>NC_064628.1:321606479-321920729 GCF_023864275.1 Schistocerca cancellata | reverse complement strand
AGGTGGCTTACAGAACACTCGTTCGACCTATACTTGAGTATTGCTCATCAGTGTGGGATCCGTACCAGGTCGGGTTGACAGAGGAGATAGAAAAGATCCAAAGAAGAGCGGCGTGTTTCGTTACAGGGTTATTTGGTAAGCGTGATAGCGTTACGGAGATGTTTAGCAAACTCGAGTGACAGACTCTGCAAGAGAGGCGCTCTGCATCGCGGTGTGGCTTGCTGTCCAGGTTTCGAGAGGGTGCGTATCTAGATGAGGTATCGAATATATTGCTTCCCCCTACTTATACCTCCCGAGGAGATCACGAGTGTAAAATTAGAGAGATTCGAGCGCGCACGGAGGCTTTCCGGCAGTCGTTCTCCCCGCGAACCATACGCGACTGGAACAGGAAAGAGAGGTAATGACAGTGGCACGTTAAGTGCTCTCCGCCACACACCGTTGGGTGGCTTGCGGAGTATAAATGTAGATGTAGATATAGATGTAGAGAATGCACGATGTCTGTGACGTACCGCTGTGCCTTCAGAATTCCCTCAATCGCTACCAATCCTGACCTGAAGTTGTACCCAGTGGCTCCCCACACTCCCCAGGAGTAACATCGCTGTGCCCCTTCAAAACAATGTAAGATTAGGACCTCTCCTCAGGTCGCCGCCCTACTAGCTAACGATAGTCGTCTAGGATACTGCAGAACCGCAGTTCATCGCCGAACACAATGCGACGCCATTAGTCAGTAGTCCATGCCTCCCCTTCACGGCACCAAAACGAGTCATTTGTGTCATGGAGTTAACACCAGCCTACTCAAGGGGCGATAATCCCCAGCTGAGCTGTTAGTCCGCGTCTAATAGTGCTGGATGACAAAGTCTGTTGCAGGGAGTCCATTACCTGTTTGCAGTTGGCATCACTCAACATCCGCCGTCGTTCATGTGCCATATGTACTCTATCAGTTCTGATAACAACACTCAACGCGACAACCACTAACGCATGCTCGTGGCAGTGTCAAAGAGAACTCTAACTCGAATCATTAAGTACCCACTGATGTTGCGTATGTGCATGAAGTTACGCTGACATCCAATAGTATCTGCTTGGTGTTGTGCCTTTATTGTCAGGAACGTATTCGATGTGTGAACTTTTCCATAGTATGAAACTTCCTGGCAGATTAAAACTGTGTGCTGGACCGAAACTCGAACTCGGGACCTTTGTCTTTCGCAGGCAAGTGCTCTACCAACTGAGCTACCCAAGCACGACTCATGCCCCGTCATCACAGCTTTACTTCCGCCAATACCACGTCTCACAGCTTCCAAACTTTACAGAAGCTCTCCTGCGAACCATGCAGGACTAGCACTACTGAAAGAAAGGATATTGAGTAGACATGGCTTAGCCACAGCCAAAGGGATGTTTCCAGAATGAGATTTTCACTCCGCAGCGGAGTGTGAGCTGATATGAAACTTCCTGACAGATTAAAACTGTGTGCCGGACCGAGACTCGAACTCGGGACCTTTGCCTTTCGCAGGCAAGTGCTCTACCTTTCTTTTAGGAGTGCTAGTCCTGCATGGTTCGCAGGAGAGCTTCTGTAAAGTTTGGAAGGTAGGAGACGAGGTACTGGCGGAAGTGAAGCTGTGATGACGGGGCGCGTGAGTCGTGCTTGGGTAGCTATGTTGGTAGAGCACTTGCCGGCGAAAGGCTAGGTTCCCGAGTTCGAGTCTGAGTCCGGAATATAGTTTTAATCTGCCAGGAAGTTTCGTATCAAAGCACACTCCACTGCAGAGTGAAAATCTCATTCTTTTCCATAGTAGGTCCCAATCCCGGCCGAGAGAAAAGGAGAAAAGGAGGTAGCACCTCTTTAAAAAACATCGTTTCACTTGGCCTGGGTGATAGCGCCTCGTGAGGGCCCCTTGTCAGGGTACATCGAAGCCATCAACGGCGGCGAAGGCGGAAATTTGTGGAATTCAGAACGGCGAAGCTGGCAAAAGAGACAAGCCACCTTTCTGTGAGTAATACAGGTGGAACTCATTGTCCTGTGGGATGAGGGGGATTTTCTAGGGCTAACGGATTAAACCCTGGCAGAAAATCCTCGATATACTCTCGGTATCAAGAGTCGCCTCTCCTATACCAGCTGTCTCCTAGGAAGGTGGATGAGCTGGTAGAGGCTTAAAGTCCTCAACGACAAACCATATGCAGGGACAGCCAAAGTTTCCCCGTCGGTTGGAAAGGCAGAACTACGACTGCAGCAGTTTCGGAATCTCTAGTCGACGTAACTACTATGCTATTGGGTACAGGTGCTGAGCCTGTCAAGAAATGTGCGTTTGTTGTTGTGCAGGAGCATTCCCGCACTTAACGATATCACGCCCAGGCGTTCTGAATAACGTAGCACAACACCCCAAGTTCTGGGACTGGGCACATAGGCGACGAATTTCTGGCAGCCGCTTTGCGTGAGAAGATGCTGTAAGGTGACTCGTGTGTTCACTTGTGACTGAGCAGGCCTGTTCAGGACCCATTCTGCTCACTCCGAACTGGAAGAGGGCTATAAAAGATGCCCTAAACGTATCCAGCCTAAATTTTAACCCGACAGGAAAGCCGCACTCAGAGGGTTCACCACATGCGGTCAACAGAAAATAACGATAGAGTAAATCGATCGGAAACGCGAACAGCTATTGTTTCTCGTGAACTTAAAAGATTTAAGGCTGATATTGCAGCACTGAGTCAAACTAGAAGAACAAGCGAAGGACAAATCAAAGAAAACGGTGGTTGCTACACTTTCTTTTGGAAAGGAAAAACAATTCATGAACCCAGCATTCATGGTTCTGGCTTTGATATCACTAACGAACTTGTTCCTCACCTTCATGAACTCCCTGCCGGCTTAAGCGAAAGGCTCGTGAACCTAAACTCATCAATAAACAGTTATCAGAGCATATGCTCCGACCCTCATTTGTCAAGACGATGAAAAAATAGCCTTCTACTCCCAACTTGAAATGTTCTGACAAGAATACCCCAAGACGACAAAATCATTCTTTTGGGAGATTTCAATGCACGAGTTGGTAGAGATTCAACACTGTCACAAAGTAATAGGAAAAGAGACGATAGGCAAGTGCAGTCATAACTGAACTCTGCTACTCACAAAATGCTCGGAAAACGACTTAGCTATCACTAATACCATCTTCAGGCAGAAGGACAAATTGAAAACCTCATGGTAACATATCTAAAAACAATGGTACTTGATCGATTATGTAACTGTGCGCGCAAGAGACCAACGCGATGTCGTTATCAAGAAAGCATTGATAAGCGCTGATGACTGCTCAACGGACCACCGACTGGTGCAGTATGTGATATCCCTTCACGTTCACTTACATTGTAGGAAACAGAGGAAAACTGCAAGATCTAAAACGAACGCAGACGGTCATAAGCATAGTAGTAGTAAAGGAAACTCTTGGAGGAAAGGCTACCGGATAACTATTCTGAAACCACTGAAGAACACATTGCGACATTAAAGGCTGGAAGAATGTCAGCTCCTGAAGAATCAGTTGGGTACTGCAAGACCAAACACTAAGACTGATTTGACGAAAATGACCAAGAAACACAGGCACTAATAAACAAACCAAGAAAGGCACATCAGTCGTGGCAGAGCAATCCCAAGTCAATCACCAGGAAAAGAGAATATCTAGAAGCGAAGGCGCAAGTGCAGAGGAAAAAAATAGTGGACAATGATATCTCAAGAAATGCAAAATCTAGCAGAAACTAACAACTCTCAAGCTTTCTTCAGCATGACAAAAACTATATGTAGCCCAGTAACTCAAGGTAATTCTAGGGCTGGCTCTACCCTCCTGAAGGACATCAATTCCATTAACACACGATGGAAGGACCATTTCCATGAACTCTTGAATAAAGACCCAGAGATCAATGAGACAACACTTTCCACAATGCCACAATAACCTACAATAGCTCAACTTGACGAAGCCCTTCTCTACAAGAAGTCGAGAAAGCTATTAAACAACTGAAAAACAACAAAGGCGGTGGATCAGATAGGGAATCCCTGCTGAATTTTTCAAAGGAGATGGGCGTTTCCTCTCTAATTTAGATTGTCAAAATATGGAGCACTGAAACCATTCCTCCTGATTTCAGGGATGCACTGTTAGTTACCATCTTCAAAAATGGTGACATAACTGACTATGGTAACTGCCGTGGAATATCCCTTCTATCAGGTGCTGGAAAAATGCGCGAATTCTATCCAACAGCCTGATACCTCTCTCTGAAGTGTGTTTACCCGAAACACAGTTTGGATTTCAACCTACTCGTAGTACCACAGATAGGATTTTCTATGCCAGACAAATGCAGGAGAAGTGTAAAGAAGAACTACGTCCTCTGGGTCTTGTCAAGTTGTGGGAGATCTTAGCTAAAATAGACTCTCCCTTGAAGCACATTAATGTTCTTAGACTTCTGCGCAATAACATAAATGGGATGTTTCTTGTCAACAATAGTCCTGGAGACAATTTCGAAAACGCAACGGCTTTGGAAAAGGTTGTGTGATAGGCCCCACTTTGTTTTCAATATTTGTTAAACTATACTTCATCTTGTCAACGGGAAATAGCCAAAGCGCATAGAAATAGAATACAGGACCGGTTGCAGCTTGTTCAATCTCAGTAGATTACGGGACATGACTGAAGTATCCGCTATAATCATCACTGAACTTCAGTATGCAGATGGTTACACGATAAATCAGTCTAATCTAGAAGCCGTAAATTCAACTAAATACCTAGGTATTACAATTACGAGCAACTTCAATTGGAAGGAACACATAGAAAATGTTGTGGGGGAGACTAACCAAAGACTGCGTTTATTGGCAGGACACTTAGAAAAAATGGTTCAAATGGCTCTGAGCACTATGGGACTTAACAGCTGTGGTCATCAGTCCCCTAGAACTTAGAACTTCTTAAACCTAACTAACCTAAGGACATCACACACATCCATGCCCGAGGCAGGATTCGAACCTGCGACCGTAGCAGTCGCGCGGTTCCGGACTGCGCGCCTAGAACCGCGATACCACCGCGGCCGGCAGGGACACTTAGAAAATGTAACACTTCTAGTAAGGAGACTGCCTATACTACGCTTATCCGTCCTCTTTTAGAATACTGCTGCGCGGTGTGGGATCCTTACCAGATAGGACTGACGGAGTACATCGAAAAAGTTCATAGGAAGTCAGCTCGTTTTGTATTATCGAGAAGTATGGAAGTGTCACAGAAATCATATAGGATTTCGGCTGGACATCATTAAAAGAAAGGCGTTTTTCGTTGCGACGGAATCTTCTCAAGAAATTCCAATCACCAGGTTTCTCCTCCTAATGCGAAATATTTTGTTGGCACCGACCTACATAGGGAGGAACGATCACCACGATAAAATAAGGGAAATCAGAGCTCGTACGGAAAGATATAGGTGTTCATTCTTTCCGCCCACTATACGAGATTGGAATAATAGAGAATTGTGAAGGTGATTCGATGAACCCTCTGCCAGGCACTCAAATGTGATTTGCAGAGTATCCATGTAGATGTTGATGTAGATGTAGATGAAAATGTCGTTCTTTCTGATAATGTCGTTTTTTCCAACTCAGAAAATGACCTGCAAGCTATCCTGAATGAATTTGATGAAGCATATAAGAGCAGAGTATCCATGTAGATGTAGATGTAGAGGAAAATGTTCTTTTTGGTAATGTCGTTTTTTACAACTCAGAAAATGACCTGCAAGCTATCTTGAATGAATTTGATGAAGCATATACGAGCATGGTCTAAGCCTTAACATCCAGAAGAAGTAGATCCTACATCAACTTCCGCCCAAGAATCACAGTACAAGGTAAAGTTCTGCAGTTCATAGCACACTCTCCATACCTTGGCAGCTATCTTTCAGCAAATGCAAATATTGAAGCTGAAATATACTATCTCCTCAGATGTGACAGTATTGCTTTTGGTCGTATTGGATAACGGCTTTGGTAACCATAACATCAAGACCGAGCTCTGCGAATATCAGGCTACTGTTACACCATCTCTCATATATGGAAGCGAAGCATGGACTACATACAGAAGTCACATACGATGACTGGAAAAGTACCATAAGCGCTTCCTGAAAAGGATCCTAAGGATGAAATTGCAAGATGGGCGCACCAACATCAGAGTTGTAGGAGAAGCAAACACTACTAGCATCGAAGCGCAGGTCATCACGCATCAACTCTGCTGTACAGACCACATCGTTCGTACGCCTGAAACCCGTTTACCAAGAAATATTATGTATTCCTAGCTAATGTACAGTGTCTTGAAAGGAGGATGTAAGATGAACATCAACAAAAGCAAAACGAGGATAATGGAATGTAGTCGAATTAAATCGGGTGATGCTGCGGGAATTAGATTAGGAAAGGAGACGCTTAAAGTACTACATAAGTTTTGCTATTTGGGGAGCAAAATAACTCACGATGGTCGAAGTAGAGAGGATATAAAATGTAGACTGGCAATAGCCAGGAAAGCGTTTCTGAAGAAGAGAAATTTGTTAACATCGAGTATAGATTTAAGTGTCAAGAAGTCGTTTCTGAAAGTATTTGTATGGAGTGTAGCCATGTATGGAAGTGAAACGTGGGCGATAATAGTTTAGATAAGAAGAGAATAGAAGCTTTCGAAATGTGGTGTTACAGAAGAATGCTGAATATTAGATGGGTAGATCACATAACTAATGAGGGTGTATTGAACAGAATTGGGGAAAGAGGAGTTTGTGGCACAACTTGACTAGAAGAAGGGATCGGTTGGTAGGACATGTTCTGAGGCATCAAGGGATCACCAATTTAGTATTGGAGGGCAGCGTGGAGGGTAAAAATCGTAGAGGGAGACCAAGAGATGAATACACTAAACAGATTCAGAAGGATGTAGCTTGCAGTAGGTACTGGGCGATGAAGAAGCTTCCACAGGATAGAGTAGCATGGAGAGCTGCATCAAACCAGTCTCTGGACTGAAGACCACAACACCAACAACAACAGCTAATGAATGGTCAAAGAAGACTAGGAAGACCTCAGAGACGATGCAAAAATTTACTGAAGGACAACATGAAAAGATTTTTGTTTGTCTGTCATTCTGATTGGTGGTTTGAAGGAGATCGGCCGTTCACTTATGCAATAAAACGGGGCACCTACATCTGTCCTTACGATCTTAATTATTAAATGTTTGCCGTGCTTCGAAACCTTCCGCAAAGTTTTGTTATTTTTCGACTTTGTGCCTCTGATGGAATCACTGCTTGTGTAGAATCCCTTTGCCAGAGAGGCTTGTGGCGCGAGTGTGGTCCGCGAGGCGGCGTATGAACGGGTGGCGACGGGAGTCTTGAGTTAGCAGCGGTACGAGGAAGGTGGCGAACGGGGGGGGCCCTATGCTAGGAGCAGCCCCTGTGTGTGCCGGAAAACGACTTTGCCGCACCCGCAGTGATAGCCCGGTCTAGTTGTAGTCGGGAGCCGTTGTTTGGAAAGCTGTAATTTGGAAAATTGTAATTTCGCATGCAAGAGCGCTTCGGCTGCACAGTGCTGGTGTTGCCCGAAGAAGACAGGCAGTTAAGGCATCGGTTGGAGGTCTGTACAGCCGTCACTATACTGCGACCTGGTTGCGTTTACACGCGAGTACTGGATAACTCACGTGAAGCTGGGTAACTTTATTATTGAGTACTTTCCCACCTGTGTCTTAATCTACATCTACATCCATACTCCGCAAGCCACCTGACGGTGTGTGACGGAGAGTACCTTGAGTACTTCTATCGGTTCTCCCTTCTATTCCAGTCTCGTAATGTTCGTGGAAAGAAAGATTGTCGGTATGCCTCTGTGTGGGCTCTAATCTCTCTGATTTTATCCTCATGGTCTCTTCGCGAGATATACGTAGGAGGGAGCAATAAACTGCTTGACTCCTCGGTGAAGATATGTTCTCGAAACTTCAACAAAAGCCCGTACCGAGCTACTGAGCGTCTCTCTTGCAGAGTCTTCCACTGAAGTTCATCTATCATCTCCGTAACGCCTACGCGATTACTAAATGATCGTGTAACGAAGCGCGCTGCTCTCCGTTGGATCTTCTCTATCTCTTGTATCAACCCTATCTGGTACGGATCCCACACCGGTGAGCAGTATACAAGCAGTGGGCGAACAAGTGTACTGTAACCTACTTCCTTTGTTTTCGGACTGCATTTCCTTAGGATTCTTCCAATGAATCTCAGTCTGGCATCTGCTTTACCGACAATTAATTTTATATGGTCATTCCATTTTAAATCTCTCCTAAAGCGTACTCCGAGATAATTTATGGAATTAACTGCTTCCAGTTGCTGACATACTAAATTGTAACTGAATGATAAAGGATCTTTCTTTGTATGTATTCGCAGCACATTACACTTGTCTACATTGAGATTCAATTGCCATTCCCTACACCATGCGTCAATTCGTTGCAGATCCTACTGTATTTCAGAACAATTTTCCAATGTCACAAACTCACGATATACTACAGCATCATCCGCAAAAAGCCTCAGGGAACTTCCGATGTTATCCACGAGGTCATTTATATATATTGTGAATAGAAACGGTCCTACAACACTCCCCTGCGGCACACCTGAAATCACTCTTACTTCGGAAGACTTCTCTCCAGTGAGAATGACATGCTGCAACTCTTCCATCCAATCACACAATTGGTCTGATAGTCTTAATGCTCTAACTCTGTTCATTAAACGACTGTGGGGAACTGTATCAAACGCCTTGTGGAAGTTAAGAAACACGGCATCTATGGCCCTCTGAGTCTCGTGGACGAATAGCGCGAGCTGGGTTTCACACGGTCGTCTCTTTCGAAATCCATGCTGATTCCTACAGAGTAGATTTCTAGTCTCCAGAAAAGTCATTATACTCGAACATAATACGTGTTCCAAAATTCTACAACTGATCGACGTTAGAGATATAGGTCTATAGTTCTGCACATCTGTTCTACGTCCCTTCTTGAAATTGGGGATGACCTGTGCCCTTTTCCAATCCTTTGGAACGCTACGCTCTTTTAGAGACCTACGGTACACCGCTGCAAGAAGGGGGCAAGTTCCTTCACGTACTCTGTGTGAAATCGAACTGGTGTCCCATCAGGTCCAGCGGCCTTTCCTCTTTTGAGCGATTTTAATTGTTTTTCTAGCCCTCTGTCATCTATTTCGATATCTACCATTTTGTCATCTGTGCGACAATCTAGAGAAGGAACTACAGTGCAGTCTTCCTCTGTGAAACAGCTTTGGAAAAAGACATTTAGTATTTCGGCCTTTAGTCTGTCGTCGTCTGTTTCAGTACCATTTTGGTCACAGAGTGTCTGGACATTTTGTTTTGATCCACCTACCGCTTTGATATAAGACCAAAATTTCTTAGGATTTTCTGCCAAGTCAGTACATAGAACTTTACTTTCAAATTCGTTGAACGCCTCTCGCTTAGCCCTCCTCACATTACATTTCGCTTCGTGTAATTTTTGTTTGTCTGCAAGGCTTTGGCTATGTTTATGTTTGCTGTGAAGTTCCCTTTGGTTCCGTAGCAGTTTTCTAACTCGGTTGTTGCACCACGGTGGCTCTTTTCCATTTCTTACGATCTTGCTTGGCACATACTCATCTAATCTATATTGTACAATGGTTTTGAACTTTGTCCACTGATCCTCAGCACTATCTGTTGCATGCTCGTCTTGCAAAATTGTAATTGAATCTGTCCTTGTGTAGCTCTATTAGTTCCGCTATTTCGTTACAGGTCATTTGTTTCCTTTAACTGTTCATGTTACAGAGTTGTCATTGAGATTGCACTGGTGGCGGCCATTATTTTGTATACATGTCTGGGACCAGTGGTAACTGATTTATGTTTCAGTTCTTATCACTCCAATTTAATGATGTTTGTAATGTATTGCGAGGAAGATTATGGCTCTGTAAACCCACTGAGGTAGCAGCGGATGAATTCTAACGCTGCAGATTTATTCTTGAGTTAAATAATTACCTTTTGTAATTGAACAGTTCACGTCTCTTAATTTGGGGTTCATCTGCAGGAATTCTGCACCTAAACTTGTTTTGATATTGTTCGCACTCCTGAACATTAAATGAGCAAATTTTAAATTGTGGCAGGAGAAAAACTGGTGTGTTTGATAAGGGTATCCCGCTGTAATTTTTTGTTGCGTATTTCAAGTGCTTTTAACAAATTGCATTTATCTGAATATTGTTTTCAGGTTTGAATTACTGCCAGGTTCTTATTCTAAATTTGTTTAAGGGTTACTACATGAATTTTTTAGATAGCATTGGGGATTTTATTTATTTATCACCAGTGGTCGCCCACCCTAAGTTGAAACTTTTTATTGATGTTATAACTGCTTTGGGGTCAAATTTGACATTACTATATCACCAATATTTTATCCTTGATATTGAATAAGTGTAAATATTATCAGTGAAAGTAAGCCTTGTAATGGCTACCTTTTTAAAGAAGAAAAAATGGAAGGGGTAGGGCAATATGTTTTTGATAACTGTTCAGTAAGAATTGTTTGTTAATAAATTTGTTTTAAAAGATTTCTGAATTAATGTTATCCTGGCACCTTTCCACTCCTACATAGCTCCTACCATACCAATATGGCCACCGTTTTCGGTGCTTCAGTACACCATCTTCAGGCCTTAACTGACTCTGAGGGGATTAACTCCAATCGCATACACAATTCATCAGTGGCCAACATCTGTGAACGGGTTTTCGCAGACTACCTGTAGCAACTATGTCGTGTCTCCAAGTATCAACTGCCAACTGAGATGGAAGTTGGTGTTGGAGACACGACATCGTTGTTACAGGTATCTGCAAAAACACGTTGAGAGATGTTGCCCACCGATGAACGGTGTACACGATTGGACTTAACCCTTTCAGCGCCAATAAAGGCCTAAAGATGATGCACTGAAGCACGGAAACTGGTAGCTGTATAATAAATACCGTAAGGACGGCTGTAGGTGTTCCATTTTATTACAACACGAAAGAATTTGACATTGAAACTGATAAGTGGGAAACTACTGCACTTAACTGTGCAATATGACATCATAATGTTTGGGAAGGTGTTCAGCGCTTCGAAAAACTGAAGCGCAAAACAGAATCTGACAAACCCAATGCTAAGAAACAGTGGCAACTGCTGAAGATGAGCAACGCTACGTAACCATTCCGCACCAGAACAAACATGTGTCAACAACGTGGTAAAATCTGCAACTCGAGGATTGGGCTCTACAGTCAGTTGAGATCCCATAGAAACCGAGTTTCGAAGAAGACAATCATACTCGTCAGCGAGTGATAGCCTATCGTCATCGTTTTTGTCATTGTTGGTATACTGCAGCGATGACGATTATTCTCACAGTTTCAAAAACATTGTATTCTCCTTAACAGTTTGTCACATATTCAATACAAGCATTCGATGCTAGTTTTTAACTTTTGTTGTTTAGAGAAAGTTGTGAGTTGTTTACTTTTATGTTAAGATCAATTAACATATTTGCTGGTGAATGCATTGCTTAGTGCTACCGGTAACCGTTCTATAGCTAAGGAAAGATTATAAAATTGTTAAGGCTTTCGTGGTCACTTGTTGACAAACTGCCTATTGGCTTCTGTCTCGGGTTCTTCGGCCGACGTTCATCTAATGATTTTACTGACGTTTCGCCAGCACGAGTGGCTAGCATTGTCAAAGCTTCAGAATCGGTGTAGCATCTTCATCTCGGCACGAGCTATTTCAGTGGGATGGCGATTTATACGAACAGCTGGAAGGCGTCGTCATGGGTAGTCCTCTTTGTCCAGTGGTAGCCAACTTCTTCATGGAACAATTCAAAGCACAGGCACTGGACTTGGTGACTTGCAAACCTAAGATGTGGTACAGGTACGTCGATGATACTTTCGTTGTGTGGAGCCATGGTGAAGAACATCTCAGTGACTTTCTAAGACACTTGAACAGCCTCCATGCCAACATAAAATTTTCCATGGAAGTAGAAAAGGACAAAAAACTGTCATTTCTAGATGTGCTGGTCACAAGGGATGGTGAAAACCTGGGACACAGCGTGTATCGAAAACTAACACACACGGACCGATACCTGCACAAACTATCAAACCACCACCCGAGCGTGAGAAGAGGCATGATTAATACGCTCGTAACGCGAGCAGGACGAATATGTGAGCCGCAGCACTTCAGACGCGAAATGCAACACCTGGAAAGTGTTCTGAGGAGCGATCTGTACTCTACAAGTTATATTAGAAGTGTAACAGAGCCAAACACTCGGCGACCTAAGGAATCAGAAAAAGAAATGTCGGGTACGGCCTTTCTGATATACATTCCCAGAGTGACGGACGGAATCGGCCGTATATTGCGCAAACATGGCGTAAAGACGATTTTCAAACCGACAAGGAAGATCAAATAGTGTCTTAGGGCGGCAAAGGAGAAGAGGGAACCAGTTGCAATGTCGGGAAAATACCGTATACAATGCACATGCGGAAACGTTTATGTCGGAATGACTGGACGATCAATCAACATCAGGATCAAAGAACATAAGCGACATTGTAGGTTGGGGCAGGTGGAGAAATCGGCCGTGACAGAGTACGCACTATGTGAGACCGACCACGTAATAAAATTCGCTGTCACGGAAGTTCTGGCTTTAGAGAAGCACTATCATACGCGCTTGTTCAGAGAAGATGTACAAATACAAAAACACGCGAACAGTTTCGACAAGAAAGAGTAAAGCCTTAAGGCAAACGGATGCTGGCTTCCCGTACTGCAGCGAACGACCGTCGCAGGTAGCAAGAGGAGAACCGCACCGGAAATGACCGAGGAGAAGCCCTCGTACGTTGGCGCTCCAGGTACATGTAGCCTGCGGCCGCGAGCTCGGTTCCACTTCACCACCAGCAATGGAGGGTGAAGCTTTGACAATGCCAGCCATTCGTGCTGGCGAAACGTCAGTAAAATCATTAGATGAACGTCGGCCGAAGAACCCGAGACAGAAGCCAATAAGGAAAGATTATTTCCTGCTAAACAGTCTCATGATTTTCAGAGAACTTTAGAACTGATTTAATTACCTGAACTATATCAAACATTCTCTTTCTCAACTTCGCTTACTTCATAATCAAGAGAAGTACACGCTACATTCTAGGCAGGAGGGAAGTACTGGCGAAAGTAAATAATCTGTGGGGCTGAATCATGAGTTTCTTGTACAGCTCGGTATGTGTGAGCAGTGACTGCATAAGGTAAGGTTCGAGGTTCTAGTCTCGGTCCAGCAAAGCTTGAATATGCGACGAAGTTTCAAGTTACATTGACCTATCTACAATGCATTCAGTGTGTGACTAGTTGCTCAATCTTCCTTTCCCTGGACGCTTCGTCCTGACACGCCCGTAAATATCTCCAACGTCGCTATAAAATTCTTTAACGGCTGTTCACGATGAACAGGATCATACAGAGAACTATGTACCAGAGAAAATCAATTTTCTCTCAAGCTCTTAGCATTGCTCTTAAGTGCAATCCATTGCAGCCAGTTTCTTAGACACAATACTGTCAGCTTTTTCATGTATCCCTTTCACAATGGTGGTACGATTAGTGAAGCAGGAGATACCACACTTCTGGCAGTGATGGCAGACGCTAAGTTCTTCTAGCAGACGCATTTTCAGGACCTCCTAATAAAACTGAATGAAGTTTTCGATTCGAATCTTGTCTACAGTCAAGACTATTCATACACTGAAAGTTGTTTCCTTTGCATCCTTTCATATCGCCATTTCATATAGGACCAATTTTACGGTTCCTCAGTTTAGACAGAGAGCATACTTTTAATACAAAAGCGAGACATTTCGTACACATTTCCATTTGATCGTGGAGGCACGAAGACTTCTTTGTTATGAACCGCATATTCTCGGATTGCATTCACATCCTTTTAAGATTTATAACGGGTAACATTAAGTTAGTCAAAAGTAACAGCAGTAAATGCGCAACAGTGAAAGGTTCTTCTTTTCTTATGAGTGCATCCAGAAGTACTGTTCAAGAGAACACGCAGTACTCTAATATACACATTGTCGATAGCCTTCCACGAGATTCGATGGCCTTTGGTAACAGTTTACAGTTTTTCAAACCTCCTATCTTGGAAAAGACCACCTATTCGCTGCAGGGATTCCGTAGGAAAAAAACAGTTATTTAACAAGATGATTGAAATTATAGACTGCATCATTAACATGTCACTATTTAAAATTTGTTTTACAGTGTTACTCATTAAAATGAAATGAAAAGTACGAAAACTAATCAGTTTTGTTCGCCTGACCAAGTCATCCTGCTTTTTCGTTTTCATACCTTTTCCAAATCAAGCCAGGAGAATGTTGTAACGATTCTTAGTAATATCTGCAAAATTAAATAAATTTTGAATTGCGTATTTTTATGATTGTTATTGCCATTCATAATCAGCACCTAGGATAACGACATGTGTGAAATTGCAGAACTGAAATAATAACAACTGTTGATAAGAATAATAGTGATGATAACAGTAAAGCAGTAGTGGATTATATTTCATATTTCCAGTTATTACTTTTCTTGTTATCTTAATTTTGGAGTTTCATGGTTCGATTGTTTTATATTGTCATTCTTTTAAAAAACAGTAGTGAGGAAATGGACGATCTAGGACAGTCTGCAATGTTGCCAGATGATGTCACCCAATAATCACACAATGTTGCCAGCTTTCTCCTCCTTCACAGGGTCCCAGGTTCCATTCCCAGCCCGGTTGGGGATTTTCTCATCTTGGGGACTGGGTGTTTGTGTTGTCCTCGTCATTTCATCATCATCATCATCATCATTTGTGACAGTGGCTCGACTGGACTGTGAAAAAATTTAAACAGTGTAAAAAATTGAGGCTCTGTATGGGCACAGATGACTGAGCAGTCGAGTGCCCCACAAATCAAACATCATCATCACAGCTTTCTCCCGCACTATTGCCCCACTTCACTGATGTCACAATCCAAGCCAGTAGAAGCAGGACAATAGCCCTGAATATAAAATAGCTGATATTCCATGTACCTAAGCAGGTGGTCCTAGCTCAATAAATTTTAGTACAAAATCTAATACAGTGGACATAGGCCACATGCACTATGGAGCTTTTCCCAGCCCTCTGATGTCATAGGCCATTTATCCTAAGTATGGAATCTAAGACGGTGGACCTGAGGATACTGGGATAATCTTCATGGTTGCCAAGTGACTTGTCCTAAGTATAGAACCCAAGATAGCAGACCTGATGATTTGGACCCAGGCTGCATTGCTGCCAGATTTTCGATGACATCATTCATGACAACACCCAATGACATCATTGTGCTCCAGACTACATTCGCTTAGGGATTGAGGCACATACTCTAAACACTGACATGGTGGCAAGTGAGGAGAGGCGTCTGTTCTTCCACCAGCGTACTGCAGCGTCGGCTGTTGCTATGCCTCACACAGCTGGCTCTACTTCACAATGGCTGTCAGAAGTTTCTTGCTTCACAATGCATAATACTCTGGCCTGCCTGCGGATGATTCTGTTACAACTCATTTCCTCTCTGGCGTATTTTTCGACCGAACACGGTCGATACACTAAACTGCCCTCCTTTTTATCAAGACCCAGTTCCTTGGGTAGACGAGACTAGATTATCCTTTACACCAAAGTTCCTGGCGATCGGCCTTTGTGGCCCTGTTCTGCCTCTCAAGAATTATTCTATCAAATGGTTTCCTTAACCCTGTCGTTTAATCTTAGACATTTCTTCAGGGCCGCTTGTCCTGCTCCTTAATTGAAACATCGTGGAACTTATTTCATTACTAAGCTTCCTGCTCAATAACTTCTCTCTATTCAAAATTTACAAGCTAAAACAATGCACTTATCCATAAGACTACCCACTTGTGCGTTCATCTTACACCTGCTGCTTTTATGGTCGGAGTATCCAATCCACTGGAATCTGAAAGATGGCTGGGTGAGAAATCTGTCTTGTGCTTCGTTTTCTATGTACCAAAACAAGGACTACGCTACGCAGAGCGAGTGCCGCTGCAGTGGTTGGTATGGCGATAGTCAATGTTGATTCTTTCCAGTACTGATCTTTGATATACGAGGGCTATCCACAAAGTACATTACGTTTTGGAATTAAAAATAAATAAAGTATTGGAAATTTTTTTATTATATACAGATGAAAGCCACACTTAAATACTACTTTTCTACATAGTTGCCATTTAAATTAAGGCACTTATCGTAGCGATGGACGAGCTTGGAAATTCCTTCGTCGTAAAATTCGGCCGCCTGCGCCTTCAACCACGTGGTTACCTCTTCTTGAAGCTGTGCGTTGTCATCAAAACGCTGCATAGCCAACCACTTCTTCATTGCTGGGAATAAGTGGAAGTCGCTCGGTGCCAGATCGGGACTGTACGGCGGATGAGGAAACAACTCCCACTTAAAAGATTCGAGAACTTCACGAGTGGCATTTGCCGTGTGGGCCCGGGCGTTGTCGTGAATCGGCAAGATCTTTGAGCCCAACTTTCCCCTGCGCTTGTTTTGTATTGCTCTTCTGAGGTTGTGCAGAGTTTGGCAATACCTTTGAGAGTTTACTGTAGTGCCTCTTTTCAGGAAATCCACAAAAATCACTCCTTTTCTGTTCCAAAAGACAGTCGCCACGTGGTTGAAGGCGCAGGCAGCCGTTCGAATCTCTCTGTTGCGCACGTACTGGTTTACGTCTGCCTGCCTATTCTTCCACCAATACCTTTCTGCTATTCTTCTGTTGGTAAATGTGCGACCTCCATGACCCAATAATATGTGACCATGACTTATCTTAGAAGAAAGATTAAGGAAAGGCAAACCTACGTTTCTAGCATTTGTAGACTTAGAGAAAGCTTTTGACAATGTTGACTGGAATACTCTCTTTCAAATTCTAAAGGTGGCAGGGGTAAAATACAGGGAGCGAAAGGCTATTTACAATTTGTACAGAAACCAGATGACAGTTATAAGAGTCGAGGGGCACGAAAGGGAAGCGGTGGTTGGGAAGGGAGTGAGACAGGGTTGTAGCCTATCCCCGATGTTATTCAATCTGTATATTAAGCAAGCAATAAAGGAAACAAAATAAAAGTTCGGAGTAGGTACTAAAATCCATGGAGAAGAAATAAAAACTTTGAGGTTCGCCGATGACATTGTAATTCTGTCAGAGACAGCAAAGGACTTGGAAGAGCAGTTGAACGGAATTGACAGTGTCTTGAAAGGAGGGTATAAGATGAACATCAACAAAAGCAAAGCGATGATAATGGAAAGTAGTCGAATTAAGTCGGGTGATGCTGAGGCAATTAGATTAGGAAATGAGACACTTAAAGTAGTAAAGGAGTTTTGCTATTTGGGGAGAAAATAACTGATGATGGTCGAAGTAGAGAAGATATAAAATGTAGACTGGCAATGGCAAGGAAAGCGTTTCTGAAGAAGAGAAATTTGTTAACATCGAGTATAGATTAAATGTCAGGAAGTCGTTTCTGAAAGTATTTGTATGGAGTGTAGCCATGTATGGAAGTGAAACATGGACAATAAATAGTTTGGACAAGAAGAGAATAGAAGCTTTCGAGCTGTGGTGCAACAGAAGAATGCTGAAGATTAGTTG
Source organism: Schistocerca cancellata (assembly GCF_023864275.1). Taxonomy (NCBI): domain Eukaryota; kingdom Metazoa; phylum Arthropoda; class Insecta; order Orthoptera; family Acrididae; genus Schistocerca; species Schistocerca cancellata. The sequence continues at coordinate 321,903,112 of NC_064628.1, read as the reverse complement.
GGTAGATCACATAACTAATGAGGAGTTATTGAACAGAATTGGGGAGAAGAGCAGTTTGTGGCACAACTTGACAAGAAGAAGAGACCGGTTGGTAGGACATGTTCTGAGGCATCAAGGGATCACAAATTTAGCATTGGAGAACAGCGTGGAGGGTAAAAATCGTAGAGGAAGACCAGTAGATGAATACACCAAGCAGATTCAGAAGGATGTAGGTTGCAGTAAGTACTGGAAGATGAAGAAGCTTGCACAGGATAGAGTAGCATGGAGAGCTGCATCAAACCAGTCTCAGGAGTGAAGACCACAACAACAACAACAATGAGCTTCTTGTAGCACTCTATTCCTTAGTTTCACTGGTACCACCACCCACAGTCCTCACTTGGTTTCTCTGTATAGCAATCCATCCTGTATACAAACTTGTGACTGCTTAAAACATTGCTTACATTCGTCATCTGCTCTCTGTGCAGTTTGTCCTTCCTTATGCTCGTTATCACCAATACGTGCTAGTGCTATTTTTCTACTTAAACATACGCATTTCCATGCTTCTTCCCCTCTTTATGCATGACTTCGAAATCAAATTCACTTAGTCTTACTGCCCATCGTGTCAACCTACTAGAAGGATCCTTTAACACCAACAACCATTTTTTATGTCACAGATCTATTATTACCGTAAACTTTTTACTGTACATATAACATTCGAAATGTATGATTCTGTAAATAACTCTTCACATCTCTTTCTCCATTGTGAAATAATTCACTTTGTAGAGTTTAGCTGTCTTGATGCACAAGCTAGCGGATGTTCTACGCCTTCTACCTCTTGTGACACCCCATAGCCAAATGTATAGTTTGATGGATCACATGATAAAATAAATTTTCTATTAATATTGGAAAATAACAATATCAGTCTCGATTTTAAAGCTTCTTTTAGCTCATCAAAATCATGCTGGCACTCTTCTAACGTCACAGATTTAGTACCCTATTTGACAACTGTGTGAATGGTCTAGCAGTATCCACAAACCCTTTTATTTGAACTGGAGGTAGTAGTTCACGACACCTGAGAACTATTATAGCTCAATTACGGATTCTGGCACAGAAAAATCAGGTACAGCTTGTAATGGTAGTTGAATTACGTAACCATTAGGGTATCTAACCTCAACCACTCGATACCAGCAATATTCTACTGTGTTTCTGTAAGATAGTTAACATATTTCTGTGACAACATTCAGATTTGATTACCTAAATGTAGAGGTACTTTGATACATCGATATGTTTATATTGCAATGATATTATTCTTATGTGTATTCTTTCTTTTGTCACTATGATCTTTGTCGTACTTGTAACTCTGATTTTTGGGTACTTAAGCGGTTATTAGAGAGTCAAGTCTTGGTTGTCATGTTGAAAAGACTCAAGTTGTAGTCAGTTTAAGAAATATGAGCTTTAACAGTGAGGAAGATATTTTCAAGTAGGTTTTATATTGTGAAGTGATATTGCAACAGAAGTAATAAAAAAGAAGTGTAATTTAAATTCGGAGTGCTGATTACTTTATTTTTTACATCACCATTGTCTTAATTTTCAAAAGTTCAATCTTCAAGAATGGTTTATGAAACACATCTAAAAGACTTTTGAATGTCGCAGAATAACACCTAGGCCTCTTTGCATCCGAGCTTGGAATCATCGCTATCTAGATTTTCGACGATTGAGCCATGAGTTCACAACGAGACCAGCGTGGGAAACACGAAAAGATGAGTGCCTAATTCATACATTATTTCGTAAAATGACTTTATTAACTGTGCTCTAATGACACCTGCCACATAATATAACTTTGTTGTTGCCCGAAAATGCAATATTTAGCCGCGTGTCTACACTACAATCATAATTAATTTTTGACCTTTGTTGTGGTAGGATTGTTAGAAGCTCTAATTAATCTTGGATCCATCTTAAACCCATCTTTACTTATAATATGACGTAGATATACCACCTCTTCAATCGAAAAATTACAGTTTTTCTGTACTCAGTGTTAGCTTCACCGCTTTTATGCCAAGGAATACTTCCCTTAATCGTTACATACGTTATTCCATATCATTCCAACAGACGATTATATCATCTAGATACACTAAGCATTGCCTCTGAGTTCTCCATCTAGCAATATCTGAAACATTGCAGGTGCATTTTTAATCCGAATTGCATTCTGCTGAATTAGTGGGTCCCCAGAGTGCCAAAATCGCTATTTTGTGTCGATCCTGCAGTGCAGCCTCTATCTGGGAACAACCACTCTTCAAATCCATTGCCCAAAAATATTTCCATTCTCCTAAATGATCCAAGATTTCTGTGATGTGTGGCAAAGGGTAGACGTCCATTATGGTTTTCACAGTTGTATGTCTGTAATCACAACAAATTTTAGGATCCGTCAGCAAACCCGAAGAGACTTTCAAGACTTACACTCCTGGAAATTGAAATAAGAACACCGTGAATTCATTGTCCCAGGAAGGGGAAACTTTATTGACACATTCCTGGGGTCAGATACATCACATGATCACACTGACAGAACCACAGGCACATAGACACAGGCAACAGAGCATGCACAATGTCGGCACTAGTACAGTGTATATCCACCTTTCGCAGCAATGCAGGCTGCTATTCTCCCATGGAGACGATCGTAGAGATGCTGGATGTAGTCCTGTGGAACGGCTTGCCATGCCATTTCCACCTGGCGCCTCAGTTGGACCAGCATTCGTGCTGGACGTGCAGACCGCGTGAGACGACGCTTCATCCAGTCCCAAACATGCTCAATGGGGGATTCGCCTGATGTAATACAAGATGAAACAGAAGTCGATTCAGAAGAGATACGGGATCCAGTATTACAATCAGAATTTAAGAGAGCTTTGGAGGACTTAAGGTCAACTAAGGCAGAAGGGATAGATAACATCCCATCAGAATTTCTAAAATCATTGGGGGAAGTGGCAACAAAATGACTATCCACGTTTGTGTGTAGAATGTATGAGTGGCGACATACCATCTGACTTTCGGAAAAGCATCGTCCACACAGTTCCGAAGACGACAAGAGCTGACAAGTGCGAGAATTACCGCACAGTCAGCTTCACAGTGCATTCATCCAAGTTGCTTACAAGAATAATATACAGAAGAATGGAAAAGAAAATTGAGGATGCGCTATATGGAGATCAGTTTGGCTTTAGGAAAGGTAAAGGCACGGGAGAGGCAATTCTGACGTTGCGGTTAATAATGGAAGCAAGACAAAAGAAAAATCAAGATACGTTCATAGGATTTGTCGATCTGGAAAAAGCGTTGGATAATGTAAAATGGGGCAAGATGTTCGAAATTCTGAGAAAAGTAAGCTACAGGGACAGACGGGTTATATACACTATGTACAACAGCCAAGAGGGAATAATAAGATCGGACGACCAAGAACGAAGGGCTCGTATTAAAAAGAATGTAAAGACAAGGATGTAGCCTTTCGCCCTTACTGTTCAGTCTGCACATCGAGGAAGCATTGACGGAAATAGAAGAAAGATTAAGGAGTGGAATAAAAATTCAAGGTGAAAGGATATCAATGATACGATTCGCTGATGACATTGCTATCTTGAGTGAAAGTGAAGAAGAATTACATGATCTGCTGAACGGAATGAACAGTCTAATGAATACAGAGTATGGATTGAGAGTAAATCGAAGAAAGACGAAGGTAGACAGCGAGAAATTTATCATCAGGATCGATGGTCACGAAGTAGATGAAGTTAAGGAATTCTGCTACCTAGGCAGTAAAATAACGGATGGAGCAAGAAGGACATCAAAAGCAGGCTAGCAATGGCAAAATAGGCACTCCTGGACAAGAGAAGACTACTAATATCAAATATCGGCCTTAATTTGAGAAGAAATTTCTGAGAATGTATGTCTGGAGTACAGCATTGTATGGTAGTGAAACATGGACTTGGGAAAACCGGAACAGAAGAGAATCGAATAATGTAAGATGTGGTGCTACAGACGAATGTTGAAAATTAGGTGGACCGATAAGGTAAGGAAGGAGGTTGTTCTGCGCAGAATCGGAGAGGAAAGGAATATGTGGAAATCACTGATAAGCAGAAGGGACAGGATGATTTGACATGTAGACTTGAGGGAATGACTTCCATGGTACTACAGAGAGCTGTAGTTGGCGAAAACTGTAGAGGAAGACAGAGGTACAATACGTCCAGCAAATAATTGAGGATGTAGGTTACAAGTGCTATGTATATGTCCTCAAGCAGCTAGCCGTTCGGCACGCGCCGATGCCGATGCACCCATCGTAGCCACATGATGATTAGAGGATTGACTCTCTTTAACAACCGAAATATTGAGACAAATACGATTTTAATGGAACTATATACACTCCTGGAAATTGAAATAAGAACACCGTGAATTCATTGTCCCAGGAAGGGGAAACTTTATTGACACATTCCTGGGGTCAGATACATCACATGATCACACTGACAGAACCACAGGCACATAGACACAGGCAACAGAGCATGCACAATGTCGGCACTAGTACAGTGTATATCCACCTTTCGCAGCAATGCAGGCTGCTATTCTCCCATGGAGACGATCGTAGAGATGCTGGATGTAGTCCTGTGGAACGGCTTGCCATGCCATTTCCACCTGGCGCCTCAGTTGGACCAGCGTTCGTGCTGGACGTGCAGACCGCGTGAGACGACGCTTCATCCAGTCCCAAACATGCTCAATGGGGGACAGATCCGGAGATCTTGCTGGCCAGGGTAGTTGACTTACACCTTCTAGAGCACGTTGGGTGGCACGGGATACATGCGGACGTGCATTGTCCTGTTGGAACAGCAAGTTCCCTTGCCGGTCTAGGAATGGTAGAACGATGGGTTCGATGACGGTTTGGATGTACCGTGCACTATTCAGTGTCCCCTCGACGATCACCAGTGGTGTACGGCCAGTGTAGGAGATCGCTCCCCACACCATGATGCCGGGTGTTGGCCCTGTGTGCCTCGGTCGTATGCAGTCCTGATTGTGGTGCTCACCTGCACGGCGCCAAACACGCATACGACCATCTTCGGCACCAAGGCAGAAGCGACTCTCATCGCTGAAGACGACACGTCTCCATTCGTCCCTCCATTCACGCCTGTCGCGACGCCACTCGAGGCGGGCTGCACGATGTTGGGGCGTGAGCGGAAGACGGCCTAACGGTGTGCGGGACCGTAGCCCAGCTTGGAGACGGTTGCGAATGGTCCTCGCCGATACCCCAGGAGCAACAGTGTCCCTAATTTGCTGGGAAGTGTCGGTGCGGTCCCCTACGGCACTGCGTAGGATCCTACGGTCTTGGCGTGCATCCGTGCGTCGCTGCGGTCCGGTCCCAGGTCGACGGGCACGTGCACCTTCCGCCGACCACTGGCGACAACATCGATGTACTGTGGAGACCTCACGCCCCACGTGTTGAGCAATTCGGCGGTACGTCCACCCGGCCTCCCGCATGCCCACTATACGCCCTCGCTCAAAGTCCGTCAACTGCACATACGGTTCACGTCCACGCTGTCGCGGCATGCTACCAGTGTTAAAGACTGCGATGGAGCTCCTTATGCCACGGCAAACTGGCTGACACTGACGGCGGCGGTGCACAAATGCTGCGCAGCTAGCGCCATTCGACGGCCAACACCGCGGTTCCTGGTGTGTCCGCTGTGCCGTGCGTGTGATCATTGCTTGTACAGCCCTCTCGCAGTGTCCGGAGCAAGTATGGTGGGTCTGACACACCGGTGTCAATGTGTTGTTTTTTTCCATTTCCAGGAGTGTATTACGCCGGGAAAGCCTACGTAATCTCAAAATCTATATTTTCGAGTTCCATCCATTGATTTTTTTGGCACAATGACTATTCCTGAACCCCTCGCCCTATGACTTTCTTCAAGTATTCCATCTTTCAGCTATTGATCGTTAAATTCTTCCAAAATTGGCTGCAAGAACCTAGGTATTCTCTATGGTTTGCAGTAGACAGGTGATTCATTTCCTATTGGTATGCAGTGCTGTGTAATCTGCGTAGTTTTCAATGGAACTTTTGGGAAAAATAAATCCTTAAACACCAAAAATAGTTTTTGCATCTGTTCCCTATTGCTTCCCTCAATGTGCTTCACATTTCCTCGTAATGCAATTTAAAATGTGTCCCGACATTTCACAGGACTAAGACCCCTTGTGTCCTATTCTTCTTCCTACAGGATATCTGCACTAGCGATTAACAATCCCCTCAACGCTAAAATTAGCTACAATACACGTACTTTGTTTTCAGCCTTGTATGCTTATTATACCACTTACGACTAAGCAACCTTCATGATCTATTTCATTCCCTTCTAACGGTTCTACTACACACAAAATTCCTGCTGGAAAGATAGATTCAACGCTGACCCAAAGTGATTTCCCAGTACCCTTAGCTACAAAATCATGTGAATCAACTTTCTCTCAGCCGCATTTTTTGACCGAATACGGTCGATAAGCTAAAGGCTTTTGGCTCCTATACTTAGCACAAATGACCTGGCAAACATGCAGCCTGGGGCGGTCTATCAGGTCTGTCACCTTGGATTCTATGCTTAGGACAAGTGGCCATCTTAGTTTCTAACATCAGGGGGTTGGAGAACATTCAGGAGAATTTTGGCCTATGTTCACTGTTATGGATTTTATACTTACAGGAATTTAGATAGGTCCGCGTCCCCAATTTTTGAATTTACAGCCTTTTGACGCTTAGGGAAATTGCCCTAAGTGTCCTGTGATATCAAATGCTCGGAAGAAGAGTGAGGAGCATTTGATGACGTGGTCAATGACCTCATTGGAGATCAGGAAACAATGCAGTCTGGCCTAAATGCCCAATCCATTTGTAACACTGTCGACCTTTTTAGAGTAGAGAGACTTTGCACTAATGAAGCAAAGAATGAGATTTGCACAGTGTCTGCAGGAGACAATATTCTTAGACTGTGTGAAGTTCAATGTTTATATGTAACTCACAAATGTTAATAATGTTATGTAAGTAACAATAAGTATCTTTTATTTAACTATGTATAACTGTTTGTAAAGTGAAGTCAACTCCAGCTCAGGGCTAAAGTTAAATATAGGTGAAAACCAGTAGGGATTTACTGACGTTCTGGAAGGACGGAAAAGGTGGAGATTTTTTTTTCCTTTGCTGCTAAGGGAATCAGTCAGGAGAGGGTTCAAATGGCTCTGAGCACTATGGGACTTAAAATCGGAAGTTATCAGTCCGCTAGAACATAGAACTACTTAAACCTAACTAACCTAAGAACATCACACACATCCATGCCCGAGGCAGGATTCGAACCTGCGACAGTAGCAGTCGCGCGGTTGCGGACTGAAGCCCCTAGAACCGCTCGGCCACCGCGGCCAGCTGAAATGGTCTAAGGAATCCATTACTTAGACTGAAACAGATCCTGAGGAAAGCCAGACTCATATTTGCGATGGTATAAGTCGCATGATTCGACGCCACGAAGACAAGTAATAATCTCCGTCGCTGCAAAACGGTACATGCCTTCAAAGCACCTACATATCCAGTAACTGTGCTCACAAAGACACTACCGAAATTAACCGTCCACAGTTCTGTATACGAGCTGTGTTAACAAGTTTTTGCGTGTTTTTTTTTCAATAGTCATTTAACTGTTTTTTACGCAAAACTACTCATTGAACCTATAGTGTGCCAAGTAGGGTTCCTTTCCTATACTAAAGAGAATGAAACCGAGAATCCATGGTGCGAAACATTATTGCGCAACTGAGTGTTTTCTTGCAAAATAAATTTAAATTATCACTCAAGTGCAACCATTAAAGTAAATGTGGAGAACTGTAGATTGCCTTGAAAGTAAGTAAAGTAAATAGCAATTCTATCTAGTGTGTGGACTTCTTTATTGGGACCTTCTGTCCAAGAAATTACGTAAAGTAACTATTTCAATAAAACTGAGAAAAACCAAGTATAAAACCTTTTGCAATCATTTCGATACTTACAAAAGTATCGTAAAATGTTTCTTGTGTATAATACATGGCCGGCCTGTGTGTCCGAGCGGTTGTAGGCGCTTCAGTCTGGAACCGCGAGACCGCTACGGTCGCAGGTTCGAATCCTGCCTCGGGCATCGATGTGTGTGATGTCCTTTTGTTAGTTATGTTTAAGTAGTTCTAAGTTCTAGGGGACTGATGACCTCAGAAGTCCCATAGTGCTCAGAGTCATTTGAACTATTTTTGACAAAAAACCGCAATATATTTTTCCCCATATCTGTCAGAAGTTTTTTTTCAGAGGCATTGTTGCTGATCTTACCTTCGAAACGTAAGTAGACATTATTGTCGTTCCGGCGTTGTTTTCATGGACCAAAACTTTCTAAGTGTGTGCATGTGACCAATTCTGAAAGCAGTCATTATTCAGCTAGCTACGTGTATTAGCCTGTTCCTTCAGTGACAGAAATTATTAAAAGAGAAAAAGTTTTAATAAGAACCAAAATATAGTAAAGACCAAATTTGGTGAATTCGTTGAATAACGTCAATCTATTCATCATTTTGGCTGGGGACTGTGTTTTTTAGTATTATTATCACTTGCAAGAAGAGTTTGATGAAATAGTAAAGCTGCAACCAAGACTATACGATAACTTCACATTTGACCGAGCTTTATCCATTACGCGGCATCTGAGGTCACTAGCGGTTCTTAAGGAAGTAGTTGTGTTTAAGTGTTTCAATTACCGAAGCTAGAATAGCATCTGAAGTACTAAACGTAATTGCAAGAGTAGAAACGGTGAGTGTTATAAGCGGCCTTTAGACAGGACTAGAACATTAACTATGTATATTATCATTATAAATGGCTTAAGGTGACAGAACAGTACTTACATCACCATGCTACCGTTATACACTATCTTGGATGCTGTACTTAACACAAGTGTCTGGACGCCTTGCAGGTTGTCCTCGGGTCCTACATCATGAATTCTATACTTAGCACAAATGGCCTGTGCCATCAAGGGTTGGAGAAAACCCAGTAGCAAAAGTGGCCTACATCAGCCATCTTGGATTATATACTTAGGGTAACTGTGCTAAGCCCACATATTTTTTAACCTACTTCTAACCTCTTAGAGTGTGCAGTCACAGGGTTTGGGTAGAAGACTAATCTGGCTGCACTGCATGACGTCTCTGGGTGACCTCATTGATGGTGTCATCGATAATCTAGCAACAGTGCGAGCTGCTCGTGATGTATAAGTGATTTCATGTTACTGATGCATACACTTAGTTAAATAAAAATAAAATGAACATTTCCACAAACATCACTTAAGCCCATCAAATTGTACTTAATGTAGTTTGAGGAAGTGACAATAGTCCAATTATGACTACTGCTCTTTAATATCCAGTTTGCAGGCACCAACTTAACTTTCATCAGCTGTGCAGATGAAGCTGTTGTTCTTCTTTGAAGACGTACAAGAGATAGAGATCACTATTATTTTTCACAACATGTGGCTTAAACTTCGCAGCAGTGACTGTTTTCTTTTTTATTGATAGTTCACTCTTGTGTGAAACACTTACAGCGAAACATGTACTTTTGGAATAAGATTAAAACTGCATTACTGACAGTAGTCTGAAACAACAATTAGACTGGGTATGGTATGTGAACATGTATCTTATCTCATCGCTAATGTACTTTGCACTGCATTGGACTTCACTGACTGCAAGAATGTAAATTTAATTCAGCTGTGAGAATGTAAATTGCCAAAAAATTATACCAAAGCAAAATTGCATGAATTTACCTAACATGGGAACTGTATCTGATGCAACACTATTGATTTCATATTGGCCATAATAATAAACAAAACAAAATTTGATCAATTTGAAAATAATGGTCCCTGTGCCTAAAGAAATGTTATCCCCGAAATAATAAAATTTCTCACCTTTATCTCCATAATAGTAATACTCTTCACACTGCTCTCTCTTAGTACTTTAACTTATTAGTTAGCAAACAGCTAATGTACAAGGCTGTTGTTTAGCATAAATTTTAAGTAAATCGAATATGACTCAAACAATAACTTCTTGAGAAAAACAGTTGGTCAAAGATGACATAGATCTGAGAACTTGTATTGTCTTGGGATAAGTAACAATATAATACTAGCCTTACGACTTGTATTTTGACCCTTTGAAAATTAATAATGCTTACAATTAAAGCTCAACAAACTGATTATACATTAAAAATTAGCTTTACAAAATCATTGGATGTGAGTGCTGTGCATTGTCTCAGTCAGCACATGAATACGCACATTGCATTAGTAACAAAAACTTCCTTTATCTTAATTATTTCCAACTTCTGTAGAGATTCCTTTTGCAGTTATCAAACATCATAGTATCTTGCAGATAAAAACATCATTACTACCTGTAGCGAGTAATTATACATCCAGCACACATCAGGTACAACAAGTCTTAACACTTAAGAATCCTCAGTTCCTCTCTCAATCTATAGTTAATCTGAACACATTACCCGTAACATCCTGAACCAACAATCACTGTTGGGCAGCAATGCTACTACACAATCGATACTACATTTGACAATTTCTGGTTCAGAATAATGTTTTCTTATGAAACTTGAATTAATTTACCCTGTGTATATATACCTTTCATAACACTGCTCCCTCCTTCTGAAGAATTTGGCAGGTTTGTTATGGCAATTGGCCATAACAACACAACAAATTCTTAACATTACATAAGTATAGGCCAATAAAAGTTTGGGAACTAGAAAAACACAATAGTATCAGCAACTCGCTGCTTAGAAAGTACATGGGAATAAAAGCAACCTGAGTTATTTAATACAGAGTTATAGAAAAACGTTACTAAGTATTTACAAACTTGTTGAGAATTGTAGTGCTTACGTGCACTAGTATGTGAGATCAAGTATCCATTTATAATCCTTATTTCCATAGTTACGGCTTATGGCTTTTTGTACCTGTAAAGCATGAGGAAATTATTATACTGAAACCGTTAATGGCACAGTTAGTTCAATCAAAAGTAGTATCAGCAGATGCTCAATGTCGGTGCACACGTTGTGTAAAATCATAATTAGTTCAGAAAATTGCAGTGTACCAAGAAGAACATGCATGACTATTCTACCATTCAAAAGCAAATCTTTTGTTTTTTGTAGAAGAAGTAATGCATGTGTGTACCAAGTAATGTCATGTTCTTCTACAATAGGTAAAACAACAGTATCTGTACCTCTGTTAATCCATTATTATGTTTTTGTTAACTTCAAATCATCATAAAACATTTCTCATTATAACAGTGTGACCTCTGTGTCATCAGTTTTCTTTGCCTTATCATTCACTAATAATTATTATTGTTATTAATAGAACATCATTGTGTCTTTATTATTATCACTTAATAAAATATTACTATAATCAAACTGAAACATGTCTAGCATACATATAAAAATCGTTACTACATGGTGTTCTTGGTATTGCTATAATACTCATGTAGCATGCTGAAGAGGAACTGATTAGTAGCAGCATATAAATGAGATTGTAGTATATGGATGTTACACTTAAGTTTATATTTATGCTAACAACTTGTTCTGGAACAGTGAATGAGCTTGATGAGTAAATAGTAATGACAATATACAGTAAGCATGTGAAATGTTATCTGTACCTAGATGATGGCTATCTGTAAAAACATAGTAGTGCATGAAATGGTAGTAAGTTACAAGACAAATAACAAATACATAGTACATAGTGCAAATAAATGTGCTAAAAGTAGAGAAAAATGAAAAAGGAATTATTATGTCATGGTTGACAGTGTACTATCAAATATCATCTGTCAGGAAAAAAAAGGTTTCATTCAAAAAAATGTTTTCAGTTACTGATGTGATGTTCCCAGACTACTTAACAGCAACTCGAACTTGTTGCACCTATTTTTGGCTTTGTTGGAAAGATGATGACTACATACCAATACTTTTTGACCGATTCTAAATTCGTGGAGACGACTTACCTGTTTCTGTTGTTTCTTCCTGCGTTTAGATGCACGCTTAATATTGCTGAGTGCAATGTCGATGACTTCATGGTTACGTAGTCACCGTGAAGCAGGAAATGCTAATAGTTCTTAATTTTGCTCGGCGGTCCAACATTCTGTAATACCACGTACAGACACAACAATATACAACGAATTTGAACGGATTTAATAATTGCTTGAAATGTGAAATGTGTAAATATCTTTATCCCAGTCTTTGTGTTTATTGTGGCAGTATAGGGGTCAAAGCTTGCCAATTTCTTTCATAATGCGTTCAGATGAGTCTGATGAAGGAGGGTAACTGGATATGTCTGTAGTTGCAATCATCCTAGCTTCCACAGTGCGTGTCGATATAGCTGATCTGGACTGTGTTCCATTATCAGAAATAACTTTTTGTACATGACCTACATGGGTAAAAAATGTTTTGAAAAATTTTGGATGTAGCATTACGTAATGGTCTGAAAATTACTGCTCGAAAATGTAAGAAAATCCTCTTTTGCTTATGGGGATATCCACGGCGGCCGTGTGACATAACTTAATTGGTATAATGGGATATAATGGAGCGAGATAAGAAGTTGTCGATGATTTCACTTGCTGACAAAGCTTGCATGTTGCTAGTACACGTCGTATTCGTTTTCCACATTTGCAAAATAACAGGGAAAATGAGGAAACACTTTCGTGAACGATAATGTGGGTAACTTACGTGCATGTACCAATACCAAAATAATTTGTTGACTAAACCTTAAGGTATAAATAAGACCCAACTGTCGCTGTGTGGATGTGTATGTCGAAGGAGAATATTGTTAGATAGTACGCAGTGATGTCTGATTGTTGAATTGGTCTTCTCGTGCTAAAGATGCTTAATATTTTCCCAGATACTGTCCTTATCCTATTCACTAGAATGTCTTTAAGAGACGAAGAAAAGAAGTTTTCAAACGTTACTTGCTATATCTACAAAATACGATAATTAGTTTGGCAGAAATGTGTGGCTATGTCTTGTTGTCTGGTAGTAAGAGAACAGGATAAATCATCAGCTAACACGTTTTGAGAACCAGGAATATGGGTTACAGTAAAGTCAAATTCTTGTAAATATAACTTCCATTGTCCAAGGAGGTCGTGAGAAATTTAGTGGAAAGCAGGAATTGAATAGCACAGTGGACAGTATAAAATGTGGTATGTCTTCCATACAAAAAGTGTCTAAATTTGGTAAAGGCCCAAACTACAGATACGGTTTCCAACTCTGTAATCGAATAGTTGCGTTCTGCAGCAGATGGAATGTGGCTCGCAAATGCAATGCTTTTAATAACAATGATGCCATCTTTTCCTGTCTCTTGGAAAATGTATACGTCGAGAGCTGTTTTGGAACTCTCAGTGGCGATAGAAAAGTTCTTAGTGGGAGCAGGGTATGATAGTATCAGAGTACATGCTTAAGGTTCAGATAGTATTTTTGCCCGTTAATTGACATAATCTCGAGGTATCCAGTGCAAAATAATAAATGAGACGACGAAGAAGTTAATCAGTCGCAGGAAGCTATGAAGTTGCTTTATCAGAGCATGAATCGTAATATCTCGAATTGCTTTAAGTTTTTCTGGATCGGGCGCTATGTCGTTGGCAGAAATGATATGACCTAGAAATTTAATAGAAACTTTACCAAAGTGGGATTTACTCAGATTAACTGTGAGGCCTTGCTAAAGAATGTCTGAAGTAAAGCTTGAAGAGTATTTTTATGCTGACCAAGTGGGTTCCACAATTAAAATGTCATCAACATACGTGGTTATTCTGTCTTCCAATTCAGCCAGTATTGCTGTGTTCATACCTCGTATGAATACAGCAGAAGATGTTGTCAAACCATATGGCAGTTTACAAAACTTATAGCAATTGCCAAAACAGAGCAATGTCATGTATTTTCTACAGATGGGATGAAATTCTATCTGCCAAAACCCTATTTCAGATCTAGTGTTGAATAAACAGATGTACCAAGAAATTTCGGTAAAAGTTCGTCTAAAGCCTGTGGTCGATCAGTTTCCATTACTGTAATGTCGTTGATCTGGCGTAAACCGAGAACAAGGCGTAATGATCGATCCTTTTTAATAAAAATGTGTAGTGGACTTATGTACTGACTAACAGCTGGTTCTATAGTTCCTTAGTCGAGCATGGCTTGAAGTTCCTGTTTGATCTGGTCTCTATAAATAAATGGTATGGAACAATGTTTAGATGTGAAAGAATCCTGAGGTTTGACCTGGAATTCATATAAGAAACCTGCCGTAGTATCTGGAATGTTATCAAAGACTCGTGGATGATGTAGTAAACTGTCATGTAATTGCCGCTGTTCGTCATTAATTGTTGCTTGGTTTTCACTTACCTTGTTGGTAATTACTTGTTGAATGTAGTATTCTATATCTTCTGGTACATTATTGCAATGAAAATGAGTGTCAGTGTAAAAAGATGTATGCAAATGCGTATTTTTGGTAACAGAAATAAGTTCAGTTCTATTGACGTTTTATTCCTCAGAGGACAAATTAAGTGAAATTCGCTAGCAACCTGTTGTCATTTTCATCTAATATGAGGTACGAGTTTTTCAAATTCAAAATAGCTTTATGTTCGATCAGACAGTCCAAACCTAACATTACGTCGGTGGTGAGTAAGGGAACAATCGAAAAATTAGAATAAAATGTGTGACCATGTACAGAGAAACGTATATGTGTTTGAAGTTTTACGTCGACGCTTCTGCTAGAAACTGTGCCACGTACTTTTGTTTTGCTCAGTGGAAAAGTCGGACAGGAATTATCGTGGTTACACTTACTAAATGTAAGCATCACTTATCACAGTATTATAACAGGCGAATCTGAATCTATCACAGCAGTAAATTTATGAGTACCTATTTGTATTTCAGTGATAGGGTGTGAATCTGTCTTCTTAGTCTGGTTCTTTTCTTGTAAAAGCGTTTCTTTATCGTGGTCGAAAGTAATTTCATTTTCATTTACTGTTCCGTGAGGCTCCAACTGTTGATCGTCGTTGCAGGCTAAAGCAACGGGGTTGTCCTTTAGTCATGTAGTATTCTGAATTTGATTATTTGTCGAAGCTTGTCGTGGCATCTCAATAATTTCTACAGTTCTGCTACCGTAGTCATTAGGGTTTAAGTTTGCGGGAAACTGACTTTAAAGAAAAAACTTTTGAAATTTTTTTTACTTACAGTTAATTAAAACTGTCCTGCTGCCTATGATGGCCCTTCTTTGGCCTCTAGCAGGTCTTCTAGCTTCATTTTCACCTTCCTGGATGTCTGTCTTGCTTTCTTGGCCATAGATTATTAGATGCAGACCTGTCTGCATCGGCTATCCTCATTTTATCGCAGTGTTGCAGCCCAGTGGTCATATTATCACCAGGATTAATTCCTAGCTTTTTCAGTACCCAACAATTTCCAATGTTACCACAATTGAATGTAAAAACAGCATCACGAACTCCTGGTTTCATTGTATGCATGCCTACAAACACCATTTTAGGAAGGCGGTTCCAAATTATGTTGTTGAAACATTCATTTGGGTTCTGCGTCTGCCCATGCAGACATTTCCTTAGAAGATCAGGCTGAGCCAAGTCTCTGAAAATCAGTTTAATTGCTGTAGAACAGCAGCAGGAAGAGAATGATGGTTAAAATAAGATTCTCCAGTTGCCTGAGGCCTATGGTATTTCCACCACGAATTTTCTCCTGATGGACACAATCCATGACTTGGCTTATCATCAGTAGAGGACTTATGGAAGAATATGGCCCAAACATCTCTCTTCATTGCCTCCAGATTTTCTTTATCTCTCCTAATTGCCTGCCCATAGTATACCTGCAAGTTTTCTGTAACAGTTACTCGCAATCACTCTTGAACAAAACTAACTGCGTGTTTGAAACCGTGTTGTTTACAAATAGCAGAAACAAAAGAATACCGACTGTTCCACTCCAAAGATAGCCAACAAACTCGGGAGTAAGAAAAAATCCCTAACGTGCAATGTAGGGGATATAAAGATCTAAAATATATGCAGAAAAGTGGGTGACAGAAAAATGGGAGTGGCACATAAACACACGTGGTAGGAAAATGCTCTTTAAATGCTCGAAAAAATTTTTTTCAGCAAAATCCTTTTCAGAGTACTTCAATAAAACCTTAATATATCGAAATATGATGAAAACCGAAAATCGGTTTTTCTCGACCTGAACCACAGTGTGGTCCCCTTAAAGTATTTTGCGTAAACAGTTCAACAGTGCAGCATTTGACGTCATTTTGATTGAATTCTAAGGGTAAATGATCAGAAAGTAATTTTGTACGTAGGAAGTCGGCGTATCAGCGGCTTCCGCATTTGTGAAATGTGCCGTCTGATTAATTGCGACATCGGCAGGTAAAGCAAAATTCAAGGTAGTTTGACTGTTTGGCATTGAAGATGCACTTTCACTGACTGCCGGGTAATACATTGTCGTCAATGCAGTATTGTCAGAATTGGTGTTTGCAACGTCTCCTGGCAAAACACGTGTTATATGTGGTAAAAAAAAGAAAAGAATAATTGAACTGGATGATTGTAATTGCGTGGACAATGATTGTGTGAACTTTATGTAATAAAGAGAAACCATTATATGTCATGTTTTATACTTGTATAGAATTATGTACCGATTTTTTTTTAAGATAATATCTGTGTCGGCGAGTACTGAAGCCGATCAAACAAAGCTGAAAATATATCAAACTGAGTATAAATAGTATCGCTCGAGCATTAATTTCTCTGTCGTCTTTTTGGAGTTACGTGAGTAGGAAGAGGTTGTGACGCTATATTGTATGCTTGTGTAGCATTCTTTCGTCAAGATTGAGAGAAGGACGCCATTAGGCATTGATTTGTAAAGCTGTGTAAAAATTTAATCTGTCTAAATGTTTTGAATAGAGTTATTTAGTGAAAACTTGCATTATGATTTGTAATAAGCTTGCCTGGTATTTTATCCCATCCTTTTAATACATTTTCAGCTATTTAAATATTATTCGTGGTGCAGAGCTGCGCTACGAACGAACGAGCCGCTGCCTCGGCACATTCAAACTGCATTAAATGAAACCAATCATACCGCAAAGAAGCGGACAGGTAATAGTGAAGTAAAATTACTTCTTTCAGCTTTCGGGATTGCAGGACAGAGCAGCAGATTTTATGATGTGTTTTACAGGCGGACGCGGGCTGTGGATGATATATTATTAACAGTGCTAAAAGATAATTTACATTCATGGCATAAAAGAAATCCTGCTGTGCGTAGTTCTGGTCTGGCAAACATTATAGCAAAAAATTTTTTCTCTGATAACAGTCTGATGTTCTCGTGTTAGTCGTGGTACTTATTGGTGTTTTACTGTTAACGAAAATCGCCTGCAAAATTTTGATGTTGAACAAACATTGCGTACTGTAACATCAGTATCGATAACGAAATAATTTTCAGTAACCTTTTCAATAACTGTAAAGTAAGAAAGATATGTTGAACTTTATAACGAGTTACAGTAACGAAACACTGTTCCCTTTATAGAAAACCAGATCCAGAATAATAAGAACATAATATATATTGTTTTGTTGAAAATTAAGTATCCAAAGAGAGTCACAGAACAGCATCCCTAAAACGTATTTCAGGACTCTTTTCGTAGCAACATATTAATCTCAACCATTTATCAATATATTAGTTGTTACGCGAGCAATAACAAAGAGAATGCGATATATTCATTGCAACAGAGTTATTTGGCAAATGAGTATTTTCGGTATTGTCCATGACAGAGCTATGCGTAGTGCTACTAATCGTTTTAAGCGGCTTGATGCACAAATACATTAAAACAACAAACAAATAGACAAGAAATAAAGAGCAACTTGCCGTTTTCGTGTTAGGAATGATTGACACTGATTAGCAAACACGCAGCACAAAATTGCTAACTGCACTTACGAACTGAGTAACAAAGAGCAGAGCGTATGCCTGACTGTATTATTTCAAAATACTCCAAAAAGAATTTCGAACTGCACAAAGTTGTCGCCAAATGAAACGTACGTTTGAAATAAGATTGAAATTGCGTAGAGTGGGAGAGGCATGTGAACGTATATTTTATCTCGTCGCTTATGCGCTTTGCCCTGTACTGAACTTTTCTGATTGCGAGAATGTAAATTTAATTCAGCTGCGAGAATGTAAATTGTCAAGAACTTATACCGAAGCAAAATTGCATGAATTTACCTAACATGGGTACTGTATCTGACGCAACACAATTGATTTCATATTAGCCATAATAATAAAACAAAACTTGATCAATTTGAAAATGATGGTCCCTGTGCTGAGTGAATGTTATCCCCGAAATAATAAAATTTCTCACCTTTATCTACATAATGTTAACACTCTTCACACTGCTCTCTCTTAGTATTTTAAATTGTTAGCTAGCAAACAGCTAACGTGCAAGGCTGTTGCTTAGCATAAATATTAATTAAATCGAATATGACTGAGACAATAAATTCTTGGGAAAAATAGTTAATCAAAGATGACATGGATCAGAGAACTTGTATTGTCTTGGGATAAGTAACAATATGGCACTAACTTCACAACTTGTATTTTGACTCTTTGAAAATTAATAATGCTCACAATTAACACACTCAAATAACTGATTATACATTAAAAGTTAGCGTTACAAAATCATTGGATGTGAGTGCTATGCATTGTCTCGGTCTACACTTCTGAAAACGCGCATTGTGCTAGTAACAAAAAACTTTCTTTATCTTAATTATTTCCAACTTCTGTAGAGATTCCTTTTGCAGTTATCAAACATCATAGTATCTTGCAAATAAGAAAATCATTACTGCCTGTAGCGAGTAAGTATATATCCAGCACACATCAAGTGCAACACGTCTTTACGTTTGAGAATCCTTCGTACCTCTCTCGATCTAAAGTTACTCTGACACATTACCCGTAACACCTTGACTCAGTGATCGCTATTAAGCAGCGACGCTACTACACAATCGATACTACATTTGACCATCTCTAGTTCAATACAGTCCTTTCTCAAAAAACTTGAATTAATTTACTCTGTGTATATACCTTTAAATAGCCTTTCTGAGCAATTGGTATCAGTCAGTGTTGAGCTACTTACGAAGTATTTCTGCTTCTTATGGAATGCTTATAGCAGCAAGTTTGTGTGTAGTATAAAGCGCGATCGACAAAAGATCACTTTGACATTTTGTGTGTTTCTGTAAGCTATGTGTGCGTGTCGCATGTTAAGTAAGACTTTATATACGAATACTGCTCTAAGTAGTCAACCCTCAAAAAGCCACTAGTTTTGTAATTTCCGTACATGTATGATCATTCACACCTACATTTACATTAAACAAGCCACTTGATGGTGTGTGACTTACGGCACTTCTTTTACCACCAACTGATTCATCCTTCTCTGTTACATTCGCAAATGGGGCGTTGGAAGAAGGGTTGTCGGTAAGTCTCTGTATTAGTTACAATTTCTAGAATTTTCTCGTTGTGGTCATTTCGCGAGACGTATGTGAGAGGAAGCAATATGCTGTTCGACTCTTCCCAGAACACACTCTCTCGTCATTTGAATGGTGAACTTCTTCTTGATCCTCAACGCTTCTCTTCTAGCGTCTGCCAGTGGAGTTTGTTCAATATCTCTGTCACACTCTCGCGCCGTTTACACGAACCCGTGAGGAAACGCAGCTATCTTCGTTCAGTCTTGCTTCGTTAGTCTTGTCTAGGGGCTTCAAAAACTTTATAAACTAAAGCATTATCGGAACATTACTCGCTGGCCAGAAGTTCTGAACTGAAAACACGAGAGTTACGGAAAAATTTTTTGATTGAAAACACAGTATACTGGCATATAAATGAAGCGTGTTACCATGATCGATTATATTCCAATAGAAAGTTTACAAATGTCATGTCCAATAAAAAACTGAAGGTGAAAGACGAGGCACCTCATAGGGCATCGAAGCGAAAAGGGAGCTGCAGAAGTATAGGACAGCTGACGCAAACCACATGTTCTTAACTCGCATTGTGAGCACTCAGTGAATTTTATTTTTATTTGAAATAAAGGCAATTCCTTAAAGTTTTTATTTTTACAGGTGGAGGATTCAAACTATGCAAATTAGACGTATTTGTTAATTTTTCACTGCCTTTAAAAATATATAAACAAGAACAAAAATCTACGATGTTCAATATACAGTAAGGTTGCTTATTACATTTGTTTAATGTTTTCTATTGTATAACACTTAACACATGCAGAAATGTACTACTTTAACGTGTTTTAAGCCTTAATTTTTGTTAATTTTTTATCACGGGGGAATTCTTGTACACTGTTTTAATGTATTCATCTATGGCTTACGCACGTGATTATACAAAAACAGATTTCACACCACATTTTCGTATTTTACATTAGTTTTGCACCGATGTTGACAATCTGCACTTTGCGCCACCGGATATGTATGAGTTCACAATTTTTGTTATCCTTTGTAGAATCTTTGTTGTAGTGTTTGTAATATCACTCTTTTGCAGCTTAGACATGAAAATGAATGGGAGCGCAGATTGAAACCGGTAGTCGCTAATAAAAAGTTGCTGTCCAGAGAGGTGTTTGTTTATGTATTATAACGAAAGGGATCATGGTTCCTAAGAAAAAGAATCAGTCAGATTTATACACGGATGAATGGTAACCCAGTGAGGTCTGAAGATAGCTAAAATTACTAGAAACAAAATCAGCTGTTACTCGTTAAAGTGTTCAAGAAACACTTTTTCCAGCCCGTCGGTGGACGCCATTTTAAATGCTATGTCCTGCTGTTTTACGCCCTCAGTGTTAAGCTAACTTAAGTTAGTCACAGTTCTTAATTATGAATACTAGCATTTGACTTCTTTGTTTCTAATGTAAATCAAGTAAATTAATCAGTGCGACAACTGCAAGTCAGTCAGTTGGGTATGTTACAGCTACTCCCATTATCATAAAGTACACTTTCCCAGGTCAAGCTAGATTCGCTGTAGTTATCCTTCGGAAACATGTTCTGAGATATTACAGTATATTGATATTTTTTTTTTTACCTTTTAACCGTCTAATTACAACTGAATGAGACACAATTTTCGTGCCATATGCGTTTGCCCTCATTCTTTGTAAGGCATCTTCAGTGGCATGGAATATGTACAAATTATTCATACTATTTAGTTTACATTTTGGGACAAGTTACATGTAGGTAGTAAATAGGTCTGGAACTGGCTTTTCCATGACATAGTAATAATAACAGGGGCAGCAGCCTTTTCAGTAGTTGCAGGGGCAACAGTCTGGATGATTGATCTGGCCTTGTAACACTAACCAAAACGGCCTTGCTGTGCTGGTACTGCGAACGGCTGAAAGCAAGGGGAAACTACAGCCGTAATTTTTCCCGAGGGCATGCAGCTTTACTGTATGGTTAAATGATGATGGCGTCCTCTTGGGTAAAATATTCTGGAGGTAAAATAGTCTCCCATTCGCATCCCAGGACGGGGACTGCTCAAGAGGACGTCGTTATCAGGAGAAAGAAAACTGGCGTTCTACGGATCGGAGCGTGGAATGTCAGATCCCTTAATCGGGCAGGTAGGTTAGAAAATTTAAAAAGGGAAATGGATAGGTTAAAGTTAGATATAGTGGGAATTAGCGAAGTTCGGTGGCAAGAGGAACAAGACTTTTGGTCAGGTGAAAAAAGGGCTATAAATACAAAATCAAATAGGGATAATGCAGGAGCAGGTTTAATAATGAATAAAAAAAATAGGAGTGCGGGTAAGCTACTACAAACAGCATAGTGAACGCATTAAAGTGGCCAAGATAGACACGAAGCCCACACCCACTACAGTAGTACAAGTTTATATGGCAACTGGCTCTGCAGATGACGAAGAAATTGAAGAAATGTATGATGCGATAAAAGAAATTATTCAGATAGTGAAGGAAGATGAAAATTTAATAGTCATGGGTGACTGGAATAGTAGGAAAAGGAAGAGAAGGAAACTTAGTAGGTGAATATGGATTGGGGGGAAGAAATGAAAGAAGAAGCTGCCTGGTAGAATTTTGCACAGAGCATAACTTAATCACAGCTAACAGTTGGTTCAAGAATCATAAAAGAAGATTGTATACATGGAAGATGCCTGGAGATACTGAAAGGTTTCAGATAGATTATATAATGGTAAGACAGAGATTTAGGAACCAGGTTATGAATTGTAAGACATTCCCAGGGGCAGATGAAGACTCTGGCACCTATCTGTTGGTTATGAACTGTAGACTAAAGCCGGCCGGAGTGGCCGAGCGGTTCTAGGCGCTACAGTCTGGAACCGCGCGACCGCTACGGTCGCAGGTTCGAATCCTGCGTCGGGCATGATGTGTGTGATGTCATTAGGTTAGCTAGGTTTAAGTAGTTCTAAGTTCTAGGGAACTGATGACCTCAGAAGTTAAGTCCTATAGTGCTCAGAGTCATTTGAACCATTTGTAGATTAAAATTGAAGAAACTGCAAAAAGGTGGGAATTTAAGGAGATGGGACCTGGATAAACTGAAAGAACCAGAGGTTCTACAGATTTTCAGGGAGAGCATAAGGGAACAATTGACAAGAATGGGGGAAAGAAATACAGTAGAAGAAGAATGGGTAGCTTTGAGGATCAGGTAGGTAAAAAGACGAGGGCTAGTAGAAATCCTTGGGTAACAGAAGAAATATTGAATTTAATTGATGAAAGGAGAGAATATAAAAATGCAGTAAATGAAGCAAGCAAAAAGGAATACAAACGTCTCAAAAATGATATCGACAGGAAGTGCAAAATGGCTAAGCCGGCATGGCTAGAGGACAAAAGTAAGGATGTAGAGGCTTATCTCACTAGGGGTAAGATAGATACTGCCTACAGGAAAATTAAAGACACCTTTGGAGAAAAGAGAACCACTTGCATAAATATCAAGAGCTCAGATGGAAACCCAGTTCTAAGCAAAGAAAGGAAAGCAGAAAGGTGGAAGGAGTATATAGAGGGTCTATACAAGGGCGATGTACTTCAGGGCTATATTATGGAAATGTAAGAGGATGTGTATGAAGATGAAGTGGGAGATATGATACTCCGTGAAGAGTTTGACAGAGCGCTGAAAGAGCTAAGCCGAAACAAGTCCCCAGGAGTAGACAACATTTCATTAGAACTACTGACAGCCTTGGGAGAGCCAGTCTTGACAAAACTCTACCATCTGGTGAGCAAAATATATGAGACAGGCGAATTACCCTCAGACTTCAAGAAGAATGTAATAATTCCAATCCCAAAGAAAGCAGGTGTTGACAGATTTGAAAATAACCGAACTATCGGTTTAATAAGCCACGGCTACAAAATACTAACACGAATTTTCTACAGACGAATGGAAAAACTGGTAGAAGCCGACCTTGGGAAAGATCAGTTTGGATTCCGTAGAAATGTTGGAACACGTGAGGCAAAACTGACCTTACGATTTATATTAGAAGAAAGATTAAGGAAAGGCAAACCTACGTTTCTAGCATTTGTAGACTTAGAGAAAGCTTTTGACAATGTTGACTGGAATACTCTCTTTCAAATTCTAAAGATGGCAGGGGTAAAATGCAGGGAACGAAAAGCTATTTACAATTTGCACAGAAACCAGATGGCGGTAATAAGAGTCGAGGGGCATGGAAGGGAAGCAGTGGTTGGGAAGGGAGTAAGACAGGGTTGTAGCCTGTCCCCGTGGTTATTCAATCTGTATATTGAGCAAGCAGTGAAGGAAACAAAAAAAAATTGGAGCAGGAATTAAAATCCATGGAGAAGAAGTTAAAACTTTGAGGTTCGCCGATCACATTTTAATTCTGTCAGACACAGCAAAGGACCTGGATAATAAGCTGAACGGAGTGGACAGTGTCTTGAAAGGAGTATATAAGATTAACATCAACAAAAGCAAAACGAGGATAATGGAATGTAGTCCGAATTAATTCGGGTGATTCTGAGGGAATTAGATTAGGAAACGAGACACTTAAAGTAGTAATGTACTATTTGGGGAGCAAAATAACTGATGATGGTCGAAGTAGAGAGGATATAAAATGTAGACTGCCAATGGCAAAGAAGAGTTTCTGAAGAAGAGAAAGTTGTTAACAACGAGTATAGATTTAAGTGTCATAAAATCGTTTCTGAAAGTATTTGTATGGAGTGTAGCTATGTATGGAAGTGAAACATGGACGATAAATAGCTTGGACAAGAAGAGAATAGAAGCTTTCGAAATGTGGTGCTACAGAAGAATGCTGAAGATTGGATGGGTAGATCACATAACTAATGAGGAGGCATTGAATAGAATTGGGGAGAAGAGGAGTTTGTGGCACAACTTGACTAGAAGAAGGGATCGGTTGGTAGGACATGTTCTGAGGCATCAAGGGATCACCAATTTAGTATTAGAGGGTAGCGTGGAGGGTAAAAATCGTAGAGGGAGACCTAGAGATGAATACACTAACCAGATTCAGAAGGATGTAGGCTGCAGTAGGTACTGGGAGATGAAGAAGCTTGCACAAGATAGAGTAGCATGGAGAGCTGCATCAAACCAGTCCCTGGACTGAAGACCACAACAACAATAACTGTAATAATTTAAAATTCTACTTACAGGTTCCGTTGATGTAGTTCTACATGATGTGTTTTGTTCCATTTTTTGGTGTTTTTCTTCTTATTATTATACTTGCCGTTTACCAGACTTCACAGCATTAGGAACTGAACACTTACTTTAATGCTATGTGTTTGGTGTTACCGACTGTCAAATGTTTGTAGGATGGTTGTTGTGGTTTTTAATCCTCTGCAAATGTGGACTGCTTTATTTCTTATTTCCAGTACCTGATGTGGTCTTTGTACTGTGTCTTAGTACTCTTGACGTCATCCCTGTGTATACTGCATCACAACTTTGGCGTTCAGGTTTGTATATTCCTGATTTCTGTAATTTTTCCTCCTTTATTGTTGGTTGGCTTAAGTTTGATTGGATGGTTTACACAGTTTTTATGCTATTTTAAGACCTGTTCTTTTAGGATATTTGCCACTCTGTGTACTAATTTGTGTGTGTAAGTGATAGTGTACCATCTGCCTCTGTTCTGTGTGATGTTGTCATTGTTTATGTGTGTTGAGTGTGTTTGTGAGTTTGCAACTTGTGAGTCACGTAGCATTCTGGAAGTACTGGATATGTTGTGTTTGTTTTGTATTTGTGTTTTTAGTTTTTGATTGAGTCTTTGTGCTACATGTGTGTCATATCCATTACTTCTAGCTATTTGTATGATTGCACTCATTTCCTTTTCATAGTTTCTCTTGTTGAGCGGAATCCTGTTTACTCTATACAACATATGTCTCAGTGCCGCAAGCCTCTGGTTGTGGAGATGATTAATGTGAAATGTGTTATTGTGTCTGTGGCGTTGGTTTTCTGAAAATGTTAAATGTGTGTTCTCCATTTTCTTTCATTACTATTACGTCAAGAAAATTTATTTGATCTTCCTTTCCCTTTACAAGCTTGAATTTTATGTTCTCGTGTGCTTTTTGTTGAATTCAGAGAACAGTTCATCTATGTTTTTCATTTGGGTCAACTAACAGACAAATAATGTCATCCACTTATCTGTACCAATATATGATTTTAAATTTTTCATAACCAGGTACCTTTCTAATATCTGATTTTCTAAATGACTAACAAAAACGTTGGCTAATGTTTCTGATATTGGGAATCCCATGGGAAGTCCGTCACTTTGGATATAATATTCATTCTGAAACTGGAAGAAGATTTTTTTTTTTGTTACCAACCTCAGCACATTTGTTATTTCTGTTACTGTTTCTGTGGTGAGGGTGCTGTGGGATGTTCTCTATGATTTGTGAAAGTGATGGAGCTATACATGTTTTTTATGTCGAATGAAATCAGTGATGCTGGATGTGTTCTATTAGATCTCTTGTGTTTATCACTGTTCTGTTGTTTTCTATTTTTGAAGATGTTTGGCTGTGTGATACGTCGGGCCTTTCCTGAAGTTAATAACGGCTCTCACTGTCGTAAAGTCTTTATATATCTTTGGTTGGCTGTGAAGTATCGGTGCTTGTCTGTTCTTTGTGTTATGTAGTATCTCAGTTTATCAGTGAGCACATGTTCACTGTTTTTCAGTGTTCGCTTCAGGTTTGCAAGAAATCGTGTAGTTGGGTGTGATTCCAGTTTTAGTATGGACATATCCTCTCTCTCCTTCCTTCTCTCTCTCTCTCTCTCTCTCTCTCTCTCTCTCTCTCTCTGTCTCCCTCCCCCCTCTCTCTCTTCCCCTCTGATCACGTGCATACACGCACACAAAATTATTAAAAAAATATAATCATACAAATATAAGTACACCCACACACTGACGCACACATATCACAGATATCTCAAGATTACACTCAGTAGTTAACAATAACACTCTAGCTTTGACAATAACATTCGACAGTCGGCAACACCAACCAAAACAAGAGCATCAAAACAAGTCTTCAGCTCCTAGTCCTGTGAAATCTGGACAACAGCAATTATAGTAATACGAGAAACAGTACCAAAATGGAACAAAGGCATGGCATGTAGAACTACGTCCACGGAACCTGTAAGAAGCCACTGAAGTTGCCTTACATAGAATAAGCGCCAAATGCGTAAGGCGCGAAAATTGTGTCTCATTCAGTTGTTATAAATCGGTTCACAAGTAAAAATTATCAACAACCGAAACATTACACGCATCTGAGGATGACAGGACTACGAAAGTCGGAAGTATTTTGAAATAATTGATATCTCTCCATCACAAGCAAAGAATAATAAGAAAACGATAGTATGTCCATCGTGTTAATAACGATCTCAGGGATGCGTTCACGATATTATTTCTTCTTCTTTTCTTCTACATCCTTGGCTTTTCTCGTCTCTCTATGACATCGGCATTGTTGTATGTGTTGAGGCAACGCTGCAGTCCGGAACCGCGGGACTGCTACGGTCGCAGGTTCGAATCCTGCCTCGGGCATGGGTGTATGTGATGTCCTTAGGTTAGTTAGGTTTAAGTAGTTCTAAGTTCTAGGGGACTTATGACCTAAGATGTTGAGTCCCATAGTGCTCAGAGCCATTTGAACCATTGTTGAGGCAATGTTAGTGGCCGACTGTCCTATTGTCGCCACCACTCTCCTTGGAAGGGAATTTACAAATGTGGGAACATTTCTTAAATTTTTACTTACCCTGTATGTGAGGCGGGGTGTGGGTACCACCCCGGTATTTAGTTAACTGGCAATGAGAAACCCCCTAAAAACCACATACAGCCTGGTCGGCCCACAAACCCTCGTACTTAATTCGCAAGGCGGATTCGACCCGGGGTCGTCTCCCAAATGTAGGAAGCGGTGAACTGACGAACACGGCTACACGGGCGATGTTCTGTGTTCTAAGTATTATTTATTGCTTTTTTGCTGCCATGCATTTGAACGGTGTAGAGCTTGTCGTGGCAAAGTGGAAAAGATTGTCCGTGGTATGGGTATTATGTGATATCCATGGTTCAATCTGAAGAACAGCAGTATCTTGGGGCAACAGATGACGTATGTTGTAGTAGCCAGGTTGGGACGGACAAGGCATGTAGTGGTTATGATTAAGTAAATGCACTCAAAATCAGCCTTTGAGCATTCGCTGAAGTCCCATTCGTCCGGCCTAGTGGCGATGTCTCCAGTTTAGGAGGATCCCTCCCCTAATATTCAGACATATTTGCTTGGGTCAGATTATTACAGGTGATTGGTCAATTTGGATTGTTTACTCACCTATGCAATTATTCGTTGGCAACCTTCATAGTTGTAATATCATCTTTCCTTTCCACATTAGAAGAATGCAAACTGATCAAGAACATTTCTAAAAGCACCCTCTCACAATCCTGTTTACTAATGCTTGCATAATGCTATGTCCTGCTGAGATAAATATTGTCAGGTGCCTTTGTGAGTTGGGGTGATTGTTATAGTAGTGCGCATACCCCTGAAATGCAAAATTAATTTCCCCGTTATCGGGAAACGGAGTTAAGCTCCTTTAGCAACCATGCGAACCAACTTTTAAAAGGTAATGAAACAAGTCACACAACGGATAGTGAATTATTAAATCTGAAACATGGGTAGGCCCACCTTCAAAAGTTGATAGTCATGCGTGAAATACACAGGTAAACCGTCAAACGACACCATGTTTTAGTTAAGGTTCGCATCTAAGTACACTACTGGACATTAAAATTTCTACACCATGAAGATGGCGTGCTACAGACGCGAAATTTAACCGACAGGAAGAAGATGCTGTGACATGCAAATGATTAGCTTTTCAGAGCATTACACAAGCTTGGCGCCGGTGGCGACACCTACAACGTGCTAACATGAGGAAAGTTTCCAATCGATTTCTCATACACAAACAGCAGTTGACCGGCGTTTCCTGGTGAAACGTTGTTGTGATGCCTCGTGTAACGAGGAGCAATGCGTACCATCACGTTTCCGACTTTGATAAAGGTCGGATTGTAGCCTATCGCGATTGCGGTTTATCGTATCTCGACACTGCTGCTCGCGTTGGTCGAGATCCAATTACTGTTAGCAGAATATGGAAACGGTGGGTTTAGGAGGGTAATACGGAACGACGTACTGGATCCCAACGGCCTCCTATCACTAGCAGTCGAGATGACAGGCATCTTATCCGCATGGATGTAACGGATCGTTCAGCCACGTCTCGATCCCTGAGTCAACAGATGGGGACGTTTGCAAGACAACAACCATCTACACGAACAGTTCGACGACGTTTGCAGCATCTTGGACTATCAGCTCGGAGACCATGGCTGCGGTTACACTTGACGCTGCATCACAGACAGGAGCGCCTGCGATGATGTATCCAACGACGAACCTGAGTGCACGAATGGGAAAATGTCATTTTTTCGGATGAATCCAGGTTCTGTTTACAGCATCATGATGGTCGTGTCCGTGTTTTGGGACATCGCGGTGAACGTACATTGGAAGCGTGTATTCGTCATCGCCATACTGGCGTATCACCCAGCGTAATGGTATGGGGTGCCATTGGTTACACATCTCGGTCACCTCTTGCTCGCATTGACCGCACTTTGAACAGTGGACGTTACATTTCAGATGTGTTACGAGCCGTGGCTCTACCCTTCATTCGATCCCTGCGAAACCCTACATTTCAGCAGGATAATGCACAACCGCATGTTGCAGGTCCTGTACGGGCCTTTCTGGGTACAGAAAATGTTCGACTGCTGCCCTGGCCAGCACATTCTCCAGATCTCTGACCAATTGAAAACGTCTGCTCAATGGTGGCCGAGCACCTGGCTCGTCACAATACGCCAGTCGCTATTCTTGATGAACTGTGGTATCATGTTGAAGCTGCATGAGCAGCTGTACCTGTACACGCCATACAAGCTCTGTTTGACTCAATGCCCAGGCGTATCAAGGCCGTTATTACGGCCAGAGGTGGTTGTTCTGGGTACTGATTTCTCAGGATCTATGCACCCAAATTGCGTGAAAATGTAATCATATGTCAGTTCTGGTATAATATATTTGTCCATTGAATACCCGTTTATCATCTGCATTTCTCCTTGGTGCAGCAATTTTAATGGTCAGTAATGTATTAAATGAAAATGCATGCGTATAAGAGATGCTATTTATTCCCTTTAATGAGCATTAGAGTGTGAAAACCTTCAACAAGACAGCAATGAATGCAAAGATAGAGAACAGTTATGTTAATGACCAATGTTGGTAACAACTTTAGGACAGCGTAATGAATATTGCCAATGGTCAAGCGAAGAGCATATCAGAAAGTGCTAATGAAAAGTGAAAGCGGAAGAACAAACACCGTTCATAGGTACAAAGTGCATCCTGCAAATCCAAAAATTAAGTGCGTTCATCAATTACCGTCGGCTTCGACAGCACCGGTTGTAGCTCCGATCCCATCTTTCCAAACCGGAAAAGACGACTGGGAAATATATTTTCTACGGCTACATCACCACTTCCCAGCTAATAAGAATAGAGTTCTATAAATTCAGAAGCGCCTCTTTTTGTGCGGGTCCTCTCGAAATGTTTGTTTCGTAATTTCCACTCATTATGCGACCCGAATAGGCTTTCGTTTCTAGACTGTGTGAACTGATATCAGATTGCTATAGTCACAATGCGCACATAGCGTTCGCTAGTCGTGCACCTTTTTGGGATCGAACATCACCTTCGGGATCGTATCAGGAATGGATCGCGGAGCTAAAGGACTTAAGATGTCGTTGCAACTTCGCAACATGAATGATATGTGCAAAAGATCGCACGCAGACTCTCTCCTTTGGGACTCCATTGTTTGGTACCCCCCCCCCCCCTCCCCCAGGCAGTGAGGTTCGCACACAGGCTTTAATAAGTTTGGATCTTTCATTAGGAGAACTCAAAGTTGCACAAAATTTCGAACCTGAATAAAATCTGCTAAAGCAGTTACCAGTTTCCTCATTTACTTCGGCAATGCTAGACAAACGGCTCTCTCCATGAGAGCACATCCGACAGCATGCGTTGGTACTAGTAAGCAACCCCGTCCCTGGCAAGGTTCACAGCTGCATACGTAAGCAACCTCTCCTCTGAAACTCCTGGCAGATTAAAACTGTGTGCCGGACCGAGACTCGAACTCGGAACCTTTGCCTTTCGCGGGCAAGTGCTCGACCATCTGAGCTGTCCAAGCACGATTAACGCCCCGTCCTCAGAGCTTTACTTCTGCCAGTACCTCCTCTCCTACCTTCCAAACTTTACTGAAGCTCTCCTGCGAACCTTGCAGACTAGCACTCCTGAAAGAAAGGATATTGAGGAGACATGGCTTAGCCACAGCCTGGGAGGTGTTTCCAGAATGAGATTTTCAGCGGAGTGTGCGCTGATATGAAACTTCCTGGCATATTAAAACCGTGTGCCGGACCGAGATTTGAACTCGGGACCTTTGCCTTTCGCGGGCAAGTGCTCTAGCATTTTTTTTTTAATCTCATTTTGTTTGCTTTTGTTCGTTACATCTGCTCGTGGCGGACGTCGCAAGACACTCGTTTCAGTTCGTCGTTGATCCATTAACTTAGGTTTTTTATTACAGAGGGCAGCTAATCCTCTGACCGAACACGCTGAGTTACCGTGCCGGCACCATCTGAGCTACCCAAGCACGACTCACGCCCCGTCCTCACAGCTTCACTTCTGCCAGTATCTCGTCTCCTACCTTCCAAACTTTACAGAAGCTCCCCTGTGAACCTTGCAGAACTAGCACTCCTGAAAGAAAGGATATAGCGGAGACATGGGTTAGCCACAGCCTGGAAATACTGGCAGAAGTGAAGCTGTGAGGACGGGGCGTGAATTGTGCTTGGGTAGCTTGGATGGTAGAGCACTTGCCCTCGAAAGGAAAAGGTCCCGAGTTCGAGTCTCGGTCCGGCACACAGTTTTAATCTGCCAGGAAGTTTCATATCAGCGCACACTCCGCTGCAGAGTGAAAATCTCATTCTCGAAACCTCTCCTCTTTTTACGTCCGTCTACCGCTAGCAGCAGCTGCGGTCCTGCCCAGACTGTTTTCTACAGCATCCTCACCACCGATGCCCAAAGTATGATGAACAGCGTTTTCGCTGTAGGAAATACGGCTACATAAGTAGTGTCTGCAGTTCTTCATTCATGACTGAATGTCACCAGGAGTAGGATTCGGTGAACCACAACGAAACTGTGGTAAACCTGCGTCAGGCACTCCACACGAGTTACTGAACTAAAAATTTTTGACAAATTGATTGCGTTTCAAGTTGATACAGACACTTCAGATTCCCTCATAAATTGGGCTCTCTCGTCGTGCAAACTTGTTCAAAGGAAGGTATGACCTACAGGGGCTACGAATTTCATATTCGAGCAGCTTTTCAAACGAAGGTGACATCGAAATGCGCGCCATGGAGCATCATCTTTCAAGTGATTCAAATGGCTCTAACCACTATGGGACTTAACATCTGAGGTCATCAGTCCCCTAGACTTAGAACTACTTAAACTTAAGGACATCACACACATCCATGCCCGCGGCAGGATTCGAACCTGCGACCGTAGCAGCCGCGTGGTTCCAGACTGAAGCGCCTAGAACCGCTAGGCCACCGCGGCCGGCGCATCGTCTTTATTGTTAAGAATTCCCTTGTAGCAGGTGATACTTTTAATATCTACGCATTTAGTCGCTTTGGATTTTCCTTCGATGGGACAATATATCTGGTTTCTATGGTATTTGCTATCCAAGCCGTCGACATACTACTCACATACTTGAGTTATTTTCTTAAGAGCTACGCTGTGCCTCTGACATACGGGCAAAAATGTATCTCCAGTTCAGCGAACCCTCCCCCCCCCCCTCCCACCCCAATTTTGGACGGAAGAGTTCTTTACCCTCCGTTCTGTGGAGACTTTAACCTCATTCCACATTTCTAGGAAATGCTTGCATCCAGAGTCCAAAAGAGTGCTTCTTTTGAACAACCATCGCGGCTTTCACCAATAGCAGTGGCTCCCTTTTGGCGTTTGTAGCTCATCTACCGTTTTCCGAAGATACTTAGAACAGTTGGTCCGAGAAATCCCGTGTGTTTTAACTATCTTGACGGCATAATCATCAAGGGGTCTAAGACCAACAAGCATCTCGAAAACGCACACACTTTTTTCCGCCTTACAGAAAGCCGGAATGAAGTGCAGTCTCAAGAAATGTCATTTTTACCGACGTTCTGTCGACTACCTGGGTTTCAGTATAGAAAGGGATGCTCTCATCCAAATACCATTTACAGGTCATTGACGACATACGTAGAACGTGAAAACCCACTTCGAAAGAAGGAGGCTAAATTCGTCAAATAGCTCCTGCAAAGGGTACTATGTCTTGTGCGTTACTCCCACCAGAATCAAATGGTTCAAATGGCTCTGAGCACTATGGGACTTAACATCTGAGGTCATCAGTCCCCAAGAACTTAGAACTACTTAAGCCTAACTAACCTAAGGACATCACTCACATCCATGCCCGGGGTAGGATTTGAACCTGCGACTCTAACAGTTCCGGACTGAAGCGCCTAGAACCGCTCGGCCACCGCGGCCGGCCCCTTACCTATTCGCTGAAAAAATATTAAGAAAGATAAATGGCGCACGCATTGCAGTATTTAATAAGTACCTTTCTTTCAAAACAAACAGCAGAAGAAAATGGGACTAGATCCCATGAGAAAACCTAGTAATAATGTGGATGGACAAAGTCACGAGGTTGTACGTATGGACAATGGGTGTTCTCTGATTCTATGAGTGTGAGTACTCAAGATACGGTAAATGATCATAATAATTTTCCAAACTGTAGTGCAGACAAGGTAATTTCGCATGGACAGATATTGTTCGTCAGTTCAAGTGCTACGCGAGCTCGGAAGTTACAGGTTCATTTGATGTGAACGAAAGTGATAAAACGTTTCATATATATTTTGCAGGATATATTCACAGACGTACTAATTATAAACTCACATGACCTTAAACGTATCACAAAAGAATTTTGAAATTCCACTGCAAATAAAATAAACAAGCGGCATGAGAAGCCGTTCTGAATAACCGTAAGTTGAAAAGACGTTTGAAAGGCAAGAGACACAGGAGGAACGTGAATGAAATGCGCGGGTAAAGCCTACATCAGGCAGAAATCTCACCCATTTATATCAAAAAGCATGCCTAAACACCAAAACAGTCACATCCACCTCTAGAATGAAAGAACTATATTACATGAATGAGGGGCCTGCGGTGTATCTTCCTGTTTCGTCTGAAGTTTAGCTGTCCACTCTCTCATTGGCTGCCGCAAGTCAAAAGTCCCTGAAAAGAGAGAGATATGGTACACGAGACGGCACAAAGACCGTCTGTGTTGGCCTGTCGTATACACCAGCTGCACGATGCACAGATAAACAAATAGAAGGGAACATATCGCACGGGACGTGCTTGCGCGCACTATGAAAGAAAAAGAGCTGTCCATTCGGCGCCAGTGTGTTTCAGATTGACTTCTGCTACCATCGCGGAATTTTGCAGTCAGTATAGCACACTGCTCCTTTTCCTCCTCAATCGAATGGCGAGATGGAGCAGATGGTTTGCGCTTTTAAGGAAAAGACACTCTAACCGTTTTTGGGATGCATACAGGTGCTATCACAGACTAGAGCCTAGCAGAAGTTTTGCACTCGATAACGCGCGGAGATACTGATGAGATCCGAGATGGTCCCTGTTACCATCATAGATCTCTAGGCCTGTTGCCTTTACAGCTTGGATGCCGATGGACTCTGCTGGTGGCGCTATCAGATTCAGTTGTGGCACCATTCTTTGCATGGGCCGAACTGGAGGCAGAACTGCACAATAACCCTGTGTTCAGTTTTGGGGCGGCGGTGGGGTGGGTGGACTGCTGTGGCCTGTTGTGGGGCTGTGAACAGCTGTGGGCTACGGCTGGACGAAGCCTCTCCGTCGTTTCTAGGTCCACGGTTCAGTACGCAGTACACACACACACACCCTTCTGTTGACAATCTACCCCCCGAATCTGGACTGTTTCTGCGTTTAGTCCTTGACTGGTTCTATGAGCTGTGGGACAGAGTTGCACTTTATTTATGAACTTACAGTATTTCAGTATGTTTATTCTCTGTGTAAACGCAGCCAGTCAGAAGTGTGTGTTGTGTGCCGAACTCTCTACCAGTGCTGAACTTGTAACTAGTGTTTTTCTTCAAATAAAGTGAACAGAAGCACTATTCAAACATATCTTTTCAAGAGGCTATTAAAGTATTGGGACAACAGGGGCATCTTTCCATTCTGCATTGTCGCCAGATGTATCCAAGATGGCGGTGTGACGTCATACAAGATGGTGGCGTGTAGACTTAGCAACAGTGCATGACATCATCCAAGATGGCAGCTATGACATCATTCAAGAAGGTGGCAAGTTTGAATTTTGGCGGGAAGAAGGTCAATTGGACTACCCCCACTAACCCCCTCCCCTCCCCCAGAAAAAATGGCGGGAAGTTCAAATTCCAATAGGATAATGCACCACACCTCGGTTATCTCTACTAAGCAAATAAAATCGAGGGAAGATAGTTCACTTGGACTAACCTAAATCACCCATACAGTACAGTGCTGTATTACGCCTCCCAATCAGTGCATCTGGGCTAGGTGTTGGCGGCTGTTCTACACTTACAGGCAATTTTAGAACACAGAACGAGGTGTTATGTCGTGATCGCATGGGTAGATCTGATCTAAAATCGATAGAATTGACAAAAATGACGAGGGAATAGGTATAAATTGACGGAATATACACCAAAATGCTGTGAAATTGAGGAAGTACTTGCGTATCTTCTGGTTCGCGCAGAACAATTTTGTACATGCGAACGAGTATGCGGCACCGGGAGGAATCTGAGAAAAAGTCGACATCGAAACAAAGGGAATCAGGGAGGTAGTCAATTTTTTCCGTCGAGGCAGTATTATACTGTATGTCTGTTGAGGTACCAGTGATAAATGCGATTTGACTACTGTTTTTACGCTTTTCAGGACGACAAAGAACCATTCAGCTCTAAATTTACTTGCATCTGGGTTAAAGGATAACAGAGAGTGGACGGAGTGATCGATTAAGATAGAGCTGTAACGAGGTACGATTTAATGGTTGACCGATTCATTCTACGGAAGGAGAAGTTGCTGCAGATCAATTTTTTCCAGTGTTCTGTCCGGATGCATCAGTCACATGACATAGCCTGCGTTCTACTCGTATACAGCCACATGTTCTGTATGCGGTTTAAAGCACTGTCTATTTGCGATTGTTAATGGTAAACCTGTCGGTCATCAGAGGACTTACATCTCAAGAGTGATGATACTTGATAGATTCCTCTAAACGAACTTTGATTTATGTGATGTATTCCATCCCCCCTACCGCATCTTGGGTGTGAAATTCAGACTTCAGCATCACAACTGAGTTAGCGATAGGAGCTTGTGAGGCGTTGCAAGCCCCGTGTACACATTTGCCCGACAGATGTGCTGTTTACAGAGTTATTGATGGAATTACTTGTAATTTTCAAATGTTGGACACTGGTGCTATGCGTTTATTTGTTTCCTTGTAGGACGTATCCTCCGCTACTAACGATCATTTTATATAGGTCTGATGCAGGCATGATATAATGTCTGAATGCCATTTGGATGTGAACAGTGGACACCTTACATCTCTGTAAAGCTATATTCTGCTTGTATCACGCAGAGCAAGTGTTTTATGGTTCGATTACACAGTTTTTCGTAGAGAAAGCGGGAAGGAGGATGTATGTCAGGCACTTGAAATAAATTTCTCACAAAGGAATATTAACAACGGTACATTCCACATGTCTGATAGGTCGGAAACGCAGGTGATCTAACATTATAGGCCCGTTTTAAGTGCAGAACGTTGTAGCCTTAGGAGTGCGTGTATTTATGTTCTCTCTTACCAATACCTTCCATGTACCGATCCTACACTCTAGAAAAGTACTTTAGAGTTGATAGCTTGGTTGATTTACGTAAAAATGCGTCGAAGTCCATCCGTCTGGGGCTCTGTCGCCTATAAAAATTGTTCCTTTCTTGTTCTTCTTAACTGTCTGCTATTACATCATGGCACTTTGAAATCTGTTACTATATGTCGATAAGGAGTGCTAAGCTCCTCGATATGGAAGCATCTAGAGATGGGTGAGGACTAGGAAACCTCCATTCATTCTCGAGAGGTGGAGTGTAGCGGTCTTCTTCTGGTCGGTTGCAGTTTAATTCGCTAACAGTGTTGCATGGCAGGTTGGTCAATGACAATGTTAGGAGGGTCTTTCACTTTCTAATTTTACCCTAAGACAGTGGGAATGCTCTGTGACTCCCAAACGCAGAGAGTTAGATCATAAATTAAACACTGTGCTTGAGGCGACAGAAATATATGGAGTGCTGTCTGGTATACGTTGATAATTTACGTGTTCGAGAATTAACATTGAATGGATGTACTGCACAGTCATCTATCCATGTTCACACTGATACTCGCAACGTGGAGAAGGGGTGGTTTAGCTATGATACTGAAATTGGTGGAACATGCTGTCACATTACTGGCCGGTGTTGAAGTTACTGTAAAATTGTTCGTGCTATCAACTGCGATGCTTATTATTACAGTACATGGATGTTGTCTTTTCCATTTCAAAAAATGGTTCAAATGGCTCTGAGCACTATGGGACTTAACAGCTGAGGTCATCAGTCCCCTAGAACTTAGTACTACTTAAACCTAACTAACCTAAGGACATCACTCACATCCATGCCTGAGGCAGGATTCGAACCTGCGACCGTAGCAGTCGCGCGGTTCCAGACTGACGCGCCTAGAACTGCTCGGCCACTCCGGCCGGCTTTCTATTCCATCCGTGCACTGGTTATCACATAATTATTAACTAATATTGCTTGTTTGAGTTGGGGAAAATTTTTTCGTGGACGAACAGCAACTTCTTGGGTGGATAGCGCCGAAACACTGATCGCGTACATGAGTGCAATATGAGGAATCAGTCAAAATGGAACACAGAGTCATGAGCTATTAGGTCAGTGTGAGAGACGAGTATAAATGTAGAGCTCGTGAATCACCTTAGGACGGTAGTTTCGAAACCTATACCAATGCGGCAAAACTCTTCCACTTTGCTTATTTTGCAATTGTATTTTATTTAAAATAAAACGATGTGTGGTGTGTTATGCTATCCACCGTAAGAATATCATTTACACCATGCAACGTATAATTTCCTGCGAAAGGCCGTAGATCAGAACTTCTTAATGTCAGTTTAGAACCTGATACTGGCCTCTAAGTCGTGACAGAAAAACGAAATTTTTGGCATTGTACAAAAGCGTGATAGAAAACAGTGTTGGAACCAGGAAGAGAGGGAGCGTCTAATGCGACTTAGTATAGTCAGCAGGATAAGATGATTCACCTAGAGTATAGCTGGTCGAACTTTAAAGTGGTCTCTCCAGCCCTGTATATTTAATAGGCGTTAGTAGCAGAAGCAGTTTTAGGTGTAAATTCGGTGAGGGACTTGGTAAACAGTTCGGAGTGCTTGGATGGCTGCACGCTTTGCTATTCTGGGGAAGCATTGCGAAATCTGTTTCTCCCTGCTGGACCATGCCGTAGCTATGCGTCATTGCGCCCTCATCGGTGCCTAGATGACTTCTAAATGGGATGAGATTTTATAGTTCGTAATTTTTCTATGTTGGGGTAAAGAATAACGATGATAGCATGCTGGGCTGATTAATTTGAATGGACGTGGATCTGTAGTACTTGTATGTAGTTTGGGGACGTTCAACATAGCGCGCATTTCCGCCGAATGGTCGAAACACTGTCCAGTTGTACTAACTCAGGTCGTTCTGTTTCTACACTGGTTGCGGAAGGTGGTGGGTATGTCTACCTCCGACTAGTGCTCAGTTCAGACTTAAATTGAAGCCATCACATGTGGAAACCTGTAGAAATAGGTGTCGCACGATGCGTACGGGGTGACTGAAACCACATTGCAATTTTACTGTAGCAGCTAGGTTCATAAAAGGTGATTCGTTTGTAACCTCCCCTTCACTTATCGACCTTAATGACAGTGAAAAATTAAACCGCGTGTACCTAATGGAAATTTGGGAAAAGCAATCGTCACCGAAGTTAATTTGTCGGTAAAGAGGGAGGAAAGGGTTACATCTAAATGAAAGGAAAAATGCTAATGAAACTGGTGGAAATTAATTTTGAAAAGGGGTAAAGTTAATAAAGAAAGTAAATGTGCGGCCGTTACGTTAACAATTAACTAGCGGTAATTAGGTATTTGAGATTTGGGAGAAATTACGGTCGCCAGTCCTTAGGACAATTACTATAGTAACTGAAAAAGAAAGGTTATTACACATACAATTAGCACTACAAGTGTGGCAACTGAAGGTTGACACGTGTAGTGTGAAAACTGAAAGTTTGTCAGAAGTAATAAATTTCGCTACACTCTGACTTAATTTAGCAAAAGAATTAATAAAACCGGAAAATCGAAAGTTAATTTAGTGACTGAAGTTAATAGTGAGCTTTCTTTCTGAAGCATATAGAAATTCAGAAAAATACGGTTAGTCTTGGACTACCTCAACAATCATTTCAAAAGCTACTTGAATCTACGCAATTTAGAAATAAGATATTTAACTTTGAACTTGAATTAAATGATTCTGAACAATTAACAATAGTAAAATTTAGTATGTACCAAGCTGAGCTGCAGTCACAGGTAAGTTAAAATACGGTAACAAAACTCGCACTCTTAATTTGTGCTTGTGTAATCTAAATATTGTAGCCAGCTACGAATACCTTAACTGAACTTTGAAATTAAAGCAGTGAAATCGAATGATGCTGGCGTTTGAATTTCAACGACACTCGGGTTCATTCCGGAAAAGGAAGAGACCCTGCTTGGTAATGCAACTGGGACAATCAGCAACAAACGTTCATGCTACATTGCTGTAATTTTGTGATTTGAACAGTTTTAAAAGCTGAGGTCTGCCATACAGTTCAAAAAACTTTACGTGCTTCCAGTCTTCATTGTTGGTTGATTGAAGGTTTGAAGCCGTCGATCGAGGAGGTGGCGACAGTCACTCATTGTCGGTCGTCGCTGTTGCAGAAGCTGTATGTTGGCGCGCCTTCTTCTCGACACGGTCACCAGACGAAGCGGGCTCTTGATGTGCGCCAGCTAATGCTTCCCGTCCGCGACACCATGTCAGAAACTATCATCACAAGTCGAGCGCAATTACATGCTGTCAAACCCCGAAAGCGCGGCAACTCGTGGGAGCTTCACACAACACACCTGCTCCACTGCACCACCCCAGCCAGACTCCCCCTGCTCTTCCCGCGCTCCACGCGACAGAGTTAACCCATACCAAAGATCCTAAACACTTTTGTTCTCCACACGACCTATCGATGTATTCGTTCGATAGCATAGTTTTCCCTAGGCCAGACCCAGCGTATAAATACAAATAATATTCACAAAACACACCAACACACACACACACACACACACACACACACACACACACACACACATATATATATATATATATATATATATATATATATATATATATATATATATACAAACAGTAAAACAATTACAATATATAAAGACACAGAAATGTCATATCTTCAGGTAACAAAATAAGGAAAAAAAATTTATTTCCGGCGTTACACGTTTCGAGATATGGGAGTGCCGGAAATATGACTCACTTGTGGGTGTGATCGGATGAAGGTATGTGCTTGAATGTAGAGACCTGATTCCAAATGATTGACATCATTTCTAGCGGATAGCGTAACACTAGAGATCTGAGAAGCTAGTGTACAGTTTTCTTCTTACGACCTCATCAACACATCATCTGCTACTACTGTTTGTGTTCCTTCTCAATCATCCGTAGCCTATAACTCAGTGTATTTATGGCAGAACCTCTGCTATGGTATCGAGACAGAATGCGCTAGAAATACTATACAATTATCTTGTTCGGGTGGTGTGAGGGAGTCGCAAATGCAGCTTACATACCACGTTCCGTAGCCGAATCGCTTTCAAAATGGGATAATTTTATCAGGAGGTTGCATGATGGGCTGGTAATATGCATTCCTACGATCACCGTCATCGTATTTGTCGTGAAAAAAAAACACCTCATTCTGAGGTAATATCGTACCTCGATTCGTAAAGTGGGTATAGCTTTTAACATGGATACTTGTGTGCACCTGTAGAACCAAGGCCGCTTGTGATAGTAACATGTGGTAGTTGCTGCGATCGGGTTTTTCTTTAACATCTCACCAATTACGTCTCTCTTTCTAGGACAGGGTGGTAGGACTCGCAAGAAAAACCTAAGAGACATGCACACAGATCGTTGATTTTCGGTCAGTAGCATTTCGTATCACAGGCAATCATCTATTGACGAAGTATTTTATTTAGTGGTAATAGGGAATGCGTGATTTGTTCGCATTTGAGGATCAGATTTATAAAGTATGTGTTTGTGGAAAGGAAATGACTATGTCCATTCGTAAGGAGGGTATGGATTTGACTTGGAGTACTGTTATAGTAAAGGGAAGAGTATGTCCATTCTTAAGGAAGGTACAGATTTTTCTATTTCCAGAGCCACTGCCGACAGCAGGGTGTATTTCCAATACTTCGCTCATTGTCGAATGCCGTTAAATTGAGAACACGATTGTAACATTTAATTGTAAGTATAATGATAAAATACATATGTGACCAGTTTACTGGAATAATTCCCTGTATACATGGGCAGTGGTGGAAATGATCCACGTTCCCCGTAAACGGCAGCAGCTGTCCGAATGCAGATGCCTGTTGGAGTGTAGGAATGTATATGAGTTAACTTTGACGTCTATAGATGAGCGAATAGAGAACCAATACTGAGCATGTGTTGGGCGGCTTTCGTGATCATGTCGAAATTTGAGAAGATTGTGTATGGAAGTGAGTTTGCGCTGGACTATTATTCCCTCCCATGTAAATTGTTCAGTTGGCTGCTTCTGCACATCTCGGACTTTTACTTAGTTGAGAGAAGATCGATTGTGGTGTGTGCATCTGGTATGTGGAAGACACGGTTGCCTGTTATCTAGACGTGGGAAAGACCTTAGTTGGCTTGTAAATTATAGCGATGATTTGGAATCTGTTACATCAGCGAGATCGGTATTCGTGGGTGGAAATATCATTTTTCATCTGTTAGTTTCTAGTTACTCAGTGGTCTAGAGCACCTAGCTGAAGTTTGCGTTTGTAGAGAAATAATGTCCAGTCTTTATCTTCGGAATTATGCTGCGTGAGCGATCGGGCGGCTATTGATGTGTGCTTGATATCGAGAAGTACAGGGAAAATCATATAATATTATGGCAGACGATGCGGAAATACTTGTGTTCATGTAATCGATGAGTCTGGAAATGGGTGTAGAAAAGCAAGCAAGCAAGCAGGTCCAGACCAGAAACAGTAGCGCGTTTGTACTGAGGGGAAAACGAACCTGTCTTTGCACATCAGTTCTGAGAGTGACTTCGATTCAGTGAGGGCTTTCTGATGTAAAAGGGGTGATTTTGTATTGCGTATGATAGGAATTGTATGTTTACTACATCGACACAGCAAACGTTGATATATTGCTGAGTTGGATATCGGTTTCACGCACTAATATTCAAGCCCCTAGCACAATTGGGAGGACAGTGTAAATGAGTAAGTGTCTTTACGTATTTGACGATATGTATGGCACTTTGTGAGGTTTAGTTGTTTGTGCAATATGGCGATCAGTGTAAAATAGTTTATTGCGGCTGAATGTCACGTATGTAGAAAGAAAGAAAAGGTGGACGGTGCTTTCCTAGGACTGGGGAGCATCGTGACATATAGCCTGTGTGAGTGTAGGCATATGATAATTTTTTCGGGTGCTGTACAGATATAAAAGATAACTTCACTGTTTGTGTAAAATGTGTGTATATATTGTATTGTAAAATTACTGTGGCTTACGTCATGTAAAATGTGTATATATTGCATTGTAAAGTTAATATGGCTTATGTTATGGCAAGAGTAGAGAATATGACTGAGTGTCCTATTGTAAGAGTCTTTCCGTATTTGACGATATGTATGGTAGTCTGTACGATTTAATTGGGAGTGCAGTATGGCGATCTGTGTAAAGTAACCGCTGAAAGTCTCGTCTGCAAAAGGAAAAAAGGCGGCCAGTCCTTCAATATCGGCGGTATCAGTATTTCGGCGAGTAAATTCGATAATAGCCAATCATAATGTTCCATCATTTGTGCTTGGATATAGGAGCATCTACATAGCCGTGAGAACATTTGTGTATGTTGAGAGCAGGAAGGGTAGCATGTGATGGAGTCGGTACCACGTTAGGTGCGCGAGGAAGACTGCATTCGACGTTATTGTCCGTTATTTTCGTAGAGAGGTTCTGTTAGGGCAAGAATTTTCGTGCATGCAAGCTGAGATAAAACGAAAACTCCTACAAAAGCGCACATTAAGTATTTCTGGGGGACTATGGAATTTACTAGAGTTCGACTTGTTTATTAGATAGCAATCAGTATAAGATTGAGAACGTTGCTAGATGCACTTGCGATGGGAAGTAGCTACGCGTGGCGAAGCGTCAGTCAGACATCACACATGGTCCATAAGAATCGCTAAGGAGAAAGCAGCTTGTGCTATTCTCGAATGGATTTCTGCGACGTCTTCGCCGGACCTCAGTTAGAGCGAGGGTAGCGACGAACCCACACACGCGGCACTGCTTGGAGCGTCCACCCTGTAAATAAGTCTTCACCCCTGTCCAACTGCGTCATCAACGGCGCCTAGATACAACTCTCACCTGCGTTCGGCGGCGGCTTGCGTCTGCGTTCCCACCCGTTCACGTCAGCATGTGTGTCTAGGTGAACACATATTCAGATGGGAATTTCTCAGAAATTTGCGCATGAAAGGGATGTGGCTGCCTTATGCTTGCGGGACGCGAGCGGGGGCCTGTGCTTGGTTTGACAACTGACGGCCGCGCCACTTCGCAGTTTGTTAGACAGGGTGTGGGGGGTGGGGGGGAGGGCGGTGCTTCCACGTGTTGATTGCATTATTTTGCGAGCGGGCCTGTAGGCTGCGCCATGCGCTATTTGGACAGTTTACGAGTACTTAGTGTGTGTACACATGACTGTGCTGCATTATTTAGGAGTAGTCTGGAAGTGTGTACTGAAATTATTTGGTTAATTTAGGAGTTGTTTGCGTGTCTGTAGAGCGTTATTTAGAAGTAGTTTGAAGGTCTGTGGGACGTGTGAGATGACCCCAAGTAAGCGAGAGCGTGTGTTTTACATCAGTGTGATAAATGAACTCCATACATAAATAAAACATTCAAAAATAAATAGAGTACACTCCTTCCTTACTCTCCCCAGCAACCCAGCGCAGCCTGAGTCATTTTCGAGCCATTTTCCCTCTACAGACCACCGTCTGGGGTTCTATGACGTCG
This sequence comes from Schistocerca cancellata, assembly GCF_023864275.1. NCBI lineage: Eukaryota > Metazoa > Arthropoda > Insecta > Orthoptera > Acrididae > Schistocerca > Schistocerca cancellata. Next base: position 321,859,172 of record NC_064628.1, on the reverse strand, counting down.
AATGACGTGACTAATGAAGTAGCCAATTGGAGAGCAGCATTCTAGGGGTTGGGGGGGGGGCTACGTCATGAAGGAGCACTGCGCCCCTAGTGGGAAAATGTGGAACTTGTCATTTGATCATTGAATATCGAAGTGGTACATTCAGTTATTGAATATCATTAAAATTGAAGTGGAATTAAGCACTTAGGTAATTCATACGTTAGATGTGCGATGGAGGTGTTACATTCGTTAGGATATTTGCAGAAGACTATTTCTGATGCAAGTATACAGGTGTGGGGTGGAGGATGTGACGTCAGCAGTGCTCGTGGGCCGCAGACGCGCCGCGTATGCCATTATAAACGCTCGGGAGAGAAAGAAGACAATCTTGGATTATGTAATGGAATCGTGCTGGTTACTAGCTCCAGGCTACATGGCGAACAAAATTTATGTGGCCGTCTTGAATAACAGAACTCGCGTCATCAGCCAACGTCAGTGTAGCACCCTCTGGTGGCGATGATATGAACTAAGTCAGTTGGGCTCTGGACCTTGTGGTGAACACACTGGGTGCCGCCATCTTGAATAACGGTACTTGCGTCATTACGTGACGTCATGATGGCGCCCTCTGCTGGTGGCGAAATGAACTAAGCCTGTTGGGCTCTGGACCCAGTGGTGAACACACGTTCATTAAATTGTTTAAATTGTGAAGAGAAGTCCTTTTTTCCCACGATTCCTTAGGAGAAGGAGGTGGCGGTCGGATTAGTACAAGTGAGCATTCTTTCGCATTAGCAGCGAAACCCCAAGTGATCTTTGTTTACCAGCAAAATTCAAACATTCAAACTTTGCAACAGTTTGTATGAGGACGTGGCGGTCGGATGACTTACGTTAGTCCAAGTGAACTATCTTTCCGCTATTTTCTTTGCTTAATAGAGATAAGTCAGGTGTGCTGCATTATCCTATTGGAATTTGAACTTGCCGCCATTTTTCTGACGGAGGAGGTTAGGCTAGTGGAGGTAGCCCAGTTGACCTTATTCCCGCCAACATTCGAATTTCTCGCCATCTCGAATGACGTCACAGCCGTCATCTTGAATGACGTTATGCACTCTTGCCAAGTCTACACGCCGCCATCTTGGATGACGTCATCACCGCCATCTTGGATACATCTGACAGCAAAGCAAAGTGGAATGATACCCCTGTTGTACCAATACATATTAAACTCATTCAAATGGTTTTCCAAGTTCGTTATTGACAAATACTGATATTTTTATTTCTGCTCCTTGAACTTTAATTGATTTTCCAAATTTCTCACTCGTTCCCCAACTGTTTACTGCACGTACCGATTGAATAACGTAAGGTATGGACTAAAACCCTGACTCATTCTCTTCTCTTCTGCTGCCCTTTGACTCTTATAACCGCGGCCCGAATATCTTATTCTAAACACGCGCACACTGTACGCCCTAGGTTTACACTGTTCTAGCACTCGCCATACGAGGTTACGTTCTGAACACGTCGATTAGTGATCGTTTTTGTAGTCCAGGTGTTGTGGCGTGAGGACGTACAGTGGAGCATGGGAGTACTGACCTGCAAATTTTCGAACACGGTACACTTTTGATGGTGCATTGACACTGTACTCGTCCCCCACATGCTTCTTTTCAGGGGTCCTTCGGCCGTGACTTCATTTTTACGGATGACAATGCGCGACCGCAACGAACAGCGCACGTGGAGATGCTCTTAAAAAGAGAGGATGTCCGGCCAATGGACTGCCTCTTCCCCCTCCATCCCGAACGTTAATCCCATCGAGAACGAATGTGATGTGTCCACAAACACAAGGAATTTCAGATCGATTCCGTATTCCTGGATTTCCGGAACGCTTTTGACACTGTACTACAGAAGCGTCATCATCATCATCATCATCATCATCATTTAAGACTCTTTATGCCTTTCAGCGTTCAGTCTGGAGCATAGCCCCCTTATACAGTTCCTCCATGATCCCCTATTCAGTGCTAACATTGGTGCCTCTTCTGATGTTAAACCTTGTAAGTAGGCTGTTTATGTTTTTTATTGGCAACGTTACATAGCACTCTGTATGAAAATCACTGGCTGTGCTGTGTGCAGTATGTGGCTAGTTTGCATTGTTGTCTGCCATTGTTGTCATGAACTGCTATAGCTGGATGCGAACAGCGCGTAGCGCTGGGCAGTTGGAGGTGAGCCGCCAGCAGTGGTGGATGTGGGGAGAGAGATGGCGGAGTTTTGTAATACTGGATGTCAATTATGAATATTAAGGTAAATACATTGTTTGTTCTCCATTAATGTCTTTCATTTGCTAACTATCCCTATCAGTAGTTAGTGCCTTCAGTAGTTTGAATCTTTTATTTAGCTGGCAGTAGTGGCGCTCGCTGTTTTGCAGTAGCTTGTGTAGCGAAGATTTTTGTGAGGTAAGTGATTGGTAAAAGGTATAGGTTAAAGTTAGTCAGGGCCATTGTTTTGTAGGGGTTATTGAAAGTCAGATTGCGTTGCGCTAAATAATATTGTGTGTCAGGTTAAGCACAGGCTTGTACAATTGTTCTAAGTGGACGTTTCACATGTAAAATTATTCAAAGGGGACGTTTCATATGTCGACCCTTAGCCTAGGATACCTCACTGGAATCTTCTGATTTTTTCTTGTAGTTTGTGTATTTAGTGCAGCTTTTGTTTATTGCTAGCGCGTAATTGTAGAGAGAATCTCCTTTGTAGTTGCAGTCTTTCATTGTTGTACAGTAAAACAGTTGTGGAATGCATGTAGCTTTGCGCCAAGTATTTCGCTGCTGCAATTAACTAGATATTATTTTCAGTGCTATATTAATGTGTTCTCTTATTTTTGCTCTTCAAATTGTGTTTTTGTGTGTTATCGTGTGAAATATTGTCTCAATAATGGCGTGTGAAAAACGTAACACTCGGCTCCAAAGTAAAATGAGAAACGACAGTGAAGACGAAAGCAATGTGTTAGCGCCACTGTGTAATGAGTTAACTAATGTTCAAAGTAGTAATTTGGTAACTGTGCATAGGGAAATGGAGCGGGCGTCAAACAATGGCGTAGACAGTCAAACAGGTAGTGAACAGGGAAGCATTATCGATCGATCGGTCGGCAACAGCTCGCCTCAGGAATCCGAAATGATAGGACACAATTTTGCAAATACTGTAGATTCAGGTTTTGCGTCCTCACCGTTTTCTCAAATGAGTCAAGACACATTTTCTGCTTGTCAAAATGTGAATGTTGCTGGTGCAAATGCACTGCCGAAAAGCGTAGAGGAACAGATTCCAGACACTAATGCATTGTTATTACAATTAATGCAACAAATGGGACAAAATCTCCTAAAGTTAGACACAATGGAACAAAATCTTAAAAAGTTAGACACAGTGGAACAAAATCTTAAAAAGTTAGACACAATGGAACAAAATCAGAGACAAACACAGCAAAAGCTTCAAAAGTTAGACACCACACTTGAACAAACACGTGAAGATTTAACTACTGAGTTACATAACATTGAATCGAAATGTCAAAAAGTCTGTAATGACGTAAAAACACAAATTTGTGAGCATTTTCAGCCTATTTTTTCGCGGCATGAAAATGCATTACAGAATCACGAAGCAGCCATAAAAGAACTGCAAACTATTGTTCATGAAAATCATGAGACCTTGCAAGCTAAAATGGACTCAGTTGCATCTACCGATTCGGTTACGCAACTTGCAAAAACTCAGGAAAACTTAAAGGACACAGTAGAAAGACACATGGGGGAAATTAGTTCATTATCAGAGAAAGTAGCCGAACTTTCGGATCAGGTCACTAACTTATCTACAAAGGTAGATGATGATCTGAATGACACAAGACCCGTAGCCTTCACTGACACAGAAGAGTATGAACAAATAAGAAAATTCAAACAAAATCAGAATCAAATTAATACGCAATACAAAAGAGAAATGCGGGAAGTACAAGATCAGCTGACACAGGTAATACAAGAATTACGTATTTCAGAGGACACTCGCACCCCAATAAGGGAAGAGGGACATAGAAATACGGAACAGCCACAAAATAATAACACAGAGCATTTCGGTAATTATGAAAGGAATTGGCAAGGTGCACCGAATTTTGATATGGAACCGCCGACACGACGTAACAATGACCGATATGTGACTCGCCGACATGATGATTTTGACTATAAGCTGTTCATTACTACACGTAAATTCAAAACATTTAAGAATTCTGGCAACGACATTCATCCACAAGCATGGCTCCATCAATTCTCTCATTGTTTTCCTCCCAACTGGTCATTGGAGCACAGATTAGAATTTATGTGTGGCTATTTGGAGAATGAACCAGCTGTAAGAATGCGATCGGTCATTCACGATTGCCACAGTGAAGGAGAATTTTACCATGCCTTCCTCTCAGCATATTGGTCTCAAGCCACACAGGACCGAGTAAAACATAGCATCATGATGATGAAACACTTTGAACAATCTGAATTTTCCAGTCTTGTGAAATATTTTGAAGACATGTTGCACAAGAATCAGTACCTGTCAAACCCATACAGCCCCTCAGAACTCATCCGCATTTGCTTAATCAAACTGCCTGAACATTTGAGACATATTATTTTAGCAGGACGTTGCAAAGACGACATTGAAGCTTTTCAGGGACTGTTACAAGAACTGGAAATTGACACAGACAGTCGCGGGATGCGAAAACAGGAAAACAATCATTACAGGTCACATCTGTCACAACTCTGTGACGACAGAAACAATAAATGGCCACGACAAACCTATTCTTACAACGTAAATCGTGACCAAAACAGACACCACCCATATGACAACCACTGGCAGAGTAATAGTTACAGGGAAAGATCACCTTTCCGCGGTAATGACTATCACAGAGACAATCAGAGAAACAGACAATATGGGAACCAAAATAACTATTATCAAGGGAGACAGAATAACTTTAGACGCAACGGTCCAGCGCGTAGTTACGATTCAAGGAGAAATTCTCCACCATGTGACCGACAAGAAAGAAACTATGGAAACTACCGACATGACGACAGACGATATGATCGTAACGACAGACCTGAATTGCATCAGAACTGGCGAGATTTAAACAGAGCAGAGCACTCTCGTCACGATGAATTTGTAGAAGTTAGGTCTCCAAATCCCAATAACGACGCGCGCCAACAAAGAGAAAATAGGCGATGACTCACACCACTGGCAGCCACAAGACGTACTTATGAAACTGACGACGCAGCTGCCGTAGCTAGTAATTACGTAAAAATGGAAGACATTAGGGACATCTTACTCCAGGAACACGACGTAAAACATAATAACATTGCATATCCTGTGATTCACATTACTGTAAATGACGTAAAATTTACGGCAGTACTTGACTCTGGCAGTCCCATTTCAGTAATTAGTGAAACAGCTTTTAGCAAATGCAACAAATCGAACGATTGCCCCACACTTCCGTTACGTAAGATTAAATTACAAGGTGCAATCTTTGGAAAAAGTGTAGATGTACGCCAACAAACCAACTTAGAATTCTTTTGTCAAAGCCACAGCTTCTCTATGAACTTCCTTATTGTTCCATTATTGTCGACGGAAATTATACTGGGAGTAGACTTCTTGAATGAATACAAAGCAATCTTAAGCTTTCACGATGCTGAAATAAGTTTAGAGAAAGAAGGTAAGTCAATAGCTTTGAAATTTGAAGACTGGCTCTCGAACCATGATGAGGAAATTAATCGGCTTTACCTTCTGTTAGATAACAGTTCGGAATTTTCTACGGAACTAGACACCAACAATCACTCTGCAAGTACTGAAAGGGATGATATCGACGGCATATTTGAAATTAATGAGTTAATTCAGAATAAAATTCAAACAATTGAGAATTGTAATGACACTGATAGGCAGGACCTTTTTGAGATTTTACAAGCACATTCCACAGTTTTTACTCACAAGACAGGAACAATCAAGGGATTTCAATACCAATTTCGTGTTCGTGAGCATACTAAATTTTGTGTTAGACCATACGTAATTCCGGCACATTATAGGGACCGTGTTAGAACAGAAATACAATCTATGCTTGAAGAGGGCATTATTGAGCCTGCAGTAAGCTCATACAACAATCCATTACATGTTGTTGAGAAGAAAAATGGATCGATCAGGCTTGTTTTAGATTCGAGACAAATCAATACTATCATTATTCCTGAAACAGACAGGCCGCAGACGATGGAAGAACTTCTTCAAAATTTTAATGGTGTAAAAGTGTTGTCTTCCATTGATCTCAGATCCAGCTTTTATCAGATCGAACTTCATCCAGAATGCAGAAAATACACAGCTTTCCTTTGTTTCGGCGTTTGTTATCAGTTTCGGAAACTTCCTTTTGGTTTGAACATTTCTTCGGCAGCATTCATTCGTGGGTTAAATTCCATATTACCTGAGTTCTTAAAACGTCACATCACTTTATATGTGGACGATATTCTAATAGCAGAAGCTTCATGGGAACAACATAACCGCATCCTCAACAGTTTGTTACGTATTTTTGCAGAATCTGGAATTACAGTTAACTTGGAAAAGTCTGAATTCGGTAGGTCAAAGGTGAAGTTTTTGGGACATATTATTTCTTCTGAAGGCATTCAGCCGGATCCAGAAAAGTTAGAAGCAATCAGAGCCATTCCTGTTCCATCCACAAAAAGACAAGTCCGCAGTTTTCTAGGTCTCGTAAATTTTTACCGTCGTTTTCTGAATATGCAAATTCTAGTTACACCAAAACTTTGTTCTCTCACTGGAAAAAATACTATTTGGAACTGGGACGAACAAGCACAGTTGGAATTCAATTCTTTGAAAGAAGCGTTACTTCACGCGCCAATACTAGCTCATCCAGATCTGTCACAAGATTTCTGCCTTAGCACTGATTCTTCCAAAGTTGGTCTTGGTGCCCATTTATTTCAAGAAGCCATAGAAAATGACACTACTGTTCAGAAAACCATTGCTTTTGCTAGCCGAGTGCTAACAAAATCTGAAAAAAATTATTCCGTTACTGAATTAGAAGCTTTAGCTATCGTTTGGGCATTTAACAAATTCCGTTTCTTTCTTTCTGGTAAGCACGTAAAAGTATACAGTGATCATCGGGCATTACAATTTCTTATGTCTTCAAAATTAAATCATGATAGGTTAAAACGTTGGGCATTGTTTCTGCAAGAATTCCGCTTCACAATAGTCTACATTCCCGGCAAGGAGAACATTGTTGCGGACGCGCTGTCACGCGCACCGGCTGGGCTTGAGAAAAGTAACACAGAAGGCAACCTCGAGAAAAATTTCAGTATTCTTTACATTCAGAAAGTCGCCTTTGAAAACTTCATCACCACATCTTTAAAGGACATTGCTCATGAACAAGATAAAGATCCGATTTGGAAAGATATCAAAAGTAAATGGCATGAAAAGACACACACTCAGATTCGGCATTATTACCTGGTTAGAAACAACATACTCTTCAAACGTTGCACTGTTGATGGCAAGCTATGGGTACTTTGCATTCCAGACGATTTTGTTAATAAGCTCATTTGGTACATTCATTTCAGCTACGCACATTTTGGCCCACGAAAATGTTATCATATTCTTCGAACGACTTGTTATTTTAACAATATGGAAAAGAGAATTCGAAGAGTCTTGTCTATTTGTAAACTTTGTCAAAAGGCGAAACCATCTACTATCTCACATCGTGCTCCGTTATTTCCTATTATTCCTTCTAAATTAAAAGAATTTGCTGCTGTTGATCTCTTGGGACCCCTTGTCAGAACATCGAATGGATTTTCGTACGTTCTAGTCGCTGTTGAACTTACTTCAAAATTTGTTTCTTTCACTCCGTTACGTAAAGCCACTGGACGGTCTGTATCCAACGCCTTTGTTAAAAATTTTTTACGTGAAGTTGGACACGTTAGTAAAGTCATTTCAGATAACGGACCGCAATTCAGATCTGCTGTTTGGTCACGCATGCTTCGGAATCATAAAATCAAACCTGTTTTTATTTCATTGTATTCACCACATTGTAACCCGTCTGAACGGATTATGAAAGAAATCAATAAGCTTTGCAGACTTTATTGTCACAGAAAGCATCAGCATTGGGACAGATATTTACACTTATTTCAAAATGTGCTGAATGAAATGCCTCATGATTCCACTGCTTTACCACCTACTCTTGTACTGAAGAATGAAGAACCTCCGAACAGAATCAGAGAGCTTGTACCTTTCCCGAATACACGTAAACTTCGACACAAAGACATAATTGATTTGGCTCTAAAAAAATATAAAATCTGCAGCAGACAAAAGGAGAAAACTACACGGTAAAGCAAATGCAAAGAAATTATATATTGGTCAGAAAGTTCTCATTAAAGCTCATTCATTGTCACATAAGAAGAAACACTTGAGTCACAAATTCTTTCTAGTTTACAATGGACCTTACAGAATCCGACGTATACCACATGATAATTGCGTTGAAGTTGAAACTCTGCGTACTAGGAAGAGTAAAGGTTTACACCACATTTCTCATGTAAAACCATTTATTGACAGATAATCTGCTTTTTAACTTAGTCTTTGCAATTTTCACTTCACGCTACTTGTACAATTTGTCACACTGAGAAACTGTTAACATGCAACATTTTGGTTTGCTTACGAGTGGATTCTGGATTTGAGGTGCTTTATGTGAAATGCCAGATGACACAGTGGTTAGTTTATGTGACAGCTACACGATTATATCACGATGTTACTAATGAGTGACAATTTACAATGTCGCTTTTGCGGTGTATCTGTTTTATATCTGCACAGTTTTTTCTGAATTCTTCTATAAAGTGAGACATGTTTTAGTGGTGACCTTTGTGCTATTGCTACAAGGAGACAGCCTTTTCCGTAGGACAACAATACGTTACAGCACAGTACTTTCCTCATCACGGCAATAAGCGTAATAACTAAGTTATCTATACGCAAAGCATTTCACTTTGTTTATCATGAGGTAAGTACATTGACTTCTGCAGAACTTAGCTTTCGGAGGACAATGACTACGGCACTTCCCAGAGATTATCTTACAGCAAGACGCACATTTAGCGCTACAGGACACGTATTTAAGTGATTAATTTTGTACTTAAAACATTTATTTTTAAAGATTTTTGAATTACAAAGAAAGTTTTTCGCAATACATTTCATTCCATTGCTGTAATCTGTAACACCTGAGGGTATAATTACAATAAACCTCAGGGGGGTACACGCCTACTTTGTGTACCATGTGTTTGGCAAGCACAAGGAGCCCTAGCTAATATGGTATTTGCTTATACAATTTAACACATCGGTACCATATTTCTCTAACACATAAATTACACAGCTATCTGATCATTTAACAGAGAAACAAACATCCTTTTACTACGTCAGTGACACATGTTTACGCAATTACAGAGTTGGATTACTTCACACTTAAGAAATTGTACTTTGTCTGTACTTTGTGAACTGTTCATATTTTTTTGGTACCATTGTGATACTATGAGAGCTTTGAATGATGTATTTGGTATGAGATCATGATTTTTAAAGTACGTTTGAGGTAGATGACACCACTGAAATGAGCATAGAATTTTCTTTAGGTTTTGAAATCATTGGCGGAAGCTACGACGGTTTTGACATTTGACTGAGGTGTTATGATGTAATTTTTATGACGACGATGTGTATTATGCTGTTGAGGTATGTTTATGTCAATAAGATGATGCTACCATATATGAGGAAGGTGATTACCAGTTTATATGTATATGAATAATGAATAGAAGATAGGGACTCTTGACTTGTGAAAAAGGTTGTTGGAAACCAAGAATCGTACTTTAAGAGTTATGAAATGTGTGTGTAAATGCGTGAATGGGACTGTCACTGCAGCGGAAACTGCTGTCGTAAATATTTCCGTAAGAAAGTGACCACCTGCACGTGCGTCGTCGGCACACAGCTGTGTCAGACACCTGGAGAACAAGCCATTAGAGTGAGGGCCTTTCCGGAAGCACAGGTAGAAAAACAAAAAAGGGGTTAACCATGCTATTGACAATCCTTTGTAGAGGGCATCGCTAATGCGACACGCTCGTTACTTGAAAACATATGATTTTTGTAATGCGTTGTGGGCACACAGCTGCGTCAAACACCTGGAGAACAAGCCATTAAGGTGTGCCTTTCATCGCTAATGCGACACCCTCGTTACTTAAAAACATATGATTACTCGCACTTTGTGCTAATTATTGAAATGCTTATGAATTGATGGGAAATATTCGTACATCTGCACACTTGATTATGACAAGTGTCTTTCTCCGAGAGTTGAGTGCTACTGACTTACGAAATGCCACATGACTATTGAATGATATTTTTATGCTTTGCTTTTCATAGTTGCTTATTTCATTTAATATCTGGTTTCCAGCTGTGTTGCAGCATTAGTTTTATAAAATAAACTGAGATGCATTTGCTAATGTGAACTCTTTCTGTCAACAGATCTATTAAATAATTATTTTATGATCCACATTCTTTAAAAAAGGAGCACTTGGAAAGGAAAGAACAATAAGAAGGAACTAGTAACTGGACACATAGTTTTCTTTTCAAGTACATGGTAGTATTTTTTTTACAATAAGTTGTTATGGTGCACCACTTTAATTACATAGACATTAAGATGTGAATATGCTTTTCCCTTGTCTGCATTGTTGTTTTTACCGTAATATTTTTTCTGCTTGAGCTATGTCATGTTTAGGTATAAGTTGCTGCTGTTTGCCAGGCGTGGTGTTGCTGAATTTGACTTTGTGTTACTCTTCTAAGCTAGTTTTTTTTTGTTTCCTGCACAGTGCCTTATATTAGTTGTAATATTGCACTTGCTTTGCTAATTTATGCTGCTAGCTTTGCCAATTTGCATTTTTTGTCATTTCTGTTTGTGTTGATTTGTTGTCATGCTGCATTGCCTCGTCCCTTGGTATATATATCTGAGCTCAGTAGATTTAAGTTAGCTTAAGAGGGGGTAGACTATATAAGAAACTGACTATGGAGAATAGGTAAAGAATGCATTGCGAAGAAAGATTTGGGCCCAAATGAGTATGGTACAATCAGAAATAATTATTTTGAAAGAAATATGAATAGAATACAGGAACGAGGTATAGGTAGGATTTTCTTGGAAATAAATTATGAGGTAAGCAATGTGTGAACATATAAATACAGAAAGCATGCTTGGATAGGATTTTTTTGGTGGAAACAAATGTTGAAATAAGACGAAAGATCTATCGAATGAAGTTGTGGGGTGGACTGCAGTACCAAATGTTACACTGAAAATAAACCCTGTCCTTTCCTTTTGTGTTATCCCACTATATGTTTGTGTACCCTTGTGTATTTGTGGTTTTCCTGTCTTTATGTGTTGATGTGTTTATGTGCTGATGAGAGCTATGTTGTAGAATTTTTCTAATACTCTGTTATTTTCTTTGTAAAGATGCTTAGACACTATTTATTCTGTGTTGTTTTAATGCTCATGTGTGAAGTTGAATTTTTAAAAGTGATTCTGATCTTTTATTTTTGTACTCATGTCATCATTCCTGTAACACTGATGTATATGTTTATTTCTATTCTTTTGTAAAGCCCCTATTACTACAAATGTTATCTGTATTGTTATGTTTTTAATGATGTATTTTGTATCTTTGTAATTGTATTCTTATGTTATATAATTGTAATTGACACCAGTTCATCATATTATTAACTTGTCAGCATTCATTTCACTGCACACATTCTGTTGGTCATAGTATATGGACAATATGTGAGAAGTAGGGACTGTTAGTGTTTGCACGTGTGTTACTAATTCAGCAAGGGACTGGATAACAGCATTGCTGGTTCTAAGGACAATTCCCAAAAACTTTGTGCGTGCACAAGTGGTGGTTTATGGACTTGCTATCTTCTCTGCAAGACTCTTCGATGGTGATTGTGCACCTGCACAGTCGCAGCAGATGGCTGCTGGCCATCTCTACAAGGACTACAGTGGGTCTACACCTTTGCTGACTCACCAGTACCACAGTTTCTACAAGGACTGCAGTGGGTCTGCACCTCTGGTGGCCCACCAATACCATACTCTCTACCAGGACTGCAGTTGGTCTGCTCTGTGATGACCTATCTACCAATATTCGTCAGAACTTCGAATGACTCTGCTGTGGGTTTGCTCCATTGTGGCCCATTACCTGTCAGCATTTCAAGAGTCAGCACTGTCTTTCCGTTGGAAGGACAACACTACTTCTTCAATACTACATGGAAATCCACTACTTCTGTATGCAATTTCTTTTACTAATGAGAAACTGTAATTACTATTATGATGAACAATCTGGACTGTCTTTATGGACTGTGAGAAAATTTTAGCTGTTGACCAACATTGTATTAATAAGTGTGTGCATTTGATATCTTTGTGATTGTAATTATGAAAAATTTTTTCAAATCTGTATTGGCCACTGCCCAAAAAAATTTGTAAAATTTTTTGTGGGGAGCATGGGGGCTATGTAAGTAGGCTGTTTATGTTTTTTATTGGCAACGTTACATAGCACTCTGTATGAAAATCACTGGCTGTGCTGTGTGCAGTATGTGGCTAGTTTGCATTGTTGTCTGCCATTGTTGTCATGAACTGCTATAGCTGGATGCGAACAGCGCGTAGCGCTGGGCAGTTGGAGGTGAGCCGCCAGCAGTGGTGGATGTGGGGAGAGAGATGGCGGAGTTTTGTAATACTGGATGTCAATTATGAATATTAAGGTAAATACATTGTTTGTTCTCCATTAATGTCTTTCATTTGCTAACTATCCCTATCAGTAGTTAGTGCCTTCAGTAGTTTGAATCTTTTATTTAGCTGGCAGTAGTGGCGCTCGCTGTTTTGCAGTAGCTTGTGTAGCGAAGATTTTTGTGAGGTAAGTGATTGGTAAAAGGTATAGGTTAAAGTTAGTCAGGGCCATTGTTTTGTAGGGGTTATTGAAAGTCAGATTGCGTTGCGCTAAATAATATTGTGTGTCAGGTTAAGCACAGGCTTGTACAATTGTTCTAAGTGGACGTTTCACATGTAAAATTATTCAAAGGGGACGTTTCAACCTATTACTTCAAAATCATTCTTAACCGAATCCAGGTACCTTCTCCTCGGTCTGCCCCGACTCCTCCTACCCTCTACTGCTGAATCCATGACTCTCTTGGGTAACCTTGCTTCTCCCATACGTGTAACATGACCCCACCATCTAAGCCTGTTCGCCCTGACTGCTACATCTATAGAGTTCATTCCCAGTTTTTCTTTGATTTCCTCATTGTGGACACCCTCCTGCCATTGTTCCCATCTACTAGTACCTGCAATCATCCTAGCTACTTTCATATCCGTAACCTCAACCTTGTTGATAAGGTAACCTGAATCCACCCAGCTTTCGCTCCCATACAACAAAGTTGGTCGAAAGATTGAACGGTGCACAGATAACTTAGTCTTGGTACTGACTTCCTTCTTGCAGAAGAGAGTAGATCGTAGCTGAGCGCTCACTGCATTAGCTTTACTACACCTCGCTTCCAGTTCTTTCACTATGTTGCCATCCTGTGCGAATATGCATCCTAAGTATTTGAAACCGTCCACCTGTTCTAACTTTGTTCCTCCTATTTGGCACTTAATCCGTTTATATTTCTTTCCCACTGACATTACTTTCGTTTTGGAGATGCTAATCTTCATACCATAGTCCTTACATTTCTGATCTAGCTCTGAAATATTACTTTTCAAACTTTCAATCGAATCTGCCATCACAACTAAGTCATCCGCATATGCAAGACTGCTTACTTTGTGTTCACATATCTTAATCTCACCCAGCCAGTCTATTGTTTTCAACATATGATCCATAAATAATATGAACAACAGTGGAGACAGGTTGCAGCCTTGTCTTACCCCTGAAACTACTCTGAAGCATGAACTCAATTTACCGTCAACTCTAACTGCTGCCTGACTATCCATGTAAAGACCTTTAATTGCTTGCAAAAGTTTGCCTCCTATTCCATAATCTTGTAGAACAGACAATAACTTCTCCTAGGAACCCGGTCATATGCCTTTTCTAGATCTATAAAGCATAGATACAATTCCCTGTTCCACTCATAACACTTCTCCATTATTTGCCGTAAGCTAAAGATCTGGTCCTGACAACCTCTAAGAGGCCTGAACCCACACTGATTTTCATCCAATTGGTCCTCAACTAATACTCGCACTTTCCTTTCAACAATACCTGAGAAGATTACAGAAGCGTCTTGTAGTAAAAATGCGTGCTTATGGAATATCGTCTCAGTTATGTGACTGGATTTGCGATTTCCTGTCAGAGAGGTCACAGTTCGTAGTAACTGACGGAAAGTCATCGAGTAAAACAGAAGTGATTTCAGGCGTTCCCCAAAGTAGTGTTATAGGCCCTTTGCTGTTCCTGATCTATATAAACGATTTGGGAGACAATCTGAGCAGCCGTCTTAGGTTGTTTGCAGAATACGCTGTCGTTTATCGACTAATAAAGTCATCAGAAGATCAAAGTAAATTGCAAAACGATTTAGAAAAGATATCTGAATGGTGCGAAATTTGGCAGTTGACCCTAAATAACGAAAAGTGTGAGGTCATCCACATGAGTGCTAAAAGGAACGCGTTAAACTTCGGTTACACGATAAATCAGTCTAATCTAAAAGCCCTACCCCCATGAACCATGCATCTTGCCGTTGGTGGGGAGGCTTGCATGCCTCAGCGATACAGATGGCCGTACCGTAGGTGCAACCACAACGGAGGGGTATCTGTTGAGAGGCCAGACAAACGTGTGGTTCCTGAAGAGGGGCAGCAGCCTTTTCAGTAGTTGCAGGGGCAACAGTCTGGATAGTTGACTGATCTGGCCTTGCAACACTAACCAAAACGGCCTTGCTGTGCTGGTATTCCGAACGGCTGAAAGCAAGGGGAAACTACGGCCGTAATTTTTCCCGGGGGCGTGCAGCTTCACTGTATGGTTAAATGATGATGGCGTCCTCTTGGGTAAAATATTCCGGAGGTAAAATAGTTCCCCATTCGGATCTCCGGGCGGGGACTACTCAGGAGGACGTCGTTATCAGGAGAAAGAAAACTGGCGTTATACGGATCGGAGCGTGGAATGTCAGATCCCTTAATCGGGCAGGTAGGTTAGAACATTTAAAAAGGGAAATGGATAGGTTGAAATTAGATATAGTGGGAATTTGTGAAGTTCGGTGGCAGGAGGAACAATACTTTTGGTCAGGTGAACACAGGGTTATAAATACAAAATCAAATAGGGGTAATGCAGGAGTAGGTTTAATAATGAATAAAAAAAGGAGTGCGGGTAAGCTACTACAAACAGCATAGTGAACGCATTATTATGTCCAAGATAGACATGTATCCCACGTCTACTACAGTAGTACAAGTTTATATGCCAACTAGCTCTGCAGATGACGAAGAAATTGAAGAAATGTATGATGAGACAAAAGAAATTATTCAGGTAGTGAAGGGAGACGAAAATTTAATAGTCATGGGTGACTGGAATTCAAGAGTAGGAAAAGAGAGAGGAGGAAACATAGTGGGTGAATATGGATTGGGGGAGAGAAATGAAAGAGGAAGCCGTCTGGTAGAATTTTGCACAAAGCGTAACTTAATCATAGCTAACACTTGGTTCAAGAATCATAAAAGAAGGTCGTATACATGGAAGAATCCTGGAGATACTAGAAGGTATCGGATGGATTATATAATGGTAAGATAGAGATTTAGGAACCAGGTTTTAAATTGTAAGACATTTCCAGGGGCAGATGTGGACTCTGACCGCAATCTATTTGTTATGAACCGTAGATTAAAATTGAAGAAACTGCAGAAAGGTGGGAATTTAAGGAGATGGGACCTGGATGAATTGACTAAACCAAAGGTTGTACAGAGTCTCAGGGAGAGCATAAGGGAACAATTGACAGGAATGGGGGAAAGAAGTACAGTAGAAGAAGAATGGGTAGCTCTGAGGGATGAAGTAGTGAAGGCAGCAGACGATCAAGTAGGTAAAAAGACCAGGGCTAGTAGAAATCCTTGGGTAACAGAAGAAATATTGAATTTAATTGATGAAAGGAGAAAATATAAAAATGCAGTAAATGAAGCAGGCAAAAAGGAATACAAACGTCTCAAAAATGAGATCGACAGGAAGTGCAGAATGGCTAAGCAGGGATGGCTAGAGGACAAATGTAAGGATGTAGAGACATATCTCACTAGGGGTAAGATAGATACTGCCTACAGGAAAATTAAAGAGACCTTTGGAGAAAAGAGAGCCACTTGTATGAATATCAAGAGCTCAGATGGAAACCCAGTTCTAAGTAAAGAAGGGAAAGCAGAAAGGTGGAAGGAGTATATAGAGGGTCTATACAAGGGCGATGTACCTGAGGACAATATTATGGAAATGGAAGAGGATGTAGATGAAGATGAAATGGGAGATACGATACTGCGTGAAGAGTTTGACAGAGCACTGAAAGACCTGAGTCGAAACAAGGCCCTCGGAGTAGACAACATTCCATTGGAACTACTGACGGCCTTGGGAGAGCCAGTCCTGACAAAACTCTACCATCTGGTGCGCAAGATGTATGAAACAGGCGAAATACCCTCAGACTTCAAGAAGAATATAATAATTCCAATCCCAAAGAAAGCAGGTGTTGACAGATGTGAAAATTACCGAACAATCACTTTAATAAGCCACAGCTGCAAAATACTAACATGAATTCTTTACAGACGAATGGAAAAACTAGTAGAAGGCGACCTCGGGGAAGATCAGTTTGGATTCCGTAGAAATACTGGAACACGTGAGGCAATACTGACCTTACGACTTATCTTAGAAGAAAGATTAAGGAAAGGCAAACCTACATTTCTAGCATTTGTAGACTTAGAGAAAGCTTTTGACAATGTGGACTGGAATACTCTCTTTCAAATTCTAAAGGTGGCAGGGGTAAAATACCGGGAGCGAAAGGCTGTTTACAATTTGTACGGAAACCAGATGGCAGTTATAAGAGTCTAGGGGCATGAAAGGGAAGCAGCGGTTGGGAAGGGAGTTAGACAGGGTTGTAGCCTGTCCCCGATGTTATTCAATCTGTATATTGAGCAAGCAGTAAAGGAAAAAAAAGAAAAATTCGAAGTAGGTATTAAATTCCATGGAGAAGAAATGAAAACGTTGAGTTTCGCCGATACATTGTAAGTCTGTCAGAGACAGCAAAGGACTTGCAAGAGCAGTTGAACGGAATGGACAGTGTCTTGAAAGGAGGATATAAGATGAACATCAACAAAAGCAAAACAAGGATAATGGAATGTAGTCAGATTAAGTCGGGTGATGCTGAGGGAATTAAATTAGGAAATGAGACACTGAAAGTAGTAAAGGAGTTTTGCTATTTGGGGAGCAAAATAACTGATGATGGTCGAAGTAGAGAGGATATAAAATGTAGACTGGCAATGGCAAGTAAAGCGTTTATGAAGAAGAGAAATTTGTTAACATCGAGTATAGATTTAAGTGTCAGGAAGTCGTTTCTGAAAGTATTAGTATGGAGTGTAGCCATGTATGGAAGTGAAACATGGACGATAAATAGTTTGGACAAGAAGAGAATAGAAGCTTTCGAAATGTGGTGCTACAGAAGAATGCTGAAGATTAGATGGGTAGATCACATAACTAATGAGGAGGTACTGAATAGAATTGGGGAGAAGAGGAGTTTGTGGCACAACTAGACCAGAAGGAGGGACCGGTTGGTACGACATGTTCTGAGGCATCAAGGGGTCACAAATTGAGCGTTGGAGGGCAGCGTGGAGGGTAAAAATCGTAGAGGGAGACCAAGAGATGAATACACTAAGCAGATTCAGAAGGATGTCGGTTGCAGTAAGTACTGGGAGATGAAGAAGCTTGCACAGGATAGAGTAGCATGGAGAGCTGCATCAAACCAGTCTCAGAACTGAAGACAACAACAACAACAACAACAATCTAAAAGCCGTAAATTCAACTAAATACCTAGATTCAAAAATGGTTCAAATGGTTCTGAGCACTATGGGACTTAACATTTGAGGTCATTAGTCCCCTAGAACTTAGAACTACTTAAACCTAACTAACCTAAGGACATCACACACATCCATGCCCAAGGCAGGATTCGAACCTGCGACCGTAGCGGTCGCGTGGTTCCAGACTGAAGCGCCTAGAGCCGCTCAGCCACACCGGCCGGTAAATACCTAGGTATTACAATTACGAACAACTTCAATTGGAAAGAACACATAGAAAATGCTGTGGGGAAGGCTAACCGAAGGCTGCGTTTTATTGGCAGGACACTTAGAAAATGTAACAGACCTACTAATGAGACTGCCTACACTATGCTTGTCTGTCTTCTTTTAGAATACTGCTGCTTACCAGGTAAGACTGACGGAGTACATCGAAAAAGTTCAAAGAAAGGCAGCACGTTTTGTATTATCGCGAAGTATGGGAGAGAGTGTCACAGAAATGATACAGGATTTGGGCTGGAAATCGTTAAAAGAAAGGCGTTTTTTGTTGCGGCGGAATCTTCTCACGAAATTACAGTCACCAACTTTCTCCTCCGAATGCGAAAATATTTTGTTGATAGCGACCTACATACAAAGGAACGATCACCACGATAAAATAAGGGAAATCAGAGTTCGCACAGAACGATATTGGTGTTCATTTTTTCCCGCGCGCTATACGATATTGGAATAATAGAGAATTGTGAAGGTGGTTCGATGAACCGTCTGCCAGGCACTTAAATGTGATTTACAGAGTATCCATGTAGATGTAGATGTTGAACACGAACAACAACGGCATTGGTGTAGGAATGGGACGCCCCATCACTTGGAGCCAGCATAGTAGCACTTTGCAGAGTATTCACTAAGGTACGTCGTGATCACACACCCTACTGAAAAACTATGTCCCGCCTCTTATAATGTCCAGGAAACGACCATGAATGGCAGTGGCTTCAGTGGAATTATTGTCTTTGAATAAATGTGTCATTCCCGATCGTGCCATTGCGTATTTCTTACAGTTACCTTATGTACTATATTGTAACAGTTCTTTCTGAGTATGGTCCAAGTTCCATCAACGTATGTTACTTGCCACAGACTCATCACACGAAAGCTACTTTCGTCCTTAAGTTTTGCATACCACTGAATTTTGATGACTGCCGGCTAAATAGGGAGAAATCGGAGCTCGTACGGATAGCTTTAGTTTTTCATTCTGTAAGTAGGCTGTTTAGGTTTTTATGTTGGCAACGTCACGTAGCGCTCTGTATGAAAATCAGTGACTGTGCTGTGTGCAGTCTGTGGCTGGTTTGCATTGTTGGAATATTTTGGGCATTTGTAATTTTTTTGTGTGTGGAGCGTTGGGGCTATGTAAGTAGGTTGTTTAGGTTTTAAGTAGGCTGTTTAGGTTTTCATGTTGGCAACGCCACGTAGTGCTCTGTATGAAAATCACTGACTGTGCTGTGTGCAGTCTGTGGCTGGTTTGTACTGTTGGAATATTCGCTTGTGTAGTGTTGGGCTGTTGGATGTGACCAGCGCGTAGCGATGCGCAGTTGGAGGTGAGCCGCCAGCAGTGGTGGATGTGCGGAGAGAGATGCCAGAATTTTGAGAGCGGACGATCTGGACGTGTGTCCATCAGAAAGAGTAAATTTGTAATACTGGATATCATGAACTGGTATATATATATATGATGAATTTGAACATTATTAAGGTAAATACAGTGTTTGTTCTCTACCAAAATCTTTCACTTGCTAACTATGCCTATCAGTAGTTAGTGACTTCAGTAGTTAGAGTCTTTTATTTAGCTGGCAGTATTGGCGCTCGCTGTATTGCAGTAGTTCGAGTAACGAAGACTTTTGTGAGGTAAGTGATTCGTGAAAGGTATAGGTTATTGTTAGTCAGGGCCATTGTTTTTTAGGGATTATTGAAAGTCAGATTGCGCTGTGCTAAAAATATTATGTGTCAGTTTAGTGTTGATCAGAATTAGTAAAGAGAGAAATGTCTGAGTACGTTCAGTTTTGCTCATCTGTTTGAAAATCAAATAACGTAAGAGGTTTATCAGCACAGTTATTTCTAATTTTCCAAAGGGGACGTTTCAATTCTTACCACGGGCTAAAGGAGGGTGGAAAGATAAGAAATAAACTGAAAATGGTTGTAGGCACCCTCTGTCAGGCACTGAAATGTGAATTGTAGTGTACTCGTGGAGATGTAGAACAGAACATTACTGACCGCGATAGCGCGTCGCAAGCTCTCCTTCAATACGGGCCGCAGCGAAGCGGCTCCATCCGTTTAACTACCGTCCGCTGCCGGGAGAGGAGAGCGGTGGTGTCGCCAGCCAGCCGAGTACAGTAATGAATGGAGCAGGGGCGCGGATTCAAATAAGACGGCGACGACGGCAAGAGGGAAAGGGAAAGGAAAGGCGGAAGGAACGGATAAAGCAATAAAACGGGCACGCCGGGCGTTAGTCAGAGAGAAACAAGAGCAGCCGGGGAGCGGTGGAGAGGGCGCCTGCAGGCGAGGGATGAGCAAATAAACACGCAAGTAGACGTAAACACAGGCGGCGCGGCGCTGCGGTGCAAAAAGACGACACGGCGGCCCGGCGCTGCCAGCCGCGGCGGAACAGAACGAGGTTAAGAGCCGAGCGAGCCTTGGCAGTGGAGGGGCCGCCGTGGGCTAGGTCAGGTCGCGGCGCACGCCAGCGCCACGCTCCGTGGGCGGCCACCCCGCGCGAGAGCCGCTGCCGGCTGCCGCCGTGTCTTCGTTACTGACTAGGGAAGTCCCCATCGCGGCCCGCTCAGATTTTTTGGTAAGATGGACCTGACGGGACACCAATTCGATTCTACAGAGTACGCGAAAGAACTTGCCCACCTTCTAACAGCCGTGTACCGCTAGTCTCTAGACCAGTGGTTCCCAACAGGTGGTCCGCGAGCTACGCCAGAGGGGTCCGCAAGATGCTACTATTTTTCACACATGTCGACTCAAGCAATCTCAAGTGTAGTACACTTGAAAGACCAATACACTCAGTTTTAATTTTTTCCTGTCTTTTTCAGTTATACTCAATTTTTATTTTTTTAAGGAGTTCGTTACACTGTGTCAGCTTATCACTCACTCAGTCGCTGAGTTGTTGTTGTTGTGATCTTCAGTCCTGAGACTGGTTTGATGCAGCCCTCCATGCTATTCTATCCTGTACAGGCTTCTTCATCTCCCAGTATCTACTGCAGCCTACATTCTTCTGAATCTGCTTAGTGTATTCATCTCTTGGTCTCCAACTACGATTTTTACCCTCCACGCAGCCCTCCAATACTAAATTGGTGATTCCTCGATGTCTCAGAACATGTTCTACCAACCGATCCCTTATTCTAGTCAAGTTGTGCCACAAGCTCCTCTTCTCCCCAATTCTATTCAGTACCTCCTCATTAGTTATGTGATCTACCCATCTAATCTTCAGCATTCTTCTGTAGCACCACATTCGAAAGCTTCTATTCTCTTCTTGTCCAAACTATTTATCGTCCATGTTTCACTTCCATACATGGCTACAGTCCAAACAAATACTTTCAGAAACGACTTCCTGACATTTAAATCTATACTCGATGTTAACAAATTTTACTTCTTCAGAAACGCTTTCCTTGCCATTGCCAGTCTACATTTTATATCCTCTCTACTTCGACCATCATCAGTTATTTTGCTCTCCAAATAGCAAAACTCCTTTACTACTTTAAGTGTCTCATTTCCTAATCCAATTCCCGAAGCATCACCCGAATTAATTCGATTACATTCCATTATCTTCGTTTTGCTTTTGTTGATGTTCATCTTACACCCTCCTTTCAAGACATTGTCCATTCCGTTCAACTGCTCTTCCAAGTCCTTTGTTGTCTCTGACAGTATTACAATGTCCTCGGCGAACCTCAAAGTTTTTATATCTTCTCCATGGATTTTAATACCTACTCCGAACTTTTCTTTTGTTTTCTTTATTGCTTGCTCAATATACAGATTGAATAACATGGGGGATAGGCTACAACCCTGTCTCACTCCCTTCCCAACCACCGCTTCCCTTTCGTGCCCCTCGACTCTTATAACTGCCATCTGGTTTCTGTACAAATTGTAAATAGCCTTTCGTTCCCTGTATTTTACCCCTGCCACCTTTAGAATTTGAAAGAGAGTATTCCAGTCAACATTGTCAAAAGTTTTCTCTAAGTCTACAAATGCTAGAAACGTAGGTTTGCCTTTCCTTAATCTTTCCTCTAAGATAAGTCATAGGGTCAGTGTTGCCTCACGTGTTCCAACATTTCTACGGAATCCAAACTGATCTTCCCTGAGGTGGCCTTCTATCAGTTTTTCCATTCGTGTGTAAAGAATTCGCGTTAGTATTTTGCAGCTGTGACTTGTTAAATTGATAGTTCGGTAATTTTCACATCTGTCAACACCTGCTTTCTTTGGGATTGGGATTATTATATTCTTCTTGAAATCTGAGGGTATTTCGCCTGTCTCATACATTTTGCTCACCAGATGGTAGAGTTTTGTCAGGACTGGCTCTCCCAAGGCTGTCAGTAGTTCTAATGTAATGTTGCCTAATCCGGGGACCTTGTTTTGAGTCAGGTCTTTCAGTGCTCTGTCAAACTCTTCACGCAATATCACATCTCCCATTTCATCTTCATCTACATCCTCTTTCATTTCCATAATATTGTCCTCAAGTATAAAAGACTGCAAACCTTTCCTTCCCGTCTGGGCAAGCTGTGCAGTGACTAGAGTACATGTAAAGCTTACTGGGACAGGGTAAATACTAGTTACAATGAAGTCGATAATTCGATCGTAATACTGGCATTTTAATTTGATATTTCCCACAACTGAAAAAATTTGCAAAAAGAAAAGTGAATCTCTTTGTCCACCCACACACTCCTGAGAACGGCACATTACCAATTTGCAATTACGCGCCCCTATTACCGGCAGCTGTGTTGATAAATACTCGGCACCTCGCAAGGATAACTTCTAGATCGAGAATATTACGTAAGTTGTTGGAAGTGGTTAGGCGTTGGAGAAAATCTCGCTTCTGAGCACACAAAGAGCTCTAACCGCAGAACTCTGAACGGAACACGCGTTGGTGCAGTGCTGCGATACAGACCGTATATCTCCCTTCGAAGACGATGGCCAAGGCGCCGTCTCCAAGTCCGTACCGCTCGATGGCTGAAGGCGAAGTCCTTCCACAATTCTCTCGTCTCCCACGCGTACGAAAACGCGGCGGAAGAATACTCAGTTTCGGCCAGTGTCGAACGCTCTATCATCGCCGAAATCCCTCCACTGAGATCTACCCAATGATCGAGTAGGTCATAACGCCCCTAGGCAAACGAAATTCCCGTCTTCGCCACGTGTTGCCCAGCACAGGTGGTTCCGGATGCCGGGCTATCCCCAAAAGCGCCGTATTGTCCCGCGTTTCCGGTGAGCGCTACCTGCCGCCCACGGCGGCCCGGCGAGCTACGGCCATCTGCAGACTTTACATTGCACAATCCTCAACTTCCTATACTTTTCACCAACGCTGTAAGTCACTGGCTCAATCATGCAGACATGCAGGGAATACTGCTCGAGAATGCCTCATATTTATCATAATTACAGAGTCATGATCTGATGCCCTGGCCAGTCCCTTTATTATAAATACTAATGTTGGTAGGCTAACGTGTAAGTGCCCATGTCCTGGCACCTTACAACTGAACACCCAGATTTGAAGACAAAGATTTTGAGCAATAATCAAAAACTTAATAATAACAATGATGACTAAATTGAAAAAGTTAAGCTCAATTTTGTTCAATAATGAATATGCCAATGTTTTTTCTAAGTACCAAAAAGATAAAACTTATAAAAAGACTCTTAATTTGGCTTTTTTTTGTACTTGGTACTGTGATATAACAAGGTACCAATCATGCTCAATGAGGGGTCCTCGAGAAAATTTTGATGAGAACCTCTGCTCTAGAGGAACGGAAGGTTCCAAATGATTGGAAAAGAGCACACGTAGTTCCAGTTTTCAAGAAGGGTCGTCGAGCAGATGCGGAAAACTATAGGCCTACATCTCTGACATCGATCTATTGAAGAATTTTAGAACATGTTTTTTGCTCGCGTATCATGTCATTTCTCGACACACAGATTCTGCTCTGTAGGAATCAACATGGATTCCGGAAACAGCGATCGTGTGAGACCCAACTCGATTTATTTGTTCATGAGACCCAGAAAATATTAGATACATGCTCCCACGTAGATGCTATTTCCCTTGACCTCCGGAAGGCGTTCGTACAGTTCCGCACTGTCGCCTGAGAAACAAAGTAAGAGCCTACGGAATATCAGACCAGCTGTGTGGCTGGATTGAAGAGATTTTAGTAAACGGAACACAGCATGTTGTTCTCAATGGAGAGACGTCTACAGACGTTAAAGTAACCTCTGGCGTGCCACAAAAAAAAAAAAAAAAAAAAAAAAAAAAAAAAAAAAAAAAAAAGTTCAAATGGCTCTGAACACTATGGGACTTAATATCTGAGGTCATCAGTCCCCTAGAACTTACAACTACTTAAACCTAACTAACCTAAGGACATCACACACATCCATGCCCGAGGCAGGATTAGAACCTGCGACCGTAGCGGTCGCGCGGCTCCAGACTGTAGCGCCTAGAACCGCTCGGCCACTCCGGCCGGCGGCGTGCCACAGGGGAGTGTTATGGGACCATTGCTTTTCACAATGTATATAAATGACCTAGTAGATAGCGTCGTTAGTTCCATGCGGCTTTTCGCGGATGATGCTGTAGTATACAGAGAAGTTGCAGCATTAGAAAATTGCAGCGAAATGAAGGAAGATCTGCAGCGGATAGGCACTTGGTGCAGGGAGTGGAAACTGACCCTTAATATAGACAAATGCAATGTATTGCGAATACATAGAAAGAAGGATCCTTTATTGTATGATTATATGGTAGCGGAACAAACACTGGTAACAGTTACTTCTGTAAAATATCTGGGAATATGCGTGCGGAACGATTTGAAGTTGAATGATCATATAAAATTAATTGTGGGTAAGGCGGGTGCCAGGTTGAGATTCATTGGGAGAGTCCTTAGAAAATGCAGTCCATCAACAAAGGAGGTGGCTTACAAAACACTCGTTCGACCTATACTTGATTATTGCTCATCAGTGTGGGATCCGTACCAGTTCGGGTTGACGGAGGAGATAGAGAAGATCCAAAGAAGAGCGGCGCATTTCATCACAGAGTTATTTGGTAAGCGTGACAGCGTTACGGACATGTTTAGCAAATTTAAGTGACGGACTGTGCAAGAGAGGCGCTCTGCATCGCGGTGTAGCTTGCTGACCAAGTTTCGAGAGGGTGCGTTTCCGGATGAGGTATCGAATATATTGCTTCCCCCTACTTATACCTCTAGAGGAGATCACCAATGTAAAATTAGAGAGATTCGAGCGCGCACGGAGGCTTTCCGGCAGTCGTTCTTCCCGCGAACCATACGCGACTGGAACAGGAAAGGGAGGTAATGCAATGGCACGTAAAGTGCCCTCCGCCACACACCGTTGGGTGGCTTACGGAGTATAAATGGAGATGTAGATGTAGATGGCCCAGCTGGTAGCCCGTCAAAATCTGTAAACAGATCAAGCATGAAAACAGAAAGGAGGTGTACCGAAGGGTGAAAATGAAGCAAAACAGAAACAGTGAAAGGTCCACGTTAACAACTGCAACATCGTGCGCATTCGAAGAGCTCCAGCATCGCGGTTAAGTAGTCACAGCGTTATACTGCTAAGGAGGCAGAGCGGCCTGAGCTAGCGAGGTGTGCGTAACGCCGTCGCTGCACGCTACGCATACTAGGCTGTTGTGAGCGCGTGAAGAAGTTCTGTGCTGTGGGTACCGCGGGAAGCAAATTGTTGTGCGTTGTTTTCACAACGCCAGCAGAGGAAAGCTGCTGCTACGAAGGGTCCTTCGGTTGTGTGCCTCACTAGTCTGCCGACCAAGCAAGGAAGTCCCGAGAAGACGAGTCGCAGCCTGTCCCCCATTTGTACGTTTGCCGATGATGCTGTGGTGTACGGGAAGGTGTCGTCGTTGAGTGACTGTAGGAGAGTACAAGATGACTTGGACAGGATTTGTGACTGGTGTAAAGAATGACAGCTAACTCTACATATAGATAAATGTGAATTACTGCAGATGAATAGGAAAAAGAATCCCGTAATGTTTGAATGCTCCATTAGTAGTGTAGCGCTTGACACAGTCACGTCGATTAAATATTTGGGAGTAAAATTGCAGAGCGATATGAAGTGGGAGAAACATGTAATGGCAGTTGTGGGGAAGGCGAATAGTCGTTTTCGGTTCATTGGTAGAATTTTGGGAAGATGTGGTACATCTGTAAAGGAGATCGCTTATAAAACACTAATAAGACCTATTCTTGAGTACTGCTCGAGCGTTTGGGATCCCTATCAGGTCAGATTGAGGGAGGCCATAGACGCAATTCAGAGGCGGGCTGCTAGATTTGTTACTGGTAGGTTTGATCATCACGCGAATGTTACGGAAATGCTTCAGGAACTCGGGTAGGAGTCTCTAGAGGAAAGGAGGCGTTCTTTCCGTGAATCGCTACTGAGGAAATTTAGAGTACCAGCATTTGAGGCTGACTGCAGTACAATTTTACTGCGCCAACTTATATTTCGCGGAAAGACCACAAAGATAAGAGAGATTAGGGCTCGTACAGAGGCATATAAGCAGTCATTTTTCCCTCTTTCTGTTTGGGAGTGGAACAGGGAGAGAAGATTCTAGTTGTGATACGAGGTACCCTCCGCTACGAACCGTATGGCGGATTGCGGAGTATGTATGTAGATGTTGATGTAGATGTACGTCAAGTGCAAAGGCGGGTGGACAGCGTTGTTCTACATAATGACGAATTGCGCCAAGAACGAGGTGGTCTACAAGTCTGTCGACACAGACTCGCTTATTTAGCGTTCAGGCCGCAAACATGGCTGACCACAGGACGATCTAGGTCACAGTGGCCGACCACATTGTCGACGCGCCGCCAGCGCGTGAGAAGGCACCTTCCGCTCGAAGGAAGAAGAAGACCGAGGCACTCCTAAGGGGGTTACCTTGGTGGTGCGACGAGGCAGCGGTCCGGAAAGGGCTGATGCGAGCTGGGGTTGGTAATGCAACCGCAAGGTTGCACAACCGGACCAATAAGAAGAGGGCGCCGCTCTATGCCGTGACCGTGCAAACGGCCGACGGCGAGAGCGACATCTTCGGCTTTCGGAAGTTGCTGGGCTTCCCGGTTACGACGGAAGCACTCCCGACCGCCATGGCCCCCCAGCCCAGTGGTTCAGGTGCCAGGGCGAGGGCCATGTTGCGAAGTATTGCCGCACCACGGCGCGGTGCGTCAAGTGCTCAGGCGAGCACGACAGCCGCGCCTGCGACCGCGGCAGCAACGTTCTGCCGACTTGCGTCCGGTGTGGCGGCCCGCACGTCGGCAGCTGGCGCAGCTGCCCTCCCCTTAGAAAAAATTATGAATGATTGTGTTGATAAACCTCTACGTTATTTGATTTTCAAACAGCTGAGCAAAACTGAACGTACTCATACATTACTCTCTTTACCTGTTCTGATCAACACTAAACTGAAGCACAATATTTTTAGCGCAACGCAATCTGACTTTCAATAGTCTCTACAAAAGGATGGCCCTGACTAACAATAACCTATACCTTTCATGAATCACTTACCTCACAAAAATCTTCGTAACTCGAACTACTGCAATACAAAAATGGTTCAAATGGCTCTGAGCACTATGCGACTTAACTTCTGAGGTCATCAGTCGCCTAGAACTAAGAACTAATTAAACCTAACTAACCTAAGGACATCACACACATCCATGCCCGAGGCAGGATTCGAACCTGCGACCGCAGCGGGCGCTCGGCTCCAGACTGTAGCGCCTAGAACCGCACGGCCACTCTGGCCGGCTACTTACTACTGAAGGCACTACTGATGGGCATACTTAGCAAATGAAAGATTTTGATAGAGAACAAACAATGTGTTTACCTTAATACTGTTCAAAAGTCATTATATATATATATATATATATATATATATATATATATATATATCAGTGCATGACATCCAGTCTTACAAATTTACTGTCTCTGATGGGCACACGTCCAGATCATCCGCTCTCAAAACTCCGCCATCTCTCTCCCCACATGCACCACTGCTGGCGGCTCACCTCCAACTGCGCAACGCTACGCGCTGTTCTCATCCAACAGCCCAACACTACAATAGCGAATATTACAACAATGCCAACCAGACACAGACTGCACACAGTGCAGCCTGTGACTTTCATATAGAGTGCTACGTGGCGTTACCAACATAAAAACCTAAACAGCCTACTTACATCGGCTTTCTCAAGCCGCAGCCGTGCCGAAGGCGGCGAGGCGGCCGCGGCCGCACCGACGCAGCGGAAGAAGAGAAGACGACGTCGGCAACGACGAAGGGCGCAGACCAGCTCGGCCCAGCTGAGAGACAGCGGAGAAGCAGCTCCACCTGCCAAGAGTGTGGACGACCGCCCGGAGGCTGGCGGTCGGGATGCAACTCGCGCCCCCGAGAAGAACTGTGGCCTCGAACTCGGCACCGCCGTCATGGAGGGCACTGCAGCCGCAAAAGCGGTCATGGCGGCTGAGAGGGCTGCCTTCGCAGCCGCCGTGGCTGCAGAGAAGGAAGAGGCCTCGAGGCAACTGCGTGCAGTCTTCGCTCAAGGCCTCCGTACAGCTGAAGGGGTTCGAAGCCCTGCGAACACACCTGCCACCTCGCGTGCCTGCCCCAGCGGCCGCCCAGCAGCACCGCAGGTGAAAGGTGCAAAGAAGCGGTATTGGCGGCGACGCCGACCACCGTGGGGGCGGCCCCCGCAAGGGACAGCAAAGGCAGCCATCATAGCGCGAGCGAACGGCGTGCATTTCTCCGATGCTGAGGCGGTGCAGCTCACCGAGCAAGCAGAGCTGGTCGAGGCCCAGATGCGGCAGAGCTGCGCCATGCAGTAGCGGAGGACGCCGAACGGTGGGGGGCTGCCGCTGTTCAGCATCCAGCCTGATGAAGCTGTACCAAGTCACTGACGATACGACACAGTAGAGGGCGTAAAGGCAACGCATGCGTTGCCGCACCGAATTCCTTTGTTACAGGGACGAAGACACTGCAGCAGCCCCAGGAGAATCCACACGAGCCCAGCTGCAGCACCCGGACTGAGCCAGCTATAACGAGCACGCAGCGACATAGGTAACGATGCACAATACCTCACACTAACATTACCTAACTTGCATGCACTGATGCAGATAGCAAACAGGTACTGCCCTTACTAGCCGTCCTACGGTCGCAGAGGTTTTTTTTCCCCCTTGGCGCTTGCCTTGGCACTTTTTTCCCTTGCCCTTACAACCGCTACCCTTCGATCTCTTTCGTCCACTTCTATCTCCCGATCGACCATGTAAATGAGTAATCTTACTGTTGTGTACATAGTTCCGCGCAGTCAGCACGTACACAACTTTCCCACTAGAGCGCGCCCCTCTAAGCACAACAGCGCAGGCGCAGCGCTCGTCCGTCTCCGCACTACGAGATGGCGCTGCCTTAGAGACGGACCAAATTCTGCTTCCGCCGATCCGCGTATTAATATGTAATGCAGCCAATGAGATTGCTGCTAATGTAGAACCTTTTCTCCTCGCGGACCATGCTCGCGCAGTGATACCTGAACGCGCAAGGTTTTATAACGAGTGTACAGACCTCGGATTAGTCAGTCTGCATTTGTCTGCACTAGTCTGCACCAGTCTGTACCAGTCTGCATTAGTCTACATCTACATCCATACTCCGCAAGCCACCTGACGGTGTGTGGTGGAGGGTCTGCACCAGTCTATAGTCAAGTTTCAGTCTGCGCCTAATAAGATTACCATATTCCTGTACATAGCCATAAAGATAAATGCATAGACACTTTGCAAAGTATCAGAGATATGTGAGAATAAGATTAACGTACCAAGACCAAAGGAACTTCAGATTGTCAATTGTAAACAGCATCAAGAATCAAGTTACGTAATGTCTATGTTACTTATTATTTTAATAAATATGTGTGAAAATTAATCAAGTTCTGTTTAAAGTTGGTCACTGTCAATCTGCTACTCTAAGCGTGCAAGAGGCATTTCTATCGGCAGAAGATAAACACGCCACGATAAGACCACAAGACATATTGCTGACAATCGCCTATTTCGTTAGAGCGACTAGTCAAATAATCTGATGATGTGTGTACCGAAGGTCTTACAGTACGCACACCACACTTACCCAGACGCATGGATAACATCACAGCCCGCATCCTGTGACTCCCGATTCAAAAACTAACATGTTATACGGAGGTGACAGTAGAACTTTTGTTTGCTCACCACGTTGATGTGGGCGTGGAGGGGCCACATTTTTACTGCTAAGGAGCTGACCTGGGTTCGAAACTCACTCATGCCATTTATTTATTTATTCACAAAATCATGAACTCTCCGTATGGCCACTGAAACGTTTATTCTCTCTGTAGTCTTGGCAGCTGACACACTATACACTGGTTATAGAATAAGGGTCACGTTGTAAGAATACATTACCGTCGCAAGCAAATGTAATCAGTAGTGGGAGCAGGCGAGGTACCACACAGACGTCTCACAGAAATGAATATAACAAATAAACGGGTGTGAACTATGTTACAACAAAGGAATTCAAGAGTCAAAACGTCCAAAATGGAACTTAACTTCAAAAAACATTAAAAACATTTTTGACAGAGTACAGGTAAAACTGTGTGATTGTGGAACTGTACGTTCATTTGTTTCAGCTTACGTGACAAACTATTACGTTTTCGTCATTTGCTTGGGAGTGATCACCTTCACGTTCATAGGAACACGTAAATCGGGCAAGGAGGAATATCTCACTCACTCACCAGAGGAGCACAAGTTAGGTGCGTCGATAAGAGATTCTTGTCATATGACACACGTACTGACACTAAAGCCGCATATGACACACCGGACGTCTTTTCTGGTGGAGTATTCTGTTGACTAGTCGCCTTGCCATCAAAGGTTTGCGGTGGCATTTCGAAAGCCACTTCCTATCGCCTGCTAACAGAGCAGTTGTGGAGAATAAACTTTCATTATAGATATCTTCCTTAGACATCGGTGTTGCAAGCAGACGTTGCACCACGACACAGACAAAAATTTGAATAGAGATAACAGCCAAAAAAAAAAAAAAAAAAAGTGACGAGGGCTTCGAACACTGTTCGCCCGCTATGCAGACCAACACCTTGACCACTTAACTACGACACAACGACTCAGCCAGTCCTCTCTATTTTTCACTTCTTGTGATTGGACCGTCCACTCTTTCTATTTTGCTTTTTTTTCTGACAGTTCAGTACGCCTTCTTCCTGTTTTGCCGGCCGGGGTGACCGAGCGGTTGTAGGCGCTACAGTCTGGAACCGTGCGACCGCTACAGTCGCAGGTACGAATACTGCCTCGGGCATGGATGTGTGTCATATCCTTAGGTTAGTTACGTTTAAGTAGTTCTAAGTTCTAGGGGACTGATGACCTCAGAAGTTAAGTCCCAAAGTGCTCAGAGCCATTTTCTTCCTGTTTTCATGCTTGATATGTGTCCAATTTTGACGGGCTGTGAGCTGGGCCCTCGTGCCACTTAATCTGAGGGCGGGGCGATGGGAAGTTTCCCTTGTGAGTAACGAATACGCCTCGGGACTCGAAGCACCATTTCATTACTACCTAAAACGATCCATTACTCGCATTTTCTACACTACTGGCCATTAAAATTGCTAGACCAAGAAGAAATGCAGATGATAAACGGATATTCATCGGACAAAAATATTATACTAGAACTGACATGTCATTTCATTTTCACGCAATTTGGGTGCAAAGATCCTGAGAAATCAGTACCAACAACAACCACTTCTGGCCGTAATAACAGCCTTGATACGCCTGGGCATTGAGTCAAAAAGAGCTTGGATGGCGTGTACAGGTACAGCTGCTCATGCAGCTTCATCACGATACCACAGTTCATCAAGAGTAGTGACTGGCGTATTGTGACGAGCCAGTTGCTCGGCCACCATTGACCAGACGTTTTCAGTTGGTGACAGATCCGGAGAATGTGCTGGCTAGGGCAGCAGTCGAACATTGTCTGTATCCAGAAAGGCCCGTACAGGACCTGATACATGCATTATCCTGCTGAAATGTAGGGTTCGCAGGGATCGAATGAAGGGTAGAGCCACGGGTCGTAACACGTAACGTCTCCTGTTCAAAGTGCCGTCAGTGCGAACAAGAGGTGAGCGAGACGTGTAACCAATGGCACCCCATACCATCACGCCGGGTGATACGCCAGTGTGGCGATGACGAATACACGCTTCCAATGTGCGTTCACCGCGATGTCGCCAAACACGGATGCGACCATCACGATGCTGTAAACAGAACCTAGATTCATCCGAAAAAATGACGTTTTGCCATTCGTGCACCCAGGTTCGTCGTTGAGTACACCATCGCAGCCGCTCCTGTCTGTGATGCAGCGTCAAGGGTAACCGCAGCCATGGTCTCCGAGCTGATAGTCCATGCTGCTGCAAACGTCGTCGAACTGTTCGTGCAGATGGTTGTTGTCTTGCAAACGTCCCCATCTGTTGACTCAGGGATCGAGACGTGGCTGCACAATCCGTTACAGGCATGCGGATAAGATGCCTGTCATCTCGACTGTTAGTGATACGAGGCCGTTGGGATCCAGCAAGGCGTTCCGTATTACCCTCTTGAACCCGCCGATTCCATATTCTGCTAACAGTCATTGGATCTCGACCAACGCGAGCAGCACTGTCGCAATACGATAAACCGCAATCGCGATAGGCTACAATCCGACCTTTATAAAAGTCGGAAAAGTGATGGTACACATTTCTCCTCCTTACACGAGGCATCACTACAACGTTTCACCAGGCAACACCGGTCAAGTGCTGTTTGTGTATGAGAAATCGGTTGGAAACTTTCCTCATGTCACACGTTGTAGGTGTCGCCACCGGCGCCAGCCTTGGGTAAATGCTCTGAAAAGCTAATCATTTGCATATCACAGCATCTTCTTCCTGTCGGTTGAATTTCGCGTCTGTAGCACGTCATCTTAATGGTGTAGCAATTTTAATTGCCAGTAGTATAGTATCCGGAGGCAGTTCGTGATCGACTGAGATACGGACGGTAGTTTTCGTACTCCTTTTATACGTTACGGTGTTATGGAAAAGTTTCGTTACTCGCTTGTCTTCTCTCCCGCACGTTCGTGTCGACTCGGTAGTTTTTGAAATCCCTCAAGTTCTTATTCAAAGCGGACCAGCTCAGTAGTGACATGGAGCATCGAATAAACTTTGTCATTCGCTGCAATTTTTTTTCGGCATCCTACTCGTGTCCGATCGGGTCTCATTGGCAGTATTCGTGATCCTCCAATTGTATTAACTGAAGGTGGAGGGAGAAGTCAGAGAAGAAAATGAGGACCTCAGACGCTTTGGAACTTTATGCAGAGTCAGCGGCGACGATTGAAAAAGCGACCCGGACCGGGACTCTAACCCGAGTTCTTCTGCTTAGCGGGAAAAGTTTCGTTCACTACAGCGCCACCCGAACAGAGTGCTAATCGCAAATGCGCGGACTACCTCGGCACGCTATTCGGTCGACCTACATTCCCAGCTGGCGCCACTGCTCATGCGCAGTGTTCGTGCATGTCCTCCGTGCTCGCAAAATTTTAGATTCCCGCTGGAGGTCGAACGTAATTGTGCACTTGCACTGGTGGATGTGGATTCACAGCCCATCGAGGTGTATCAGTTGTGCGAACGCATGGTGTCTGTTTTTTTCGGACATGTCCGAAAGAACAGACACCACGCATATAATTCATGTAAATCTCCAGGTCCTGTAAGTGCAAGAGCAATAGATGGCGTCAGTGACTTGTGCGGGATCTGTATGGTTTTTGACATTAGTTGGACCTGCCTACTTCTGTTTCTTGCGTCTTTGTCCCGCATTGGCGCATGGTCGGCAAGGCTATTAACGCATTTGGCATTGTTGATTTAAGGGGTCGCCAGATTCCTTTCCTGTCGCCACCACGCTACCCCCTCTCCCATGGCCTCCCACTAGACGAAATATTTAAAATGCCTGCGTGT
The DNA here is from genome assembly GCF_023864275.1 of Schistocerca cancellata. Classification (NCBI taxonomy): domain Eukaryota; kingdom Metazoa; phylum Arthropoda; class Insecta; order Orthoptera; family Acrididae; genus Schistocerca; species Schistocerca cancellata. The sequence goes on along the minus strand of NC_064628.1, from coordinate 321,824,978 downwards.
AGTTTAATTCGTGTGAAAGTGAGTGAAAGTTTTCTAAATGCTTAAGAATCGTGTAACTGACGCCGAACTTGGATACCAGCATGGCATTCATCTAGTGGTGTGTGGGAAATCGTCTTAAAACCAAACACAGGCTGGCCTGCACGCCGACACACGCTCATCTGGTGATCAGATTCGATCAAGGGCCAGTGCACATCTCCATCCTAGAAGAGGTGGTTTGATACGCACGGTATCCGGGTGGGTTGGTTGGACATACCTACGTTTTTCACGAAGTGTTCCAATCAATTATTAAATTAAAATTGTGATCTGAGGTGTAAGACAACATTAGAGCTCTTTTACAGCTTCACATTACTATTCGTATGAGTTCACAGAACAATACAGTAGTACATTTCCACATTCTGTAGCGAAATAATCATGCGTTGGAAAAGGTGTATGTGTGTGTCAGTCATTCTGTGTCAGAGGTAGTGAAGCATAGACGGTGGAAAAACGGGAAAAGAAGAAATTCGAATCATATGCGATGTGGTGCTACAGAAGTATGTTTAAAATTAGGTACACTGCTAAAATAAGGACTGAGCAGGTACTCTGTAAAACTGGCGAAGAAAGAAACATATGGAAAACACTTAAAAGAAGAAGGGACAGGATTTAGCTTGTGTGTTAAGAAAACAGGGAATAACTTACAAGGCACTAGAGAGGTTGTAGAGGGTAAAAACAGTAGGGGAAGACAGACACTGTAACACCCCCCCCCCCCCAAGTAATCGAGGATTTAGGGTGCAAGCGCTAATTTGAAATGAAGAGGTTGGTACAAGAGAGGAATAAAAACGTTCTACTGCTCTTCCAAGCCCATCGGCGAATTTAAAAGTTCTTATTTTTTCTCGCCGAACTTTAATTTCTTTCCAAAATTTTCCTTTGTTTCTTGCACATTTTGCTCAGTGTTTAAGCGTATTGTCATATCGCTGGCTTAGTTATGGAGTATCTTTGCGGGCAGCCGCGTTTGTGGAGTCGAGCGCAGGACACGGAACTGTTATGTTGTGTACTGTGTAGCTCTGCATGTGAGAGGCAATGTTATTATGGAAGTTGAAGTGTTGCTACAAGTGCTATTACAGTAAAGTGATAAAGTATGCAAATGGTTCAGAGGAAAGTGCATCAAGCAGTAATTTAAAAATGAGCAGTGCTGCTGATAAAGTGTATGTGTATCCTCTCGTTGCGTGTCGTTCCGTACAGTATCAGTCATCCGCGCCGTGCTCGGTCTCCCAGAATGAACTGATGTGAATCAGTAGAAATTAGTTACCATAAAAGAGTGCAATTAAGTGCCAGTGATTTGTAGCGAGCGTGAGAACTTGCGTTCGGTCATCGCGTTTCCGCATTATCAACAATCAGCCGCGCCGCGACGCTTATGCGCACCCTCGTACAAGTGAGAACTGAATAATTAACTTTACGAACAGTGTTATATCATTACTAGTGCAAGGAGGACTATTACCAGACATCGGTATGTGTGACGAGCGTAAGAACTTTCGATCGATCATTCGGCTTCCGCATCATCAACAGTCACCCGCGTCGTGTCGGTTACGCGTACGCTCGTCTGAATGACATTTTGGACTGTTAATCATCAAGATTGCTAATTGGGATAAACATTTACGATTTAGAGTGTAAACAGTGCAACCTGTGGTTTCCATATCGTCTCAGAACATAGATGTTCATACCAGACATAGGACAGTGTTGTGTTTTGACGTTGAGTAGCTCCCCTGACTCGCTTGCATACTTCGATAGATAGTTCCAGGCAAGCCAACAGCAGTGTGGAGCAGAACAGTACGACCGCCGCGGGATTATCAGGTACGTGGTGTGGACAGGGCGCACGGTCTAGAAAAGCAGAAGAGACAACCATTTTAAGGATCCCCCACCCCCATTGTACTCCCAGGCGTGTTACAAGTGTATAGATAGAATAATATGGAGGATAAACTACAACAGAGTGTCATTCCCTTCCCAGCTGCTGCTTCCCTTTCATAACTGCAGTCTGGTTTCTGTGCAAACTGCCAATAACTTCCGCTCCCTGTATTTTATCTTTGCTAGTTTCAAAATTTCAGAGAGTGTAGTCCAGTCATCACTGTGAAACGTTTCTCTAAAATCTACAGATGCTATAAATGTATGGCCTCACGTATGCCTAAAATTTGCGTGAATCCAAACCGATTTTCCATGAGGTCGGCATCTACCATCGTCTCTATTCGTCTGCAAATATTTCGTTCAGTATTTTGCAACTGCGACTTACTGAACAGACAGTTCGCTAATATTCATACCTGTCAGCACCTGCCTTTTTTTGAAACTTTAATTATTTCACTCTTCTTGAAGTCTGACGTTATTTCGCCTCTTTCCTGTAACTTGCACACCACCTGGAATAGTTTTGTCATAACTGACTCTGCCAAGGATATTAGTAATTCTAAGGGAAAGTCTTCTGCTCCAGGAATTTTGATTCTAGTTAGTTCTTTCAGCGCTCTAAGGCATTGTTCTCGCAGTTTCGCAACTCACCTTCATTTACTTCCTTTTCCATCTCTATAATACTGTCTTTAACTTCGTTTTATTTATATAGCAGTTCTGTATATTCCTTCCAACTTTCAGGTTTCTCTTCTTTGATTAGTAATGGCTTGCCATCTAAGCTCTCAATATTCAAATAGCTGCTTTTCTCATTTCTCCAAAAGCATCTTTAATGTTAGTATACGTTGCACCTGTCTTTCCCATAGTCGTGCATGCTTCTGCAGTATTGCATTTCTTATCGGTCTCGTTTTGGGCGTCTGTATTCCCTTTAGACTATTTCATTTGTTGCTTTTCTTATACTTTCTTCTCTCGCCAATTACATTTATAATTTCATGCGTTACTCAAAGTATTTCTACTGGGCCTTGTCCTTTTGCCTATTTGATTAATTGCTGCCTTCCCTACTTCATCTTCGAAAGCTATCCATTTGTTTTCTGTTACATTCCTTTCAGCCATTTCAGGAAATTATCGTCTAATAGTCCCACTGAAATCCTCAACAACGTCTGGTTCTTTCAGATTATTTAGGCCTCATCTGTGCATCTTCATATGTTCGCGGCGCAAATACTGATCCATAAAATTTCGGGGGTGCAGCCGCATAAATTCAGCTTCTTCTTCTAATATTTCGGCTGAATACCGTCCAGTCATCTTCAGAGGGAGCCGAAGTGACTAACGCTCCAGCACTTGCTCCGTCCTTTTAAAGCCGTGGACCGCACCACTGCGCATGCGGCCACAGATACACAAGGCGCCAGAGACGTTAATCGGCGGCAAAGACGTATGGCATATGCATGGAAATAGATCTATGGCTGCGCAGTCGATCCACACGGTGATATCGATGTATCACTGCGAGCTGCACCGTCGCGACGTATTTGTGATTTTATTACAGAAACTGCCGGATTCCAAGATTTGTCCAAGCTGAAGCCGCTATCTCTATTAATTAAATTCGTCGCCAAGTGAATTTCAAATGCTTCCTTCACTACTGAGTCCCAGAAGAATGAAGTCGAGGCTAAAATTTCGACGTTATAGCACACCATAGAGTGCCCAGTGTCAATACAGTGCTCGGCCACCGCAGGTACCTTGGAGGTATGTTGACGACACGTTTGTAGTGTGGCCCCATGGTGAAGACAAGTTGAAGGATTTTTGGATCATCTGAACTCCATCCACAGACATATTCAGTTCACGATGGAAATCGAAAAAGATGGATGCCTTTCATTTTTGGATGTGCTGGTACGGCGTAAAGATGATGGCACCTTGGGACACGCGGTTTATCGAAAACCGACACATACGAATTTATATTTACGTGTAAATAGCTGCCACCATCCTTCACAGACGGTGAGTGTCCTCAAAATTCTAGTACACAGAGCACATGTCATTGCTGACGAGAGCAGTCTGAAGGACGAGCTTTTACACCTGAGAAGACTTTTTGAAGCCAACGGGTACTCACAACAACAGATACATAAGGCGCTACAAATGAAACCAACTGTGGGTATAAGAAAGTCAGAAGAAGACAAGGAAATTTCTAAATCGATGGCTTTTCTGCCATACATGGGAAACCTATCGTCAAAAATAGGACGGATCCTCAGTAAGCATGAAGTAAAAGTGATTTTTCGCCCTCCACCAAAGACTGCAGCACTACTGGGTTCCGTGAAAGATGATTTGGTGCTTCCGAAGCCTGGGGTTTACAAGACTCCCTTTAAGTGCGGCCTTTCATACATCGGACAGACGACACGTACTATCCAAGAGAGATGCACAGAGCACCGCAGGTATACCCGGCTCTTACAACCTAATAAATCTGCAGTGGCCGAGCACTGTATTGACACTGGGCACTCTATGGTGTACGATAACGTCGAGATTTTAGCCTTGACTTCATCCTTCTGGGACTCAGTAGTGAAGGAAGCATTTGAAATTCGCTTGGCGACGAATTTAAATATTAGAGATAGCGACTTTAGCTTGGACTAATCTTGGAATCCGGCAGTTTCTGTAATAAAATCACAAAGACGTCGCGACGGGTGCAGCTCGCAGTGATACATCGATATCACCGTGTGGATCGACTGCGCATCCATAGATCTATTTCCATGTATATGCCATACGTCTTTGGCGCCTTAACGTCTCTAGTGCCTTTTGTATCTGTGGCCGCATGCGCAGTGTGGCGGTCCACGGCTTTAAAAGGACGGAGCAAGTGCTGGAGCGTCCTTGACCCTATTGGTAGTGACCATCTCCCTGTCCTCCTCACCATTTCAGAGGGTCGTCGCCCCCGTCCCGATCCTCGCATCGACCCTCCGCCGAAATATGTCCATGATTATTGCCGTGTCGACTGGAATGCCTACCTCTCTACCCAGGTCCATAGCCACCCCCTCACCTACCACCATCCTGATGATGTTACCCATGCCGCCTCCTTTCTCCAGCAGACCTTTTCTGAGGCCGTGGAGGCCCACGTCCCTACCGTCGTCATCCACCCGCACCATCCCAATTTACCCCCACAGGCCGTCCTCCTCCTCCATGAATCCTGCCGTCCCTACCGTGCCTTCCTTCACACGCGTGACCGGGACACACTACGACGCCACTGGAAACTACAACGACACGTTAGAAACTTGCTCGCGGCTAAGAAACGCCGGGACTGGCGACAGACATGCACCCATCTTAATGCTACCCTTCCTATCAACTCGTCCAAGTACTGGTCAGCCTTCCGCCGCCTTACGGGATATAACCCCCCCCCCCCCGCACACTATCCCCTCCTTCATGATGACCGACCCTTCCCTGACAACTTTAGTAAGGCAAATCACTTTGCCTCCTACCTCTCCGATATCTTTACCATCCCTGACGATCCTCAGTTCGATTACTCCCTCTTCCCAGATGTCTGCGATCGAACTGACACCTCTGTCCCTCCACTAACTCCTGGCTTCCAGTACTTGGACAACATTACACACAACGAACTCAATGCCCCCACACCACTCAGGATATCATCACTACATTCCACATGAAACACAACACCGCTCCTGGTCACGATCGTGTTACCTATCGCCACCTCCGTGAAGCTCCTGCCTCATTCCTCTCCACCCTTCCTCTCCATCCTATAAAATGTGGTCTTGTCCACCGGTTACTACCCCGACCTGTGGAAAACTTCCCATATCCTGATGTTCCTCAGACCTGACAAACTGCCATCTGCTGTCTCCTCCTACCGTCCCATCAGCCTTACCTCGGTCTTCAGCAAGGTCCTGGAATCCATCCTTACCCTCCATCCACCTTCCCCAGTACGCCGATTACACCGCCTTCCTTGCCCTCGCCCCCACCCTGAAATGCTCCCAACACCTTCTCCAATCCCATCTTGACCAGTTCACCACTTGGTGCAACCAGTGGTTGCTCAAGGTCAATCCTTCCAAGACCCGGGCAATCATTGTAGGCAAAACCACCCCTTCCTTCCGTCTCCTCGACTTCTATATCACCATTTATGGCCATCCTATCACCCTCTCCCACACCCTCAAGTTCCTTGGCGTCACCCTTGACCGTCGCCTCTCCTGGACCCCCCATCTCCCGACAATACAAGCCAAGGCACGCTCTCAACTCTATCTCCTCAAGCCCCTTTCTGGCCACACATGGGGTCTGGACCCCTCCACCATCCTCAACACCTATAAATCCCCCATCCGCCCTATCCTCTGCTACGCTCACCCTGCCTGGATCTCCGCCCCTCCTACCTTTTACAAATCCCTTCAAATCCTAGAACACTATACGCTCTGCCTCGCCTATCGTATCCATCTCCCCTCCCCCACGCGGATCCTGTATGACCTCATTCTGTTCCAGCACCTCCTCCTTTTCCTCGAATGGATACGGATCCTCTACACCTCCCATAAAGTTGATCCCCCTCACCCCCTTGTCTCCCCCATCCTCTCCCACCCCCGTCTGCTGCCACACCTGTATTCCCACGTCCCACCTGCTCTCCATCTCTCCACTCTCCATACCCTCGCCCAAGGTGGCTTCCACCAACTCCATCTCTCTGATGATGCCCTCATCCCCTCCATCTACCCCTCCTACCAACTTTGATCCTCCCAATCCATCCCCTCTGTCTTTTCCCAAGGGCATCCTCTCTCCCTTCTTTCCCTCCTCCCTTCCTCCCTCCCTCCTCTCCCCTGGGCTTCCCCTACCACCCTACCATCTTTTCTCCCCTCCCATCTCCTCTGCCACTGGCATCTACACCCTCCCCTCTCCCTCCTCCCCCACCTTTTCCTCTTTGGCAGGTCCCTGGACTCATTCACGTACAGTGAACATTCGCGCGCCGGAGATCATCGCCATCGGTTTGTTGTGTGTGCCATCGTGTTAGTGCTTTAGTGTTTCACCGCCCACGCTCCATCGTTCACGTGTGTCATTTCAGTCATCTGTATTCGTATACCAGTGCTGAACGTTTTTTAATTTCCTACGCCTGTGAACGGCTCCGTGTTTTTTACTCCTGTGTCTACTGTTTTTTGTCAATCATTATGTTTTTTTCTATGTCTTCCTGTTTCTATTTGTATTATCTGTGGCCGAAGAGCGGCGTAATATTGCCGCTGCCGGCACACCTTGTATAAGGTGTTAAAATAACAATAAAGAAAAAAAAGCTGTAGCGACAGTCACCTCGGCTCACCCTGAAGATGGCTGGACGGTATTCAGCTGAAATATTAGAAGAAGAAGTCAAATTTATGCGGCTGCACGCGCGAAATTTTATGGATTAGGTCTCATCTGTTTGACACTCTAACTTGCCTTAATTTCTCTATGACCAGAGTTCACATGAGCTCCTGAAAATGTTTTACAGTTTAAAAGCTGGCTGCAATACCTCTGTCTTCCCATTCTATAATCTACCATAACCGTGCGGTGTATGTCTTCAGATCTCTTCCATGTAAACAACCTACTTTCATGATTCTTAATCCAAGTGTTAGCCACTGATTATACACTCCTGGAAATGGAAAAAAGAACACATTGACACCAGTGTGTCAGACCCACCATACTTGCTCCGGACACTGCGAGAGGGCTGTACAAGCAATGATCACACGCACGGCACAGCGGACACACCAGGAACCGCGGTGTTGGCCGTCGAATGGCGCTAGCTGCGCAGCATTTGTGCACCGCCGCCGTCAGTGTCAGCCAGTTTGCCGTGGCATACGGAGCTCCATCGCAGTCTTTAACACTGGTAGCATGCCGCGACAGCGTGGACGTGAACCGTATGTGCAGTTGACGGACTTTGAGCGAGGGCGTGCGGGAGGCCGGGTGGACGTACCGCCGAATTGCTCAACACGTGGGGCGTGAGGTCTCCACAGTACATCGATGTTGTCGCCAGTGGTCGGCGGAAGGTGCACGTGCCCGTCGACCTGGGACCGGACCGCAGCGACGCACGGATGCACGCCAAGACCGTAGGATCCTACGCAGTGCCGTAGGGGACCGCACCGCCACTTCCCAGCAAATTAGGGACACTGTTGCTCCTGGGGTATCGGCGAGGACCATTCGCAACCGTCTCCATGAAGCTGGGCTACGGTCCCGCACACCGTTAGGCCGTCTTCCGCTCACGCCCCAACATCGTGCAGCCCGCCTCCAGTGGTGTCGCGACAGGCGTGAATGGAGGGACGAATGGAGACATGTCGTCTTCAGCGATGAGAGTCGCTTCTGCCTTGGTGCCAATGATGGTCGTATGCGTGTTTGGCGCCGTGCAGGTGAGCGCCACAATCAGGACTGCATACGACCGAGGCACACAGGGCCAACACCCGGCATCATGGTGTGGGGAGCGATCTCCTACACTGGCCGTACACCACTGGTGATCGTCGAGGGGACACTGAATAGTGCACGGTACATCCAAACCGTCATCGAACCCATCGTTCTACCATTCCTAGACCGGCAAGGGAACTTGCTGTTCCAACAGGACAATGCACGTCCGCATGTATCCCGTGCCACCCAACGTGCTCTAGAAGGTGTAAGTCAACTACCCTGGCCAGCAAGATCTCCGGATCTGTCCCCCATTGAGCATGTTTGGGACTGGATGAAGCGTCGTCTCACGCGGTCTGCACGTCCAGCACGAACGCTGGTCCAACTGAGGCGCCAGGTGGAAATGGCATGGCAAGCCGTTCCACAGGACTACATCCAGCATCTCTACGATCGTCTCCATGGGAGAATAGCAGCCTGCATTGCTGCGAAAGGTGGATATACACTGCACTAGTGCCGACATTGTGCATGCTCTGTTGCCTGTGTCTATATGCCTGTGGTTCTGTCAGTGTGATCATGTGATGTATCTGACCCCAGGAATGTGTCAATAAAGTTTCCCCTTCCTGGGACAATGAATTCACGGTGTTCTTATTTCAATTTCCAGGAGTGTATTTACGACTAAGAATTGCGAATTACTTACTTTCATTAACTGTTCTATGTTTCAAGACATGAGGTCCGCAGGAGAGCTTCTGTGAAGTTTGGAAGGTAGGAGACGAGGTACTGGCAGAAGTAAAGCTGTGAGGACGAGGCGTGAGTCGTGCTTGGGTAGCTCAGTTGGTAGAGCATTTGGCCGCGAAAGGCAAAGGTCCCGATTTCGAGTTTCGGTCCGGGACACAGTTTTAATCTGCCAGGAAGTTTCAAGTTTCAGGTTTGTGGTATCACAAACATTTACAACGGCTCTCCTATTGTTCTCGCTTTAGCAACACCAGGTATCGAGTACAAAGAATATATATTTTATATTTTCTATAAGGCGTAAGTAGTGATGTCAAGCTTTGATTTTGTTTTGTTTCATATCCAGCAGAGAAGACTGTGGCCGTGCAAAGCCGATACCATGAAAATTTCAAGAAGAATCGTATCTGTTTTGATGGATTTAAAACGAATTTTGAACTACAATTTTTTAAACATCATATCGAGAGTCGTTGACAAGGATATGGCAAAATTTCGTCGTTGTTTAAGAGGGAATAACCTCTAAAGACTAATCGAACTAAAAGACGATTCACTTTGTCTCCTATAAAGAAGAATCAACTTCAAACCGCCCTACTTATTAAGCAAAATTTGGAAATTTCATCCATTAAGACGAAACGGTTCTTAAATGAATAGTCGATGGATACTTTCTTATCAACACCAGCGTTCCGTCGACATGGAGGTCATTAGAGACGGAGCACAAGCGTGGATGGGGTAAGGGATGGGGAAGGAAATCGGCCGTGCCCTTTCAAAGGAACCGGGAGCGACTTAAGAAAATCACAGAAAACCTAATTCAGGATGGCCGGATGCGGGATTGGACCATCGTCCTCCCGAGAGCGAGTCCAGTGGGCTAACCACTGTGTCACCTCGCTCGGCGCGGAAAGTCTCCAGAAGAAAAAAACTGTAGGAAATCCCTGGTGAAAAACTCAACTGTAATACTTCAGTACGAACATTTTTATCCTCTTTAATACTAGAACGAACCAAACGCGTAGCAGTTTTTAATGAATTTGGCCTGGATACGTTGCGGATTAAGGGCCTAAGGCAGATTCATAGTTTTATTCAGTATTATAATATGCGAATAAGGACAAAATGAAAGCATTACACAATTATGTTATCTGATTAGAAGTATTAAGACGCTGAGACTTCGAGACTGATCATTAAAATTAATACAAAAGTTTACTTAGCAAAAGCTAGTCCCACCAACAGGTTTAGCAAAACTACAATTAAAAGTAACTAAACCTAAGAAACACAAAAGAGGATGTTTTGACAACGCTGTAACTGTATGCAACATGGAAAAGAACAGGTAGCATGAACCATGCGCGCTGTCGGAGCTGTCCCATTAGCTCAGTAGGCAGTCTTGTTTGTGTCTTTGTGTAAGTCTCATCGTTGTTTGGTCTGTAGCGTTAGTTGTGTGTGTCCGTTGACTGCGGGATAGTCCACTCGTAACGTCCGCCATGGGTCCCAAGCAAAGGTACAGTCAGTTTTAATTTCGACAAATTGACGCGTCGCGTGCAGCCCGAATCTTGGAAAATTTATGATTGGCTCGTTGATACAATTCATATAACATCTGATCAGGTTCATACTCCCTATTTTGATTATGATAACTATGTCATTTTCGTAAAGATTTTGGTTCAAATGGTTCAAATGGCTGTGAGCACTATGGGACTTAACGTCTAAGGTAATCAGTCCTCTAGAACTTAGAACTACTTAAACCTAACTAACCTAAGGACATCACACACATCCTTGCCCGAGGCAGGATTCGAGCCTGCGACCGTAGCGGTCCTGCGGTTCCAGACTGTATCGCCTAGAACCGCACGGCCACCCCGGCCGGCAAAAGATTTTGGATCCAGGATCCACTACAAGTAGACAGGTTGATTTTGCGTCACGGTTCTCGAGTTACTTTTAAGTACCGTAATGGTTGCATTAGTATAGTGCTTCTTCGTAACGCGGAACTGGATTATATCAATGGCCGAGTGTTCAGTCTCCCACTGGAAGCTTACGACAGTTTACTTAAGGATGTGTTGCTCCCTTATGGTGACGTGAAGAGTATACAAGGCGGACACTGGTCCACTCAACACCGGTTGCAATCTTGTAGCGGAATCAGTTCACTAGAGATGGAAATCACTCATTACATTCCTTCCCACACAGGTCTGTGGTAATCGCATTCATATAATGAATAGTGGGCAAGTGGGAACATGCTTTCCATGCGATGAAAGTTGCCAACTGCGATCTAATTGTATTGAAATCCTCATCTGAACGGCGTCGAAAACTGACGCTGACTGATCTCATTTCTACTGCTCACGAGACTAATGCCACGTCTTCCTCGGGTGCAATGGAGCAACAGAGGGATGCGCAGTTTGCTGCTCCCGACTGTTCGTCTTTATCCTCACAGAAGTTGCACGCAGGATGATGAGGAGTCGGATATATCTACGCCTCGTCCAGTCCTCTCTAAAGCATGTTATTGGTTGATGTGTCTTGTTGTGCTGAGTTCTGCATTCCTGATGGAATCGATAGTGTGAAACTGGCAGCTGTGGTATCTGGTGTTTCTCCTAGTATTCTTGCCGCGGTTGACGTAACTCCTCCAGAACCACCTAAGGGTAGGGAAGTCGTTGAGACTTCTGATATTCCAATGATTTAACGGCAGCAAACTGAGACACCCTTAAAATTACGTATTCTCTTGATGTCACGCATTCAGGCGTCGTCGGGACAACCAATTATTGTTACTCCAGTGAAGGCGATTGGTGGCCATGACATCACATATTGTGATGCCTGACCCCTCTCTTGTGTGTCGATTTGAATTGCAAGGATCCCATCCTACGTAGTGAGCCACTGCGCCTCCTCGTTTGCTACCTATTTTGGTTAACGTTCAAGAACTGCCTAAATCCCAGACTGCCGGTTATGTATTGCCTCGTAGTCGTAAATAACACGTCCAAACTGAGCGGGCGGTGGCTCGTAAAAGATAGGTACTTAAAGATTCCACAGGCAGCGGTAGGAGCCCTCCACCCTTTGAATCGTCGCTGAACTCAGCAAAGGGTCTTGATACACACTGATTACGTAATTAAGTTGGTCTGGTGAGCAAGATGTATGAGACAGGCGAAATACCCTCAGACTTCAAGAAGAATTAGTAATTCCAATCCCAAAGAAAGCGGGTGTTGACAGATGTGAAAATTACCGAACTATCAGTTTAATAAGTCACAGCTGCAAAATACTAGAACGAAATCTTTACACACGAATGGAGAAACTGGTAGAAGCCGACCTCGGGGAAGATCAGTTTGGATTCCGTAGAAATGTTGGAACACGAGAGGCAATACTGACATTACGACTTATCTTAGAAGAAAGATTAATGAAAGGCAAACCTACGTTTCTAGCATTTGTAGACTTAGAGAAAGCTTTTGACAATGTTGACTGGAATACTCTCTTTCAAATTCTAAAGGTGGCAGGGGTAAAATACAGAGAACGAAAGGCTATTTACAATTTTTACAGAAACCAGATGGCAGTTATAAGAGTCGAGGGGCATGAAAGGGAAGCAGTGGTTGGGAAGGGAGTGAGACAGGGTTGTAGCCTCTCCCCGATGTTATTCAATCTGTATATTGGGCAAGCAGTAAAGGAAACAAAAGGGAAATTCGGAGTAGGTATTAAAATCCATGGAGAAGAAATAAAAACTTTGAGGTTCGCCGATGACATTGTAATTCTGTCAGAGACAGCAAAGGACTTGGAAGAGCAGTTGAATGGAATGGACAGTGTCATTAAAGGAAGGAATAAGATGAACATCAACAAAAGCAAAACAAGGACAATGGAATGTAGTCGAATTAAATCGGGTGATGCTGGACCTCCACGACCAACACAGTTCCCTGGAAAAGCTTCATTTACATAGACACGCACCTTCATGCCAAAGTGTGGCGATGTACCATCACACTAAAACCACAGCTATCGCCAAGTGGAATGCTTCCTAATGCGTCAGGCAAAGTATTGCAAAAAACTTCGATATTGGGACACGTTCAACGTTTCCGGCAATAGGTAAGGGCCCTAAAACACTCCTCCCTCGATTACAGCCCACAGGTTTATGCCAAAGCGTGCCTGAAATCCACATTGAGGGGTGACATGTGGGTTGCGTTCCGATCAATAATGACTGTTGTGGAGGTTGAAAATACCTTCACGAGAGAAACTAAATTCATCAGTCCGTATCACGTTATTTGCTAAATGCCCGTTATCTTCGACTTGGTGCAAAAGACATTCACAAAAGTCTACTCGTCGAATGCAGTCTTTTGGCCGCTGGTTCTGAGTTAACGCGTAATGTAATTTATGATGAGGTGGTGCTTTACAGCTGTCAAATAATTGCGAAAACTGATTGAAGATGACCATCAGCTGCTTATTGTTATGCTCAATGCCACTGGTTTTGATTAGTAGACCATTATCAAGCCGATCCAAAGCTGGCTACGCTTTGCGTCGACTTGATAATGGTCTACTGATCGAAACCGGTGGCACTGAGTACAAAAGTAAACAGCTGATGGTCGTCTACAATGAAGTTCCACAACGCGTGATGCCATGGATGCAGTTCTTCATCGTGCAACACTTCAACAACACGACTTCAAGGTATCTGATACCGCCTTGCCGTGTCACGGGTACTTTCCTGCTGAGGTGACTGATGAACGGTTTCAAGAAACGCGTCCTCTTTTGTGGGGTGTGCCCAATCCTTGGACGAGCTCTGTCCATTACCTGTGGACGAAAATTACCAGTTTCCCGAAAGCGTTGCTCCAGGCGACGAAAAATATTCTTATCCGATGGCGCCTTTGAGGGTACCGTGAAGAATAAGCACAAGTAGCAGCAACAGCTTGGTTATCGGATGCTCCCATTACCATAAGCACATTTTCATGTTCATTGTTTGCATACTCCATCGGAAACTCGCCGTACATGAACCTGACAGGACCAGCTATGGATGTGCACTGCCTGGCTAGCAGGCACATGCATGGAGTTTGATGGATCCCACTGTCATGTGACACGCTATTGTCATGTGATAAAATGATGTCCTGGTTAAAAACGACGAGAACTAGGGAACCAATCTTTCACAAGTAAAAAAAGAAAAAAACTGACGAGGATTCGAACCATGGCTCCAATGTGGATATACACTACTGGCCATTAAAATTGCTACATCACGAAGATGACGTGCTATAGACGCGAAATTTAACCGAAAGGAAGAAGATGCTGTGATATGCAAATGATTAGCTCTTCAGAGCATTCACACAAGGTTGGCGCCGGTGGCGACACCTACAACGTGCTGACAAGAGGAAAGATTCCAACCGATTTCTCATACACAAACAGCACTTGACCGGCGTTGCCTGGTGAAACGTTGTTGTGGTGCCTCGTGTAAGGAGGAGAAATGCGTACCATCACGTTTCTGACTTTGATAAAGGTCGGATTGTAGTCTAGCGCGATTGCGGTTTATCGTATCGCTACTTACCCGCTCGCGTTGGTCGAGATCCAATGACTGTTAGCAGAATATGGAATCGGTTAGTTCAGGAGGGTAGTACGGAACGCCGTGCTGGATCCCAACGGCCTCGTATCACTAGCACTCGAGATGACAGGCATCTTATCCGCATGGCTGTGACGGATCGTGCAGCCACATCTCGATCCCTGAGTCAACAGATGGGGACGTTTGCAAGACAACAACCATCTGCACGAACAGTTAGACGACGTTAGCAGCAGCATGGACTGTCAGCTCGGAGACCATGGCTGCTGTTACCCTTGACATTGCATCACAGACAGGAGCGCCTGCGATGGTATACTCGACGACGAACCTGGGTGCACGAATGGCAAAACGTCAGTTTTTCGGATAAATCCAGGTTCTGTTTACAGCATCATGATGGTCGCATCCGTGTTTGGCGACATCGCGGTGAACACACATTGGAAGCGTGTGTTCGTCATCACCATACTGGCGTATCACCCAGCGTGATGGCATGGGGTGCCATTGGTTACACATCTCGGTCACCTCTTGTTCGCATTGACGGCACTCTGAACAGTGGACGTTACGTTTCAGATGTGTTACGACCCGTGGCTCTACCCTTCATTCGATCCCTGCGAAACCCTACAGTTCAAAAGGATAATGCACGACTGCATGTTGCAGGTCCTGTACGGGCCTTTCTGGATACAGAAAATATTCCACTGCTGCCCTGGCCAGCACGTTCTCGAGATCTCTCAACAATTGGAAAGGCCTGGTCAATGGTGGCCATGCAACTGGTCCGTCACAATACGCCAGTCACTACTCTTGATGAACTGTGGTATGGTGTTGAAGCTGCATGGGCAGCTGTACCTGTACACGCTATCCAAGCTCTGTTTGACTCGATGCCCAAGCGTATGAAGGCCGTTATTACGGCCAGAGGTGGTTGTTCTGGGTACTGATTTCTCAGGATCTATGCATCTAAACTGCGTGAAAATGTAATCACATATCAGTTCTAGTATAATATATTTGTCCAGTCAATACCCGTTTATCATCTGCATTTTCTTGGTGTAGCAACTTTAATGGCCAGTAGTGTACGTTTGGTGCCCCATTAGTCTTTTCAGAGAGCTAAGAGCCTGCTACAGTAGTGCGGGAGTGATACACGTTCATTTGTACTTTCTATGCGATGCATGATAGGACCGTAAGCCACCTTCTCGTTTTCATACATGGGTTTTAAAAATATACTTGATCCGATTTTGCTAGTAAACTTTAGTCTTGAATCTGGTTGGGGTATTGCATCAGATCTCCAAGTGCGGCATTTTTTCTTCACACTGTGTTGCAGAATCTATTTTTGCAGCTGAATGGAACACTTTGGTTTACTGGAGAAGTGTTTTGCCAGGGAACATGAGTGAAATGTGCGACGGGTAGTCGTAAAGATATAGTTATCGCCTTCAAAGTATGAAGTTGTGATATTTATTTCTTGTTTGATTTTTGAAAGATACATGGCTGCAGTCGCAATACACAATTAAATCCACGCGCCGCGGTATGTACATTATCGTCTGTTACTCCCATCGCCACCCACAACTCATCCTTGTGCTGGAGTTCAGCAACATTGCACACGATTCCAGCGCGACAACCCTCAGCACCCAAGGTGGTACCCAGCTGGCGTGCTCGGTCTGCGAAACGCCTGAGTTGGTCGCACACCTCCTGGAAGGTGCACTTTCACACGGCGCAAGGCGTGTGAGGTGTGGAAGAGAAGAACGGAAACCCAGGCGGTCCCCTGTAAGCCCGGGGCGGCCTGCTTAACATTCCCGTGAGCGCACCAGCACAGACGCCCGTACACAATCCATGCCTCGCATCTAAGCAGGCGCAACATCACAGGTGGCGGCAAGGAGTCTCAGAGTGTCTCTCCAGGCACTCAGCGAGGCCTTCCACTCTCTTTCCTGAGCCTGACAGAGATCAGCTACTGGGTAATAGCTGTAAAACGATTATCAGTAAAAAGATAACATTGATTCATTAAGGGGGGTAGGACGTCAAACGGGCCGACTTGGAGCAGGAGAGGCACCACAGGACATTTTATTTTCTACTGTCTATACTTTTACAAATAAATTCATAAAACTTTGTCAGCATGACCAGGAAGGATTCAGGATTCACACTCGTAGCAGTGGAAGTGGAAACACATAATAAAATAATTTTTTTTAGGTATGATGTTGCATCATTTTTGCACTTACTGTTGGCTGCATTTGTTGCTATAGGTACATTTTTCTTCTGAAGGAAGAGAGATTCTTTGATGAATTTTGAAGAGCGTACAAACCATACTTACAGGTGTATGAAACTCTAGAATTTTCCAAATCTATAAAAAACTGTGGTAAAAATTGAGATAATTAACTACAAAAATTGATTTTCTTCTAAACATAAAGTTTAAAACGTAACAGCTCATTCATTTTTTCATAAACTAAATAGATTCTAGAGTTTCAGACACCCGTAAGTATGGTTTTTATGGTGTGCAAAATTCATCGAATAGTCTCTCTTACTTATTAAGAAAAGTGTACCTATAGCAACAAATGCAGCCAATAGTAAGTGAAAAAATGATGAAGTTTCACATGTAAAAAACATTATTTTGTTATGTTTTTGCTACGAGTGTGAATCCTGAATCCTTCCTGGTCATGCTGACGAAGTTTTATGAATTTACTTGTAAAAGTATAGACAGTGGAAATTAAAATGTCCTGTGGTGCCTCTCCTGCTCCAAGTCGGCCCGTTTGACGTCCTACCGCCCGTAAGTAGAGTTTCAGCTAAAACACCTGGGAGCCAATAAAGAAAATACTACTAACTAATGCAGATTGTCTGTGTCTGTCTGAAGAACAGACATACGGTAGGTGCCTCGTAATCTTGTAGCCGATGAGTGCGTATATTTCGTGAAAATGTAATTTTTCGCCCCAGCATTTTTGGAGAAATGCTTCCCCAGTTTCTTGCTGCGTCAGATTTGTTGGCAAATTCAAGCTTCAAACATTCGACTATAAAGAACTTCAGAAAAATAAATTGAGTATCCACCATCTAACGGAATCAGCATTGCTACTAATGTCCCTCCGTCACAGACATCGATATAATCTCTGGTAGCATAAAAAAGTTCCGTGGTCGTCACGTCTCCATGGCATAATTCGGCCAAGTACCTAAAGCCCTACGAGATAACTCCTGACGATGACGGCAGAGGATGTCACTGAGAGCCTGAGTGTCTCACAGATCTGAGCCGACAGGAATCTGACATTTATCGCGAAGACGTGTTGGATAAACATGAAATATTTCGCATTATTTTTGGCGAATAAAGAGAGATTCTTAAGACTAGGGCGTACTCGCACACTTACTGACCTCTAGTAAGTTTCGGGTGTCTGAAAGGTACTTACGCTACTTCACGAAAAAGATGAACTTCGAGCCAACGCCACTCTCAGCTTACGGTTCCTTGTTTGGCAGCCACCGGTAGAAGACGGTAATCGAAGTCTCGTCTGCTAATACTTAAAATTAGCCAAAGAGGACGGTACAAAGACAGGGAAGTACTGCAGAAGTTGTTCTTGTCTGTAATCGGTCATTTATTTCATGCGAGTAATCTCTTATAAAAGAAAATCATCATACACGTTCTTTTAAATACGTTCTTGACTGTCAACTGTATTGATCAGAAGAACTCACATCGCCTTTGTTCGAAAAGAAAGAATTCTTATCTATTTTTATTTATTATTATTATTATTATTATTATTATTACAGTCGTATTGACCAGCTAGGATCACGTTAACAACTTCAGTTCCTCTTCTTCCTTTGTTGTTGTTTCCTATTTTTCCAGTATTCCCTCATTTTCTCCCCATGAAGTCTCTTCCTTTCTTCTGTCCATGTTGTTACCGATTTTTTATTTCTTCTGCTTTGAAAGCCTTCGAAATTTAGTATTTTTTTATACGGTTTCTTTCTGCTATTTCTGATTCTTTGATATTGTGTCTTTCAAGATCTTTTCTTACTTCTGTAATCTATGCTATTGTCGATTTCTTCTTCTAGAACTCGTATAGGAGTATTTGTTTTGTTAGTCTATTTCCATCCGTTCGGTAGAGATGTCCAAAAAAGGTTATTCTTCGTTTGGTCATTACTTCAGATATTTTCTCTACATTTTTGTAGATCTCCTCATTACTTCTTATTTTCCAACCATCTGCAGTTTTCATTGCACCCATTATTTTTCTAATAATCCTTCTTTCCAGTACCACTAGTTTGTCCATCTTATAGTTCATCGTTAGGCATTCAGATCCGTATAAACATTCTGGTCGTACCACTGTGGTGTAGTGTTTTAGTTTTGTTTTTCTAGATATACACTCCTGGAAATGGAAAAAAGAACACATTGACACCGGTGTGTCAGACCCACCATACTTGCTCCGGAGACTGCGAGAGGGCTGTACAAGCAATGATCACACGCACGGCACAGCGGACACACCAGGAACCGCGGTGTTGGCCGTCGAATGGCGCTAGCTGCGCAGCATTTGTGCACCGCCGCCGTCAGTGTCAGCCAGTTTGCCGTGGCATACGGAGCTCCATCGCAGTCTTTAACACTGGTAGCATGCCGCGACAGCGTGGACGTGAACCGTATGTGCAGTTGACGGACTTTGAGCGAGGGCGTATAGTGGGTATGCGGGAGGCCGGGTGGACGTACCGCCGAATTGCTCAACACGTGGGGCGTGAGGTCTCCACAGTACATCGATGTTGTCGCCAGTGGTCGGCGGAAGGTACACGTGCCCGTCGACCTGGGACCGGACCGCAGCGACGCACGGATGCACGCCAAGACCGTAAGATCCTACGCAGTGCCGTAGGGGACCGCACCGCCACTTCCCAGCAAATTAGGTACACTGTTGCTCCTGGGGTATCGGCGAGGACCATTCGCAACCGTCTCCATGAAGCTGGGCTACGGTCCCGCACACCGTTAGGCCGTCTTCCGCTCACGCCCCAACATCGTGCAGCCCGCCTCCAGTGGTGTCGCGACAGGCGTGAATGGAGGGACGAATGGAGACGTGTCGTCTTCAGCGATGAGAGTCGCTTCTGCCTTGGTGCCAATGATGGTCGTATGCGTGTTTGGCGCCGTGCAGGTGAGCGCCACAATCAGGACTGCATACGACCGAGGCACACAGGGCCAACACCCGGCATCATGGTGTGGGGAGCGATCTCCTACACTGGCCGTACACCACTGGTGATCGTCGAGGGGACACTGAATAGTGCACGGTACATCCAAACCGTCATCGAACCCATCGTTCTACCATTCCTAGACCGGCAAGGGAACTTGCTGTTCCAACAGGACAATGCACGTCCGCATGTATCCCGTGCCACCCAACGTGCTCTAGAAGGTGTAAGTCAACTACCCTGGCCAGCAAGATCTCCGGATCTGTCCCCCATTGAGCATGTTTGGGACTGGATGACGCGTCGTCTCACGCGGTCTGCACGTCCAGCACGAACGCTGGTCCAACTGAGGCGCCAGGTGGAAATGGCATGGCAAGCCGTTCCACAGGACTACATCCAGCATCTCTACGATCGTCTCCATGGGAGAATAGCAGCCTGCATTGCTGCGAAAGGTGGATATACACTGTACTAGTGCCGACATTGTGCATGCTCTGTTGCCTGTGTCTATGTGCCTGTGGTTCTGTCAGTGTGATCATGTGATGTATCTGACCCCAGGAATGTGTCAATAAAGTTTCCCCTTCCTGGGACGATGAATTCACGGTGTTCTTATTTCAATTTCCAGGAGTGTACGTTTCCTGTTGTAAATATTTTTGGTCAAACCATATGCTCTTTCCATTTTGTTAATTCTTACATCTATCGCAGATTTTTCTAGTCCATTCTGTTGTATCGTTTCTCCAAGATATTTAAATTTATTTACTCGCTCTATTTTACCTATTTGTGTTTCTATGTATTTTGGTGCATTTTTTATATTTGTCATGAATTTTGTTTTTTCAGCTGAAATTTTGAGACCAGTTCTGTTTGCTAATTTTTCCAGAATGTTTATTTGAGTAACTGCTTCTGTCAGGTTTTCTGAAAGTATTGCGAAATCATACGCAAAAGCCAAGCAGTTTGCCTTAATTCCATTTGTTTTCCTTCCCAGAGTTATTGGTTCAATTTTGTGATTTTTTAGCTCCGAATTCCAGATCCTTACAATTTTTTCTAGAACACAGTAAAACAGTAAAGGTGATAAACCATCTCCTTGTCTAACACCAGTTTTTATTTCAAAAGGCTGAGATACGTCTCCCATAAATTTGACTTTAGATACTGTACCTGTTAGTGTTTCACGACTTACATTTGCTAGTTTTGATTTAACACCAAATTCTCTAATGACCTTATCTATCGTTTCTCTGTCTATACAATCAAATGCTTTCTTGAAATCTATAAACGACACTAGCATTGGTTTGCTGGTTAATATTCTATGGCGAATTATTGCCTTTAAGTTAAAAATTTGTTCTGCACAGGATCTTCCCTTTCGAAAACCACCCTGATATTCTCCTAGTTGTTTGTCTAAAGTATCTACCACTCTGTTGAGGAGAATTTTTGATAATATTTTGTATGCCACTAGCAAAAGTGACACTCCTCTGTAATTACTGACATTTTGTTTGTTTCCCTTTTTATGTAGTGGGTGGATTAATGCTGTTTTTCATTCAACTGGAATCTTTTCAGTTTTCCAAATGTTCTCAAAAAGCAGCTGTAGTTCCTTTATGATTTTTGGTTCTGACCACTTCAATAACTCTGCTGTAATGGAGTCTTCACCCCTTGCTTTATTGTTTTTGAGTGTTTTGATGGCTTCATGAATTTCTAGCTCTGTTGGCGGGAAATCTTCCTCTAGATTTTGAGGTGTCACTTGAAATTCTAACTTATCTGTTGGAACTGGACAGTTTAACAACTTGTCAAAACAATTTGCTAAAATTTCACAATTTTCTATATTATTTAATCCTATTTTGCCATTTTCATCTTTGAAACAAATACTTGGTGCCTGGCATCCTTTAAGTACGTGTTTAAAGGTTTGGTAAAAATTTATAGAAGTATTTTTGGTGAAAATTCCTTCTATTTCAATAAGCTGACAATTTTCAAAGTTTCTTTTGATTTTCCGGATTATTTTTGATGTTTCTTTTCTTTGTTGTCTGAATTGTTCAAGGTCTTCCTCTTTTTTCGAACATCTCCATTTTCTCCATTTTTGAGCTCTTTGTATTAGTGCTTCGTCACACTCCTCATTCCACCATGTCTTCTTTTTATTCTTGGTTAATCCTAAAGTTTTCTCTGCTGCTTGAGTTATTTTCATCTGGAGTTCACGCCAATCACCTTCTTTACTTGTCTCAATTTCTTCTCTAAATTTTTCTATATTTTCTTTTGTAATATTAGCTGTAGTGGTGTTTTATCTGATCACTTTCTTGGTCGCCTTTTTTGGTTTAGACGGGAGGAATTTTATTTTAATCTTAGAGGGATAATGATCTGAATCGAATTCCCCATTTCTGACTATTTTAACATTCATAATTTCCGTGATGTACCTTTTAGATATGGATACGTCATCCAGTTGAAATTCGCCTAGGTTTGGATTTGAATGTCTCCAGGTTTTGGCTTTTCTTGGCAGTTTGCGGAAATATGTGGACGTGAGTTTTAACTGGAACATTTTACACACGTTGATCAGTCTTTCACCATTTCTGTTTGTTCTTGAGTGTGCTGGATATTCACCTATAATAGTTCTAAATTTCTTTTCCCTCCCAATTTGCGAATTGAAGTCACCAAGAAGTATTTTAACGTTCTTTTTAGGTATGATAGAAATTTCAGATTCTAAAAGTTCCCAGAATTTATTTACTTTCTCCAGATTTCTTCTGTTGTCCGCATTTACAGGTGCATGACAGTTTATGAGGGTGTAACTTTTATTCTTGCACTTCATTGTTAACATGGATATCCTTTCTGAATTCGATCTAAATTCTGTTACACTATCTACGATGTTCCAAACATCGGCATGTTTTCCGTTATTCTCACTACTGGTTTCCCTTTAGAAATTCTATAATGTTGTGTATCAACTACATCCTCATCTAAGAATCGTGTTTCCTGAACAGCTATAATCTGTATATCGTTCTTCTGCAGAAATAATTCTAATTCTTTTTGTTTCCCAATTTTCAGAAGAGAATTTACATTCTTCTTGAACTGAAACTTGGAAGGCTTTCTTCACCGCAAATGTTCGGACTCCCCAGAATCCTAGGTCCCATTGCATTACATGATGTAATGGTGGATTCCTCATCAGAGTTACCACCTGGCGTAGAGCATCCTTTGTGCGAACTTTCCATATTGTGACTTCAAGCTGTAAATTGTAAGAGTAGGGAATCCAAGGTCATCCCTGAATTCCCAAAGTAAGACCAGGTTGTTAGCCTGGAATATTATTTATTCAGCCTCCACTAACATGTGGAACAGACGCTCTCGGGGTGCCACCACTAACATGTGGAACCATCGTGGCCTCTGTCCATTTTGGCCTTGGACAAGAGGCTGCCTCTTCCGCCAGCTCCGCTGTACCGAAGTCCATCTTCTGCGCCTTCGCTGCCGTTGAGGTCTTCACCGTATCCCTGGCGAAGGGCCCTCACGAGGTACTATCACCTGGGCCAGAAGTGTTACTCCTCCCCCTCCTCCTTTCTCAACTGGGCTTGGGACCGCCTATGGCGGAGTTATTATTATTATTATTTCTATTATTCCCTGTTTTGCAATTTATTAACATTTCCCAGTATCCCAACATTATACCTCGAATTTAATTTGCATTCTCCATTTCTTCCTGTCTGTCCACATATTTTCTACAGTATTCTGATTAATGTCTGAATTCCTTGTATCAATGTCGCCTATGGTCTCCCGCTTTTCTTCCTTCCTGGTGGCTTCCATTCCATGATCTGTTGTGGCAATGTCTCCTCTGACATCCTTTTCGTATGTACGTACCATACGAATTATTTTTCTTTCACAAATTCAGTAACCGAACTTGTGACATTCATTTTTTTTTCCTGGTGATTTCATTTCTAACCATTACCAACCCGGATGTCCCTGCAGACCGACTGCAAATGTCTATCACAGTTACCATCAACATTTTCATTAACTGAGATTTAGATGTCTGTAGATCTGATTCACGTGTCTTAATGCTTATACACTGTCCGGTCAAATTAACGCCACCAACTGTCAAAAGCTTGAGTATGGTCCCCAAGGATAGCTGCATACTTGTGTTGATCCACTGTGCTTTCCCGAATGACGAGATCAGCCAGGGAATACAACTGAAATATTCCCAATACCTTAAAGCTCCCTTCTCCGGCGTGGGTCTTTACTACGAGGGTGTTTACTTTGAGACGTTTCACGCCGTACTCGCCAACGGATCTCGGATCAATGGAGCACAAAATGTGTTTCATCTGGAAAGGTCACCGCTCACCACTCAATGGACGTCCAGCTGCGGAACTGGCGTGCAAATTCCAACCTTCGTCGCAGATGAGTAGCAGTCAGAATGGGTGCGTGAAACAGCCGCCTGCTGCGGAGGCACATTTGCTTCAACGTTCGCTGAACGCTCGCTGAGGAGACACAGTTGGTATCCCCTTGGTGGTCAGTTGCTCAGCAGTTGCAGTCCCATTCGACCGTACACATCTCCACAGCTGTCGTTCACCCCTGTTATCTATGGAACGTGGTGCATCACAGTTGCCTCATCGCCGGTTTTGGGTAGCACCACTTTGCCATGCTCGGTTTACTTTGACCACGGCGGCACACCAACAGTTTAAAAACTTAGCTGTTTCGGAAATGCTTCTACCCTTGGCCCGAAATCCAATGAGCACGCCCTTCTGCATGCCAGACAAATCGATCCATTTACACGTTACGGCAACGAGTGCACTGTTTTGCGCGTCCTCCCCATGAGCTTTATACAGGGTGTTACAAAAAGGTACGGCCAAACTTTCAGGAAACATTCCTCACACACGAATAAAGAAAAGATGTTATGTGGACATGTGTCCGGAAACGCTTAATTTCCATGTTAGAGCTCATTTTAGTTTCGTCAGTATGTACTGTACTTCCTTGATTCACCGCCAGTTGGCCCAATTGAAGGAAGGTAATGTTGACT
This sequence comes from Schistocerca cancellata, assembly GCF_023864275.1. Taxonomy (NCBI): domain Eukaryota; kingdom Metazoa; phylum Arthropoda; class Insecta; order Orthoptera; family Acrididae; genus Schistocerca; species Schistocerca cancellata. The sequence continues at coordinate 321,800,520 of NC_064628.1, read as the reverse complement.
TCGGTGCTTGTGTTGACATGCGACTCATTGCTCTACAGTACTAGCATCAAGCACATCAGTACGTAGCATCAACAGGTTAGTGTTCATATGGAGAGTGCTACGGGAGAACCAGTTGCTTGCGTACCATGTGCAACGTGTGCAGGCACTATCAGCAGCTGATTGGCCTCTACGGGTACACTTCTGCGAATGGTTCATCCAACAATGTGTCAATCCTCATTTCAGTGCAAATGTTCTCTTTACGGATGAGGCTTCATTCCAATGTGATCAAATTGTAAATTTTCACAATCAACATGTGTGGTTGACGAGAATCCGCACGCAATTGTGCAATCACGTCATCAAGACAGATTTTCTGTGAATGTTTAGGCAGGCATTGTTTGTGATGTCTTGATTGGGCCCCATGTTCTTCCACCTACGCTCAATGGAGCACGTTATCATGATTTCATACGGGATACTCTATCTGTGCTGCTAGAACATGTGCCTTTACAAGTACGACACAACATGTGGTTCATGCACGATGGAGCTCCTGCACATTTCAGCCGAAGTGTTCGTACGTTTCTCAACAACAGATTCGGTGACCGATGGATAGATAGAGGCGGACCAATTCCATGGCCTCCACGCTCTCCTGACCTCAACCCTCTTGACTTTCATTTATGGGGGCATTTGAAAGCTCTTGTCTACGAAACCCCGGTACCAAATGTAGAGACTCTTCGTGCTCGTATTGTGGACGGCTGTGATACAATACGCCATTCTCCAGGGCTGCATCAGCGCATCAGGGATTCCATGCGACGGAGGGTGGATGCATGTATCCTCGCTAACGGAGGACATTTTGAACATTTCCTGTAACAAAGTGTTTGAAGTCACGCTGGTATGTTCTGTTGCTGTGTGTTTCCATTCCATGATTAATGTGATTTGAAGAGAAGTAATAAAATGAGCTCTAACATGGAAAGTAAGCGTTTCCGGACACATATCCACATAACATATTTTCTTTCTTTGTGTGTGAGGAATGTTTCCTGAAAGGTTGGCCGTACCTTTTTGTAACATCCTGTATACACTCCACTGCTAGGGCTGCTACCTGTAGTCTGTGAGTGGTTATTGCACGTCGACGTAGAATAAAGGCGGTGGTCACATTAATGTGACTGAACGGTGTAAAAAATATTTTGAAGACTTTCTTTGTTTCCTTTCTGATCTATTGATCCCATAAAAGACCATCTAATGTTCCAATAGTGAATTTTCCAGTATTAATTCTTGAATTAATTTTTTATCTATGGTTCAAATGGCTCTGAGCACTATGGGACTTAACTTCTGTGGTCATCAGTCCCCTAGAACTTAGAACTACTTAAACCTAACCAACCTAAGGACATCACACACATCCATGCCGAGGCAGGATTCGAACCTGCGACCGTAGCGGTCACGCGGTTCCAGACTGAAGCGCCTTTAACCGCACGGCCACACCGGCAGCAATTTTTTTTATCTTGTTTACCATCTTGCGTTCTTTTAGTCCTACATACTTGAACTCCTCAGTATACGTAATCGTTCACACCTGTTTTGCTACTGTCAAATCTTAATTTTTTCCTCCTATTACCGTATATTTTGCTTTATTCATGTTGACATGAATGCCCCATTTTTATCCTTCTCTATTAACTTCCTCAATAAAACACTAAAAAACTGAGTGTACGAATAAATAACACATTACAGAAAACGTTCGACTAATGCGAGGTAATCCTGTAAAGAGGAGGATGTGTGTACTGCAAGGAAACTTTTCAATTTCGATTTTAATACTTGGGGATAATTCCTTAATTTTTTTGTTATGCTAGAAGCCAATTTGAGGATGCAACCTTTTACACAGTGCACACCATTCTGTACAATGCTTAAGAAAGTGTTACTCGGGTAGCAGATCTCTTATCCGGATAGTGTTACCTGAATGAATGTTACTGTTACTTCTAAATCAGTCAGTGTTTTCAACAACAAATTGCTTGATGAAGCATATGTACGGCAACGGCAGGGTTGGAATTCCGAGACACCAGAACAAAGGTCTACAGACGTTCGTGAAATTTCACCGTAGACCTGTCTGTTCGACATTTTCTGGACTAAGAATATTATTAATGAATTCACATACTGGCCTCAAAATATACGACCATACGAGATAATAGGGTTCAAGTAAGCAAAGTAGGTAACCCAGATGGTGCATACCATTCTTGCAGAATTCACTTTCTGCACAAGTTGTTGAATGTGATACTTCCAAGAAAGTCTTGTATTGCTCTCATCCATAAGAATTAGAAAGAGCCACCTTGGGGCAGAAAATTCGCTTTGACACCAATTCCGTGTCAGATTTTATGCATGGCATCTATCTTTCCTGGAACGCTTTCCGTTGCACTATCCAAGAAGCTCAAATTTTTGTACCTGTCGTAACCCACTGATAACTTAGCACTTCTGTCTTGGTTCCGGCACGTGGCGTTTTTTCAAACTCTCAGAAGATAACAGGTCAGTTCCAGCTGAACGTTACTTATCACGACCCAGCAGCCAACAGCGATTTAAGTACTATCGTTAAGAGGACCCGAACGGGAAGCACTGTCACGTGGAAGACAGACTTGTGAGATGAGGGCAATTACAGAGCTGGAATTCTTCACTGTCGCTAGAGCTGCCCTCGACGCAATAGACTCTAAGACAACAACAACAAAAAAAGTTCCACAAAGGAATTATCCGAATTCCGAATGAGATGGAAATCGGCGGGTGTGATGTACATGTACAGACAAACCAATAATTACAGTTTCAGAAACACTGGATTATTTATTCAAGAGAAAGAACTTCACAAAGTCAAAAACGCTTTAGTCCACCCTTGGCCCTTGTGCATGCAGTATTAGACTTGGATTGCTCGATAAATTTCTGGATATCCTCCTGAGGGATATCGTGCCAAAGTTTGTCCAATTGATGCGTTAGACTGTCAAAGTCTCGAGCTGGTTGGAGGGCTCTGCCCATAAAGCTCCAAACGTTCTCAATTGGGGAGAGATCCGGTTACCTTGCTGGCCAAGGTAGGGTTGGGCAAGCATGAAGAGAAACAGTAGAAGCTCTCGCCGTATGCGAGCGAGCATTATCTTGCTAAAGTGTAAGCCCAAAATGGCTTGCCACGAAGGACAACAAAACTGGGTGTACAAAAGCGTCTACGTACTCCTGTGCTGTAAGGATGCCGCGAATGACAACCAAAGGGTTCCTGCTATGAAATGAAATGTCACCCTCGACCGTCAGTCCTGGTTGTCGGGCAGTATGACTGGTGACAGTCAGGTTGGTATCCCACCGCTGTCTGGGGCGCCTCCAGACACGTCTGTGTCCGGAAATCTCATTGGCTGGAGTAGAATTGTCTTCAGTGATGAGTCCCGCTTGGAATTGTGCCCCGATGACTATGGTGTCTGAAGATGACCTCGTCATTCGCAGAAATGTTTTGATAGAAAAACTTCACACTATATTTCTGTACAGGTTTTATCGCTCCGCCTGGACGATTTACAAAGAATCAAAGACACTAAACACGCCTTTAAATTGTAACCTCGACCCTTCGTCCACTCAACCTGCTCTGCAGCCTTGTATAGTGAAATTTGGTCAACAGCTACACTTTAGACGTTCTCCAATTCACCACTGAAATGGTTCTCCTGAGGAGGGTATGAGCTATAATTTACCACAGGCATCATGTTTCAATAATCAGTTTGGAAACTAAACGCATTACAATTTTGATTTAACGCTGAGAATCATATTGCAATGTACCGGGTAACGAAGTAAATATTTATCGATTTAACACAAGAGGACATTAAGTTGGTTCAACTTGCTATATACTCCATGTTTCCTTTGTGGCCGGCCGTTGTGGCCGAGCGGTTCTAGTCGCTACAGTCTGGAACCGCGCGACCGCTACGGTCGCAGGTTCGAATCCTGCCTCGGGCATGGATGTGTGTGATGTCCTTAGGTTAGTTAGGTTTAAGTAGTTCTAAGTTCTAGAGGACTGATGACCTCAGAAGTTAAGTCCCATAGTGCTCAGAGCCACTTTTTTTTGTCCTTTATGATAATGAACGTGTTTAAATATGGAACAACGCTGAACATTGACTGATAACATGGCCCTCATCAGTCATATGGCACTGAATGCTGGATAAAAGCTTCCCCTCAGGCGTCTCCAAGCATTATGGCCTTCAAGACTGCGCCGACGCGGACTCTTCGAGTATTTGCTGCACTAAATAATTTAAAAAGCGTTGTTATTAAGCTATTTTTAAATCTTTACAGGTGTTATAAATACAATATAAGTGTTGTTAAATTAGTGGAAGTGTTAGTGAAGTATAAAATAAGATTAAACGGGGTAAGAATCGTATTTTTCTTCTCGCGCCTGTAGCACGAATCCTATGCCTAATTTCACGCGCGCGAATCGTAAGTAAGCAGTGAATTAAATTTACAGGTAAACGTTTCCAGTTGGTATAAATATAATATAAGTGTTGTTACATTAGTGGAAGTGTTAGTGAAGTGTTAAAGAAGATTAAATGGGGTAAGAAGTTTATTTTCCCTCTCGCGCCTATAGCACGGATTTTAGGCTCAATTACACGCGCGCGTTTCGTAAGTAAACAGTGACTTAAACTTATATGTAATCACTAGTTTTTTATTCAGTACTCTTTCAATTTATTTATATCTGTCTGAATAGTTTCTAGGGTCCTTTGTTTACATTTTAGTCAGTACTTAAATCAGTTTATACGATTTCTGTGGTCGTGCGGCAGCGTTCTCGCTTCCCACGCCCGGGTTCCCGGGTTCGATTCCCGGCGGGGTCAGGGATTTTCTCTGCCTCGTGATGACTGGGTGTTGTGTGCTGTCCTTAGGTTAGTTAGGTTTAAGTAGTTCTAAGTTCTAGGGGACTGATTACCACAGATGTTAAGTCCCATAGTGCTCAGAGCCATTTGAACGATTTCTGTTTTTACCATGAGTGAAAAGTGTGTGACATGCCGTACGATCGTTGGTTCCGAGGTATGGTGTGATGGTTTCTTTCATTGGGGCAAATTTAGTGGCATGGGAAATGGGGACATAAATAAGGCTCGCCAGTGGTATTGAGTGATCTGCAGTAGAGATAGGAAAATACTGGAACAGGAAGGGAAAATTGCAGCTCTTCAAGCTGACCTAGACAAGGCAAGGGAGGATCTGGACAGGTTAAAGGGGGAGAAGGGTGAACAGAGGTGTGAAGTGGCAACAGGTAATAGGGGGAACAGGCAAAGGAGAGCATCAGACATCTTTGTCATAAATCTTGAAAATAGATTTGACCTGTTGCCTCAGTCAGAATCGGATGAAGCTGTAGAAAGGGCACAACAAGCTTTCAAGGACTTGAAAAAGATAGGGAAATTTGTAAAGAGAAAGAAAGTTCTGTTGTTAGGTAGTTCCCATGGTACAGGTGTTGGCCAACTACTGCAGGAAAATCTAGGTCCAGAGTACCAGGTCACAAACTTTTTCAAGCCTAGTGCAGATCTGGGTCAGGTAACAGAGGATGTAGGTTCTTTATGCAAGGATTTCACAAAGGAGGATGCTGTGGTTATAGTGGGTGGTCCGGGAAATAGCTTTGACAGAGACTCTGAATATTCCATAGAGAGTGACCTGGTGAATATAGCATCAGCAACGAAGCACACGCGTGTGGGATTTGCGTCTGTTTTGAGATACCATGATCGGCCTCATTTGAACTCTTCTGTCGGAAGGGTGAACGTGGAGTTGGAGTGGCTGCTTAGGACGGATATAGGGTCCCATATAGGTTTGATGCCTGTGGACGCTATCAATAGCTGGGACTACACTAGACATGGCCTTCACCTCGATAGGAAAGGGAAGGGAAAACTGTCTGGGTTGATTGCAGAAAACTTAAGGGGGGACACTGTCACAAGCGGTAAAATACCAGTGGTCACAGGTGTCAGAGGGATGCTTTTTTAGTATAGGGAAGGGGGAAACAAAACGAGTTTTAAGAGAGATTGGCAGACACGCTCAGTTTGAGAAAACTGATGAACAGGAGTCAGATTTTAGCATACAGCCTCCATGTATACAATGTTTAACAGAAAGTAACCAGAAACTGCCAGCTCATCTTCGCCAAAGCAGTTATAATCCTATTAGTATGCAGTATCAGTTATCTTTATTACACCAGAACATTCCGGGACTCAGAAACAAAGTTAATGAACTACTCATCTGTATCGATGAAATGAATTCATCTAACCAAACTGACATAATCTGCCTCTCTGAACATCAAGTGACCACTGGTATAGATATGTTAGACATATCAGGATTTAAGTTAGCTTCCTACTTCTGCAGAGTAGATATGGATGGAGGAGGAGTTGCCATATTTATTAAAAACTGGCATAAATTCAAGAACATTAACATTAATAAATTCTGTTCAGAGCAGCATCTAGAAGCATGTGCAACAGAAGTAGAGTTCCATAACAGATCCTATATAATAGTAACTATTTACTGAGCACCTGCAGGAAATTATAATCTGTTCATAAATAATCTAGAAACTCTTTTGGGTTATTTAACAAGAAGAAACAAAGAAATTTTGATTGCTGGTGACTTGCAGTTAGTAATGTTGTCTTTCAATCTAACTCACACTGTAAACTTTCCAACTAGGATCACTAAATCCTCAAGGACAGCCATTGATGACATTTTTATAGACAAATCAAAGAAACAAAATCATATCATAAAACCTGTAATAAAAGGACTATCAGATCATGACATGTAGCTCCTTGTTTTAAATGTAAATTCTAAGCAGATTATCAAGACTGCTAAATCTGAGTACAGGAGAGTAGTCAATCAACCGAAAATTGAGTGTTTTAGAAAATTGCTCAAAGATATGAACTGGAAAGATGTTTATAGTGCTCATGACATGAATGAAAAATATGACACATTCATGAACAACGTCAGTACCATGTTTGAAAACTTTTTTCCTCTTAAAGTTACTCAAATTAAACAGAAGTCTATAATAAAACCATGGATCACACAAGGAATAAAGATTTCCTGTAAGACAAAAAGGAAAACGTATCTGTCGACCAAGAGTAGCTCCAATGCTGATGATTTAGCTAAATACAAGGAATACTGTAAAATATTAAGAAAAGTAATTCATACATCTAAATAAATGCACTAGGAGAAGAAGATAGCAATGTCAGGGAACAAAATAAAAACTATATGGGATATAGTGAAAGTGGAGACTGGTAGAACCAGAAAAGAACAGGAGCAAATAGTACTAAGGGTAGATGACACATTAGTAACCGATGGGCAAAGTGTGGCAAATCTATTTAACAAGTACTTTATATCCGCTACTGATAGAATGGGATTGTCAGGATCAGTAAATAATGCACTTGATTATCTGAAACTAGCCTTTACAAATAGCTTCAGGTATATGAATATGTCACTCACTTCACCAAAGGAAATAACTTGCATAATAAAATCTTTAAAAACAAAGCATTCTAGTGGTTACGATGAAATATCAACAAAGTTAATTAAGGCATGCTCTTGTGAGTTTATTACAATTCTAAGTTACTTGTGTAACCAGTCAATTATAACTGGGACATTTCCTGACTGGCTAAAATATGCAGATGTTATGCATCTGTACAAGAAAGGGGGTAAAGAGATACCATCAAACTACAGACCGATTTCACTTTTGCCAGCATTCTCAAAAATTTTAGAAAAAGTAATGTACAGGCAGCTTCTCAACCATCTGACCACAAATAACATATTATCAAGAACACAGTTTGGATTTCTGAAGGGTTCTGATATCGAAAAGGTTATTTACACCTACAGTGAAAATGTACTTCATTCGTTAAATAACAAGTTACAAGCAGCAGGTATTTTTTGTGATTTGTCAAAGGCATTCGATTGTGTGAACCACAACATCCTTTTAAATAAATTAGAATTCTATGGTGTCACAGGCAGTGCTGCAAAATAGTTCAAGTCATACCTTGCTAACAGGAAACAAAGGGTGTCAGTGCAAGGGACTAGTGAATTAAGTCATAAATCATCATCAGAATGGGAAGAAATTACATGTGGTGTCCCACAAGGATCCATCTTAAGGCCATTGCTTTTTCTTGTGTACATTAATGATCTCTCATCAATTACACTGCCAGAAGCAGAGGTCGTTTTGTTTGCAGATGACACAAGTATTGCAATAAACAGTATGTTGTGTGTAGTTCTAGAAAGATCTGCTAATGATATTTTCATGGATATTAATAAATGGTTTAAAGCCAACTCACTGACATTAAACTTCGAAAAGACTCACTACATGCAATTCAGAACCTGTAAGAGGTTTCCATCGAGCATATGTATAACATGTGAAGAACAGCAAATAGAAGAGGTTGACAGTCTTAAATTCCTGGGATTACAACTTCATAATAGATTCGGTTGGGAGGAGCACACCACAAAACTGCAGAAACACCTTAACAAATCTGTATTTGCAATTCGAGTGTTAGCAGACATAGGTGACATAAAAATGAAAAAGCTTGCATACTTTGCCAACTTTCATTCCATAATGTCATATGGTATAATATTTTGTGGTAACTCTTCAAGTCAAACAAAAGTTTTCAGAGTCCAAAAGCGTGTAATACGTATTATTTGTGGAGTAAATTCACGAACGTCCTGTAGAAACCTATTCAAAGAACTGGTTATACTAACTACTGCCTCTCAGTATATTTACTCCTTAATGAAATTTGCCCTAAATAATATATCTCTTTTTCCAACAAACAGCTCAGTTCATACATACAATACCAGGAACAAATATGATCTGCACAAGGACTTAGAAGCACTTACTTTAGTTCAAAAAGGGGTCCACTACTCAGGAACACTCATCTTGCCAGCAAACATAAAAAATTTAGTTACAAATAAAGATCAGTTTAAAGGGAGCCTGAAAGACTTACTAGTGGCCAACTCCTTCTACTCCATTGACGAATTTTTTAATAGAAACAAATGATGTAATGTATATATTCATACTATTAGTGTTGTTATTTCAGCTTTTTTTTTTAAATTGACATGTTCCACATCCACGATCTCCTCAACACGGATCTATGGAACGAAAAACTAATCTAATCTAATCTAATCAACCACGTTGGTCCAGCATTTTAAATTGATATACCTATCTTCCATTTCCATGACGGGTCCAATTAATCGTTTACTATCGCTTGGGACCCAGCAGACATTTACTTTATATTCGCCTGGCTGTGTGTCCTGCCCAACTCCCTTTCATATTAATTATAATCATAATTATGTCTACTGCACGTATCTGTTGACCTATCCATTTGTTTTCTTCTCTCTCAAAGTAACTCGCAGTATGCGTCTCTCCATTTCTTTCCGAACAATTGTCAGTTTTTTAATGATCTTTAAAGGCACTTCTCACACTGCCTTAACCAAAATTGGCAATATACACTGACCGCAAATTTTCTATCGTAGATGTATTGGGACCTTACATTTGAGAGCCCTGTTCGTTCTAACAAAATTACTAGAGGCCGCTTTTACTCTTTTATTTATTTCTCTCGTTGTCCATCCGCCATTTCTTTCAGCTCCCCTAACACGTAAACTCATCAGTGATTCTATTACTTCATCGTCAATCTGTCCATTTTCTTTATGATGTGTCTCTTATACGTTATTTCAGTCTCATTATAACTGATGTTTAAATCTATTTCCAAGCTCGTTTTATTTTATTTTCTGTGAAAGTATATTTGCAGCGGCAGCAAAAGTGTCATTATCTAAACGAAGGTAGTTGGGTACATTCATTTAATATGTAAGTGTATTCCTTCCTTCCACCCCCAATTTAAATATCTAAAAGCTTTCTCCAAGGTCTCTGTGAATAGTTTTGGTGATTCTGAATCTCCTTGCCTGACACTTCTTTCAATAGAAATGGGCATGTTTATGTTTGCCGATGGTTGTTATTTATTTTTGCTCCTTCCTTTACGATCCTCTCGGATCTTATTTACGTTAGTCTACGTCACCTGCATGGCCTTCACACTAATTAAGTTCAGACTATTGAATTGGTCCAATAATTAAAGCGATTTCTATTATTTTTAAGCCCAACGAATAATTGGAACAAGGCATATTATTCTTGGATAGGCATGTGGTTGAGAAAGAAGATGACATCAAAGGCGATGCGTTATATTGTAATTTCTTTCCTAAGCATGATTCATTCTCTAACTCAAGGTATATACATAAGTGTCAATCGTATCAACTCTTTGGGATGTCGTATGGGAAGGACTAGGAAATGAGAGTGTGTAGTATGGAGTACATTATGTTACAGTGAGATTCATTAAATACAATGCGAATTATTTAAAATAGAATAAGGACTCGCATAATATACCATCAAAGGACATCTCCCTAAATTTCATAATATAAGTTCAGAGAGAGTAGCCAGCTCAACAACACAAGACAAAACTGTTTCATAAGAGGTCCGTTAATACACATTTATGAAAGGAAAATAAGTATCTTAATAGTAAAGTAGTATAATCGTACACAGCTCAGTTTCAAGAAGTTGCGGAGGAGCGGGTTTAGTAGGGTGGCGTACTTGTTTCATCACTGTCTCTAGTCGTACGGTGCACTACCAAAGTTCCACCTACCTCAGTACGGCGTCTGATCACCAGCCAGTTTCTCTGCATACGTAGATACTGTCCAGACGATGTTAAAAACAGCGTTGAAGAAAAACGCCGTCAATACTTTCGTTTGCAAAGTCCGCGTGAACTCTGGTAGCAAGCCTTATAACAAATTTCGGGTGGAGGGCGATAGCTTCATCTCTTTAGAAAAAATGTCAGACTTCTGCAAACGAGTTCTTTTATTTTTTTTTAGGTTCAGACTAAGCACTTGCCATCAGCCTGTGTTTAATTAACGAAGAATATCACTGTCTTCAGCTGACAGTTCAGACAACTCAGTACACACGCAAGCCAGCCAGAGATGAACTTAAGTCCGACCCGAATTATTACGCGATTTACAAAGAAAAAAAATGGCTCTGAGCACTATGGGACTCAACTTCTTCTGAGGTCATTAGTCCTCTAGAACTTAGGACTACTTAAACCTAAGTAACCTAAGGACATCACACACATCCATGCCCGAGGCAGCATTCGAACCTGCGACAGTAGCCGACGTGCGGTTCCAGACTGTAGCGCCTAGAACCGCTCGGCCACCTCGGCCGGCTACGCGATTTACGGTCATTACTGTGCTACAATATATGAGTTTCACATTCGGTCCTTTTCAGAGGATTTCTAATAAAGAAACTGCTCGCCAGATATTCCATAAAAGGGTATGAAAGATGCCACGCGGAATTTTACAAAGGCCGAAAGTTCACACGCGTTTGTCTTTCCAGCAAAACAGTTCACAAAGCTCAAATCTTCACAATATGTCCGTAAATGCAACTGCTTTCACGGCAATACAATCCGGAAGCGAGAAACCAGTAACTTCTTCATTTTACTCATAATGTAGGCGGACACGTCCAACATGACCTGCACCTCCGATAGTTAGCTAGCGACTCCTGAATGATGCTCCTTCAACAGCCTATAACTACCTGCAATGCGCAGGAAATGCTTAACTCTGATTGGTTTTTCAAAATGACCAGCCAATCAAAACAATCCTTCGAGTTCTTTTTCGCGCTAAAACTGTCTTATGCCAATCAACATTCACAGATGCATTTACGTCACTTCATCGTGCAAATATTAATATAATGTTTAACAAAACCAAACGAAAAAAACTAATCTTGAAATGACTTTAGAAAATCATTACTCTGCTAATGGCTATTCTGGCTGCCTCCTTACAAAAGCAAGTACCCTTAGACATATGTCATTAGCAACGTGGGGAAATTACATTTTTCATTGCAACTTGCTTGCTTAACACTTTCCCATGACATAGTTAATGTTAACATGAGATAATATTGAATTTTTTCGTATGTCCCACATACACACTTTCACCCATTGTCATTTACTTACACAACACCTTAAATAAATACTGATCTTTTCTGAATTTTGTATTACGAAAATGAAAAATAGTTAACGTTTTTAATTATGAAAATTCAAACAAATTGACCTAACATTTTGTGAACTTCAATAATGATTTCAAATGATACTAAAAGGCAAACTGTTATGAATCCTAACTGACTTTAATCTTGTGTCAGTTTTTGGTGTTTTAGGTAATTGTCTCTAAATCTGAAAGAATGCTAGATAGAAAGCTGAGACTTTTACTCAATCTTCTTTTTAATAACAAAGGACAGTATATTGACTTTTAACTAAATTGAATAATATTTAATATAGTTTATCTAGATTCTCTAGGGCTTGAATATTCTATCGCTCGAATTGACAGAGGTACCCCTTGCCACGGCTAGGCTAGCAACAGGTGCGAATGAGTCACGCTAAGATACAAGTGGCTGTTTCTGTCACCACCAACGGCTCCAAAGGTACGAGCCGTACTGCAGAGTAGTGCAATGAATGCTATTGTGTATTGACTCGCGACGTTACAAAGTGAGAGGTAGCATGGTAATGCACTTGGAGAACAGATAATTCATGTTCATGCAGATATATACAGCAACGCAACAACATTTACATCTACAGTTTGCTACGATTCAGCTAGATCAGAGAGTAATCGAGAATGTCAGAGGCGCACATCAGACCTGCGAGATGTATCCATTACCATCATGAAAATACAGAAATCAAATACTAAGAAATTTTCCACAAAAGTAGGTATCCATTATACTCAGGACTATGTGCCCTATGAAGCAGTTTGTAACACGTACCCTGACTCAGTATACATGGTGGGCTGATGGTCGGAATTTTTACTATCGTCAAGAAATTAAAAAGTCGGAAAATGGGCCGAAATCCCTTCCACATGTGGATATTTATTAGATTCTCTACTTTGTGACCTACAGTTTGATCAATATCATTTAACAGCAGCAGCAAAGTATGGAGCAGGCGTGGTGCTAACGGTCAAAGATTACCCCTCCATCATCCATCCCCACCTCACGACTCACAGCTCGGTACGAGGGCCATCAAAAAATAGAACCACATCACCAATGTAATCGTTCATTATACCACAACATTTTGGGTAAGAGTACACAATCCGTGGTTCCCATACCAGAACAAAGTGTATCATTTAAAATCACATACGAGTAAAGGAATTTACGTGAAAGTGCAAATACACGGGGATTGCGAAACATTTTCCTATCCATTGCAGCTGAGATAAGTAGAATTAATCAGTCTCCAATTAAACTGAACAAAACTAATACCTTTCTCCATAATACCAGAAGATCGCATCCATTACAGAGCCCCAAGGAAGGATGCCGGAAGGCTCTCTGCTCGAAACATCCATCCCATTTTCCCATTAGAGCAGAAGCTGACTTCCAGCCACCTTCAAAAATGGTTCAAATGGCGCTGAGCACTATGGGACTTAACATCTGAGGTCATCAGTCCCCTAGAACTTAGAACTACTTAAACCTAAGTAACCTAAGGACATCACACACATCCATGCACGAGGCAGGATTCGAACCTGCGACCGTAGCGGTCGCGCGGTTCCAGACTGAAGCGCCTAGAACCGCTCGGCCACAACCGACCGGCTCCAGCCACCTTCCTGTGACTTATGAGACTGGCTTTCGTCCCTGTCACTGAGCGGATCTCTGTGGTAGGATAGTAATACGATCCAACAGCTCTACGAATTCTGGACAAAATGGAGGTAACTTCAATTATTCTCGCGTCCAACTCGCTCATTTATAGGGGAAAGTGGGGACCAAACGGGCTGTACCAACATGAATAAACGAACAAAAACACTCTTCCATCTTCCAGAGTCTGCGGGTAGTTGCGACAGAGCAAATTGTCTAAGGCGCCAGGTCATTTAAAATTCATGAAACCGATTCAGCTGGCCCGTTTCACGATCCTGAATCTCACCATACTGATAAAGTCTAAAGTCAGGTGTATTGCTAAGGTCTGCAGTGTGTATCATAACTAATAGCGAAAGCTGTTGTGGGAGAAAGTATACGATAACAGAAGCCATTGACTTAAGTGCAAAATATGGTCCTATTTTGCAGAAATCCATTGGAAATGTCCCCATATGCCTGGACTCAAATTTGATGTAGCCTCGCATGCTGCACATAAGAAAAAGTTAATGGAGAGGAGGGGAGGGGGGGCGGTACATTCAGTTTCTGTGCATGGATCTTCCATAATTGTATTCCAGTTGCCCAAATGGTTCAAATGGCTCTGAGTAGTGTGGGACTTAACATCCGAGGTCATCAGTCCCCTAGAACTTAGAACTATTTAAGCCTAAGTAACCTAAGGACATCACACACATCCATGCCCGAGGCAGGTTTCGAACCTGTGACCGTAGCGGTCGCGCAGTTCCAGACTGAAGCGTCTAGAACCGCTCGGCCACCCCCCCCCCCCCATCCCCCCCCCCCCCCCCCACCGGCTCCAGTTGCCCAACGTTGGAGAATGTGATACATGCGTGATGAGACACCGGCACATTTTGCTGCTTATGTAAGACGACTTCTAAAGCTCCAATATCGTCCAAAATGAATACGTAGAGCGGAGCCTGTACCTTGTGAGGCGCTTGAAATCGCTCCTGTGTAGAGCCTGTGTATCGGGAGAATGACTCATGCCTGCACAGTGACAGATGTTCTGTAGCGGGTTCAGTCGAGTACGTAGTTCTAATTTTCATCTGCTAGAGGACAGCAGCGGAGAGAGACATACAAGAAACAGGCCAAGAGAATGTTTTTGTGAATTGTTCTGTTCATTTCTTCAAGGCTTTTTTATTTGCTTATGTTTGTACAGTGTTGTATATGCTTTTAGTAGTGTGAATGATGCGTGAATGTGGTCTAAAGTGAATATGTAGGTCACTGATCTACTGATAAACGCTGTACGAACTAGCGTGAGAAATTTTTGACAGTGTGAATGCAGACGATGGGGAATTTTTATCATAATACGTTAAGTAAATTTATGGTAAACGGAAAGATAATTCGAGTGCAAATGAAAGTAGTTAATAACGTAAAGTATGAACAAAATATCAGAATGTTACATATTTACTTCGAGAAAAAGTACAGTTCGAAAGTGTGGAATTTGTTGGTTAGTAATGAAAAGCGCGGGAGAATAATGTTTTTCTGTTGGCCTTAAAGAAAACTGACCAATCAGAACGGAGTATTCTTCGCACGTCTTTTCTCTTGGAGATATAGAATGCTTGCAGCAGTCTAAGTAGTCGGACTCCAGCCTTTCAAATGGTACTGTCATGTGTAGTATGACTCGGAAGGAAGTTATAGTTTGCCGGTTTTAGTTGTGCTACAAGCCTCAAAAGTGCTTTAAAGTGAAGGTATATTTATTCCGGTGTGTTTTTTAGAAAGTGCGGATTTTTTAAGTAATTTTGTGTTTGAGAAAAGACAGTAATTCCGCGTAACATATAGAGCAGGTCGGTGACTAAAAACTTGATTGCAATTAACACCGATTAACTTAATAGGATGGCGAGCATTTTCATTTAAGAACAATCCATGCTTAGTAGCTGTTCAGATTTCGGGAAATACGTTACCATAAACTTGCTGACGTGAATGAAAAGGTTTGTGCATGACTGTGTTAAGAGTAGCACGGGCTTGGCAGTGAAGGTGTAATTTCTCGACTTCAGAATATACCGATGTTTTGCCAGTATTTTCACCTTTCATTCAAAATTAAGACCTTTTCACGATTCTTAGAATAGATACGTCGTATGCAGCCTGGTGAGAGTTGCAGTACGGTAGGTTTTTGCTCGACTTTCCTACCGGCGATGAGCTGCAACGAGTTCACAGGTAGGTGCAAGTGAAAGGAGGTTGCCGCACTTGGCTTCCAAGCTCATTAGACATCAGTCCTCTGGAATTTTCTGTCTGGGGCCAACTCAAAAGTGAATTGTACAGCACTCCCGTTGACACGGCTTAAGAACTGGAATTGCGAATTGTAGTCTTTTCAAGGGTTACCAGATGATCCGGGGCTCTTTGTGAGAATTCGTAACTCACTGTGGGGACGAGTCCAGTATTAGATACAAATCGATGCGCGAAGCTTACAACAACTACCATCGTCATAACTTAGCAAAAATCTTGCCGAGGACTCGAGAAACTCTGGTCCTACGTAAATCTGCTAAGAGCAAAAGCTGCGGTTTTAAATTTCGCATGTAAGAAAACGTTTACGCAGTAGAATCTTACAAACATACCGTCGCACAGACTCCTGTGTAGAGGTCACAGTAGATGGTGTGTTTACACCTGTGCGCCTTGCGGCTAGTCGCCGTGTGGCTGTGCTTGCCCATCACACAAGTAGTAGCATGGGTCTCCCCCTCTGGTACGCTGCCCCCGTGCGCACACTTCCGGGGCATGCGCGACTTTGCTCCAGTACATGCGCCTCCTTGCCTCTTCGTGCAACGGTTGTATGCGCCTAGTGCGCACGAAAAGTCGCACAAGTGTAAGCACGCCTTAATAAGCATCCCTGGCGTAGAGAAACAGCTGAAATAGTTGAAAGCGGTTTAATCGCCAAGTCCTAATGCAATCTCAGTTCAGTCGTAGAAAGAGTGCTATACAGCATCGGCCTCTTACTTAGCTTGAATTTATCGCGAGTCCACAGCTCGTTGTGGTGCGGTAGCGTTCTCGCTTCCCACGCCCAGGTTCCCGGGTTCGATTCCCGGGGGGGGGGGGGGGGCAGGGATTTTCTCTGCCTCGTGATGGATGGGTGTTGTGTGCTGTCCTTAGGTTAGTTAGGTTTACGTAGTTCTAAGTTCTAGGGGACTGATGACCATAAATGTTAAGTCCCATAGTGCTCAGAGCCATTTGAACCATTTTGAATTGATCGCGAATCTCTCGCCCAGCGCAAAGTCCCAAGCGACTGGACAAAAGCGCAGGTGACTCCTGTATATAAGAAGGGCAAAAGAACGGATCGCAAAATTACAGACAGTATCTCTAACATTCGTTTTCTAACCTTATATACATCCGATTTTCAGTTTTTTTCTTGTCTTCTTGGTACACATGTTCCTAACGCATGCTTGCATTTTCAGCTGTTTCAATATTTGGATTATTATTGATATTCGTAAAGGTTACGCGTGTTTTCGAGTGCTCGGCGAATTTTTACTTTCGAAAAAGATGTATCAAAGAATTTGCACTAAAATTTTGCTTTAAAAATGGTATAAAGTGCTGCACCACATTCAAAATATTGACTGTGACTTACGGTTTACTATGAGTAAGACAAGAGTTTACGAGTGGTATAAACATGTCAAAGAGGGTCAAGAAAACTTGGAAAACGATGACCGCCCTGCACTACCTAGCACATCAATAACTGACAATAATGTGGATGAAGTAAAAAAAATAGTCGAAGCACTATCAGAGAGATTGCTGATGATATCAGCATATCCTTTGCCTCATGCCATGCTATTTTTTCGAATGTGTTGGGCATGAAACGTGTACCACCGAAGTTAGATCCGAAATTGTGGAATTTCGATCAAAAGCGACGTCGCGTAGAAGTCACTCAGGAGTTGTTGAATGAAGTCCACAATGATCCAGAACTTCCAAAGAAAAGGTGACGAAATTTGGCTATAAGGGTGTGATGTCGAAACCAAGGCCCAGTCGTCCCAATAGAAACTGCCTGACGAGCCAAACCGAAAAAAAATTGACGTTTTCCATCACATGTGAAGGTTCTTCTCACTGTTTTCTTCGATAATTGTCGGATAGTGCATCACGAGCTCCTGCTTTGTGGTTATGCCAGGTTTGCGTGAAGTAGTCCGAAGAAATCTACCAGAACTGTGGCAAAACCACTCCTGGAAATTGCATCGTATTAACGCTCCTTCTCACACCTCAATGCTTGTTCGTGATTTTTTGGCAGAAACAAAACTTTTATGTTGCTTCAGCCATCGTATTCGCCGGACATGGCCCCCTGCGACTTCTTTTTACCCACGAGGCTGAAGAGAGCCATGAAAGGACATTTTTGCCTCCGTTGATGACATGAAAACAGAATCGCTAAAGGAGCTAACACCATAATAAAAAGTGAGTTCCAGAAATGCTCCGAAGACTGGAAAAGCGTTAGCGCAAGTGTACTATATCTGATGGCAATTACTTTGAAGGGGAAAAGTTCCCGGTGCCTTTTGATCACACCTCGTATATTTCGCCACACTGTCATTCTATCTTATACATGCCTGCAGTGTGCACAGCATCTGCCTTGTCCTTGGTGGAGCCCAGAATATCCTGGATCTTGCGGCTGCTTTAGAAGACAGGCTGGACACCAACCCAGCGAAGATTTTTACCAATCCAGGCGGTGACATTCTTCACATTTCTGCCTATCTTTTCTTCTTTGCCATTGGCCAAGCATGTTGTTCGCATCCTTCCGGACTCAGATGTTTTTTGGGCATCACTTAGGCGCTGCATGCGGATATTTATAGAATGGAAACCAATTACGCCAAAGGTTTTTAAATTTATGCCATAACGTCATTAACAGTCAGTAGTGACTAAATGTAAGTGAATATGGACAGCAAGAACACACCAATAGGCCCAGAAGAATGCCACCGTAGCCGTGGCCGAAACTTTGTTTCACGGGGACTAGTTTTTTTTTTTTTTTTTTTTAATTTGGAGCCGTACCATACCCAGAAGATTTTTATGTCGACTAACTGGTCGCGGAAGTCTACGAAGTTATATGCTTTTGCTTTTATTACTATATACTTTCATGCGTGTCCATTTTCGCTGTTAATTATGATACACACAGTATATTCTTCGGCACAGAAATATTGCTTAAATGTCTTCTTCTTCGATTAGAACAGGTTTTGTTGAAATCAAGAGAATGATTACTCAGAATCTATGTTTCATAGGATAAATGGTTCAAATGGCTCTGAGCACTATGGGACTTAACATCGGAGGTCATCAGTCCCCTAGAACTTAGAACTACTTGAACCTAACTAACTTAAGGACATCACACACATCCATGCCCGAGGCAGGATTCGAATCTGCGACGTAGCGGTCGCACGGTTCCAGACTGAAGCACCTAGAAGGGCTCGGCCACACCGGCCGGCTTCTTAGGACAAGTGATATTTCACAGTCGTTACACGTTCAAATGGCTCTGAGCACTATGGGACTTAACATCGGAGGTCATCAGTCCCCTAGAACTTAGAACTACTTAAACCTAACTAACCTAAGGACATCACACACATCCATGCCCAAGGCAGGATTCGAACCTGCGACCGTAGCGGTCACGCGGTTCCAAACTGACGCGCTTAGAACCGCACGGCCACACCGGCCGGCCGTTACACGTCTTGCAGAATGTTCATTCCAATTTACCCACTTCCAAGACAACTTGTTCTTTTTTTTTTTTTTTTTTTGGTTAAAATCCAACGATATTTCTATGTTGGCGATCCTAAATCTAGTGAATATCTTTACATTATCTGGAGGAGAGTAATAAGTTACGTCTTCTCCGTCTCCTTTCCTGTCAGTTAGAATTCTGCAGTAATATTCCAGCTTTGAGGAATTGTCTTCCTCGGCAGATATTACGTATAAAGCATTGCAAATACCTTTTGTGTAGCTTTTCCCCAATTTTAATTATTTCTACTTAAATAAAATAGTCCGCTGACACCTTTCCTTCCTTCATACACTGTCCTGTCACATTAATGCGACCGCCTACCAATAGCCTGAATAATCACCTTTTGCAACGCGGATCGGTGCAAACGCGCTGGAAGAGAGTGAGTGAAGTCCTGGAAAGTACCGACAGGGATTGGATCCATGCTGACTCCGGTGCCGTCGCCAGCTGCGCTAGGATCCTCGGTTGAGAATCCATGGCGCGAACAGCCCTATCGAGGTGGTCCCACGGATTCTCGACTGGGTTTAAATCCGGTACGTTTGGTGGCCAAAGCATACGGTAAACTCATTACGGTGCTCTTCGTACCACACACGTACACTGCTAACTGAGCGACACGTTACACTGTCCTGGTGCTAGATGCCATCATGCCGAGGAAATAACAAACTGCTTGTAGGGGCAGCTATGGTCCCCAAGGATAGATGTATATTTGTGTTGATCCCTTGAGTGTTCAGGAATGACAAGATCACCCAGGGAACGCCACGGAAACATTCCTCAGACCTTGATGTTGCAGGATGTTTGCTTTCGGATGTATCACATCGTACACAGTAGCGGCCATGTGTAAGATGGAGCATAAAATGTGACTCATCTGAAAAGGTTACCTGTTGCCACTCAGTGGACATCACTTGCAGTACTGGCGTGCAAATTCCAGCCTTCATGCCGATGAACAGCAGTCAGCGTGGGTGCATGAACCAGGCGACTGCCGCCAGAGGCCCATACTTGAGAGGTTCCATGCCCTCTTTTGCAAGTTTCCCCTCATTTTCATCAATTTTATTAATGTTCTATGTCATTGCACGGTAGTAACAGACCGAATAAGGTTATTTTAATGAGAGTATTTGTACTGAGAGCTCAAAAAAATAGTTTTCACTTGATTCCTATACATGTTGGGTTACTTCCCTAGGTGGCTTGTGAGAGGCAAGCATCGGAGGACGCGACATACGGCATTTCCGGTTGGGGGCTGCACTTCCCTGAATTCTGAAGGGTTCACACAATAGGCTTAAGCGCCTGGCGGAACGACTGACGTCGGTCGAATTACGGCTATCGTATGCAGGGCGAAACGACCTGCGAGACGTCTGAGTGTCGCCGCAGTTTATGTGTTTACCGTTCCGGCGCGTCTGGAACGAAGATTCCTGGCACCGACTGACTGCATTGTCCTCTTGATTCTGAGAAAACTTGTGGACTGTGCCCTGCTCAGTGCGACTGTCTGGCACCAGATGGCCGGTGGTCTAGGCGGGTTGTTTTCATAGCCAGTCTAACGGCAAGTTCAGTGCCCTCAGCTGAATAGCAGAGGCATGGTTGGTCAACTTAAACTGAGGCTAGTTGACGTCATAAAGTCCTGCTCGAAATTGGAGGGAACGGTCACTATTGGCGCGAATGATGCTCTGAGACAGTGTGGGGGAATTTTGGAATCAGAACTGAATGCTGATACGCAGTTTTCGAGGAGAGTAGGGAGTGGAGCAATGTTGGCTTCGCTCTTGCGTTGCGCGGGCAGGGGTTTTGGGATCTGATCTTCCTCGGAGTCCGACGGTCTTGCGACTTGGTCGCTCGCTTCCGGAAGAACTTAGAATTCTCGGACAGCCTTCGCGGCCAGGGGTTGACACAGAGTTGCTCCACGGCAGAAGTCGGCGCCTACGTCATCAGTACGCTGCCTAACGACGACGTGCTGCAGATTTCAGTACTGGTACAGTATTTTGCGGCTCCGGCTTTGTAGGACCTTATCAATTTTATACTGAATCCCTCAGCAGCATGTGCGCTCGCTTTGCTACAAGTCCACCTTGCTTGTTTCTCCATGTAATCCCATTTGAGTACTAATTGCGGTACTGCTATATAGTCAGATGATTAATATTTGATTCATTAGGACCTCCAGTCATTATCGTCAATCCGTTGCATCACAGAGAGTAGGAGCCCCTTGTTCACGAGCCAGCTCTTGTTCTCGTAATAGTTCAGTATATCCTATCCTTTAACCTAGTGTTTGTGTCGACGATCATGTGCATTTATGTTCTGATGTATAATAAATCTCATTGTAATATTTAATCCGCATATCATTTCGTACATATATGCAGAATCCCCTTTTCCTGTTGTTTATTATGATAAAGTTCTCTTTTTTTAGTAGATTATGATTTTTATTAAATTATTGTGAGTGTGCACTCCTTATTTTACCAACAAGCAGGCTCCACCATCATTTCCTTCCGTTACCATTGTGTGCATAATTAATTAGTTGGTACATGAGGAGGGGTCGAGTGCATGTCTCGTACTCATGCAAAATTCGTCTGAATTAAAGAGGTACAAACGCCTCTCCACCCCGGCACCTCGCATACTTAGCAACGTTCGCTGAACAGTCGTTAAGGAGACACTGTTGGTAGCCCCTAGAATCCTCTGGACGGTCAGTTGCTCAACACGTAGCGCGCCTATTCCCTCGCACACATGTCCGCAGCCATCGTTTGTCGCGTGGTCTGAGGCGCCTTCTCAAGATCTGCTCGGCTCCCCCCGTCAGAGGTTCGAGTCCTCCTTCGGGCATGGGTGTGTGTGTTGTCCTCAGCCTAAGCTAGTTTCAGTTAGATTAAAAAGTGTGTAAGCTTAGGAACCGTTGATCTTAGCAGCTTGGTCCCATAGGATCTTACCACAAATTTGCAATTTTAGGCGTTGTTCACCCTTTGGTGTATATATGGAGACAGAAACGAAAAATGAAATTTTTTATCAAGGCTAGGATTCGAACCCGAGTCTCCTGCTCACTTGGCATATGCGCTAAACACTGCGCCACCCTGCACACTGGCTCTGCACAGCTGCACAGACTGCCCTAACACACCTCCCTCCTCAATACAAATTTCCATTCAGCTCAGCTCACTTGATGTTCCCCTGACTCGAACAGCACTGCAGAGGCTCTCCAGCTGTACTGGAATAGCACCTCATCATCGTACGGAATGGGGAATCCTGCATGAAATCCAGGTATAGGTGCTTTAATCACAGATGTATGAGACTTGAAAAGGTCTCTGGAACCACATAGTTCCATTTATGCTTTGCTTGCGGCTGACCTAGGGATCCTCGCTGTTATTCTGCGTACCTCACACCACTTCCACAGCCTTTTACATATCTTGTTAGATGTATATCACTGTATAGTTGTATCATGTCTGATATTTTGCCCTTTTCATAGTTTGCTGTTGTTGGACGCTATGTTGTTTCATATTGTCAAAATTTTAAATAAAGTGAGTAGTTACCCTAGCAGCTCCTACCTTTTCCACATATACTAATAACCACACATATGATTACTATGATACATTTTTCTGCTGTGTGTTTTGATGATTATCTACTTCATCCATTTTATGATTCAAGTATAAGTGAAAAAAATGGTATATATACAGGGTGTTACAAAAAGGTACGGCCAAACTTTCAGGAAACATTCCTCACACACAAATAAAGAAAACATGTTACGTGGACATGTGTCCGGAAACGCTTAATTTTCATGTTAGAGCTCATTTTAGTTTCGTCCACCTACGCTCAATGGAGCATGATTTCATACGGGATACTCTACCTGTGCTGCTAGAACATGTGCCTTTACAAGTACGACACAACATGTGGTTCATCCACGATGGAGCTCCTGCACATTTCAGTCGAAGCGTTCGTACGCTTCTCAACAACAGATTCGGTGACCGATGGATTGGTAGAGGCGGACCAATTCCATGGCCTCCACGCTCTCCTGACCTCAACCCTCTTGACTTTTATTTATGGGGGCATTTGAAAGCTCTTGTCTACGCAACCCCGGTACCAAATGTAGAGACTCTTCGTGCTCGTATTGTGGACGGCTGTGATACAATACGCCATTCTCCAGGGCTGCATCAGCGCATCAGGGATTCCATGCGACGGAGGGTGGATTCATGTATCCTCGCTAACGGAGGACATTTTGAACATTTCCTGTAACAAAGTGTTTGAAGTCGCTCTGGTACGTTCTGTTGCTGTGTGTTTCCATTCCATGATTAATGTGATTTGAAGAGAAGTAATAAAAGGAGCTCTAACACGGAAAGTAAGCGATTCCGGACACATGCCTACATAACATATTTTCTTTCTTTGTATGTGAGGAATGTTTCCTGAAATTTTGGCCGTACCTTTCTGTAACACCCTGTATAAAACCTTCCCACGTATGTATAGGCACACTTACAGGTTGCTGGGGTTGAGTTTTGTTTCTTCTACGATGTTAAAGTAGCACTCGTATCTTAGTCTTACATCAACTAAGTTATTAGACAAAGGCATTGTAACTATGTAAGTTCTTTTATAAACAATGCCCGAAGATTCCGCAAATGTAGTGTTGAAACTAGTCGTCCAAGTAATAAATATTTTGAAAATACGGCTGTGCGTTCCATTTTCATTAGTTAATTTCCAGGAAAGATCTCATATCCTGATACAGGCAGCAGTGGCACAACAAGCGAAGAGGTTCAGCTGTTCACGTAACTCGTTTTCACTGCATCGTGATTCAGTCAAGGGGATCTCATGCCCATTGCTGTCGTAACTGATGGTATCTTTGGCACATGAACAAGTCACCAGATGTGAAAACGGTTTTACGGTAACCCCGTTATCAGATACGCCATTCACCACTTATAGATGGATCAAGCCTGATGCGTCCATGATCTCACGTGAGTCAAGGACGCCAACGCTCTCTGTTACCCGTTTCAGTGACGTTCGTCAACTTTCGACGCGATGGTAGCATGTACATAGGAGAATTTGCACTATATTTATTTCCAGTTGTCTGACAACCTCAATCTATGTGTTATGGAAGACGATAAAACAGCGATCATTTCCGCTCGCTGTTCACAAAGTTGACCAAATATTCTGTCTCTGCTTGAAACACCTGTTTTACATGGTGCTGGAAAATCCAGTAGAAACTTTTCAAGTCCTTATAATGAAACGAGGAAGAAATATGAGATAGACGGGTATAAAGAAACAAAGCTGTCATCAGTAAAAATGGTAGTACACATAGCGACAGCTAATTTTGTTGTACGGTCAATACTCGTAACTACTGTATCAAACTGAGGTATTGTGCAACATAATAACTTCACTCACTGGTTGATTCATCTGTACGGGCTGCAATTATGTTGAGAAACGCTGAGGGGATTTTATAACTTTACTGAACTCATTTGTTTGTCAGTGTTGATTCAAAACACTGGCTCCAGAATTAGACATTAACTTACGAATTCTTGTACGGAGATTGTAGATGTCTAATAAAGTTGCTGTAAAGTAAACAATCGATATTTATTTAACAAGAATGTCGTACTACATAGAAATGTTATAGGTGACCAGGTCACCTTCCACGTTTAGCGAACTGTAGGCAATCCTTTCACTTCTGTTGCTGTTGTGCGAAAACAGTACTCTAAATTAATGGAGAACTTGACTTTGGAACCGCGATAGTATATTCCGTCTGGGTTTTTTGTTTTACTATAGGTGACTGCTGCTCTGTTTTAACGTTGTATCGTCTTTTTTTATCTCAATCTTTATCTTTAATGTCCATCTTTTTTTATCATATACTCATCTTTTCATCTCCTCAGAACTATATCTATATCATCATCTGTCTACATACGCACTCCACAAGCCACTGTACAATGCATGGCGGAGGGTAGCTTGTACCAATGCTAGGCATTTCATTTCCTGTTCCGCTCAAAAATGGACCGAGAGAAAAACGACTGCCTATATGTCTCCATACAGACCTAATTTCTCTTATTTGTGTTAGCGGTCACTGCGCGAAATCTACGTTGGCGGCAGTAGATTTGTTCTGCAGCCAGTGGCAAATGCCGGTTCTCTAAATTTCCTCGTCAGTGTTTCGCGAAAAAAACGTCTTTCCTCCAGGGACTTCCGTTTGAGTTCACGAGCGTGGTTCCCTTTATAGATCAGCTATAATTTTATAAAATTCTCCCAGTAAACCGAAGTCTGTCATTCGCATTCTCTACGTTCCATTTCATATAGCTTTGTAACGTTATGCTTCGATATTTGATCAGAGTCTAACATATACCGTCGCGACACTCACTGCTATGAAAATTGTTTCCATCTGCAGTTGATATGATACTAGCGCCTCAAGATTAAGGTTCTTTTAATCATTTTTTTCTACTTTATTAACGAAACAGCTACTATATTTTAGCCTTCCAAGTATAAGTAAATTATCAAGAGCTGCAAATGATTGTGAAATAAATGTAAAAACAGCCGAATCTCACTGATTCAGTGACATTCGTGAGGAAATACTTTCTAATATGAGTAATATTGCAGCTTATTCTGCTCAGAACAACAGAATATAAACACATTTTATATTTGGGAAGCATATTTCTTTTGTTGTCTGTTCTTATTATGATAGACACGTTCCTTGACACGTAACACTTTTATATGTAATCTAATGATTCGCACATTCTTATACTTCCCTCGATCTTCTAATATATGAACATTTTTCCAAATGCAGTTACTTTTGCTTCACAACTGAATGTATTAAATATTCTTGCCATTTGTGGTTCAGATGGGGCAAACAATTGTGGAATAGGTTTCTTCTGTGTTTGGAAACAGTTTCTTTTGTTGTTTTATCATCACGTCTGTGTGGATTTCCCTTCCCTACGATTGTGGTGATTTATTTGGTACGCTGAATAATGTAGGTATTGCATTCCATACTATTTTCCTACGATCCATGTTCACTGATTTGACTGGAAGGGTACGGGCAGTGAAGGAAACTTCACGTTGCTGAGTAGGTATATGGTGTCCTTCTGCAAAAAACTTTCGTTGTGTACTAGCAATTTTTTGTTCTTAAAAGTACAGGACATTACCCAGTAAATATCTGTAGATTATAAGAAAATCGTAAAGAAACTATTCTGTAATATAACTGTTCACACCTCCCACGCTCCTTACGAAATATAAAAAAAGGAGTCTTCTTCTTGTTACTACAGTTTATTGCGTTGCAGACACCCCCGTTTGTTAAAACCATTCTACGGGCCAATATAAACAATTAAGATTCGCTTTCGCTTTCACATGGTCAGACAGAATAACTTCCTGGCCGCTTGGCACGCTACTATCGCAATGGCTAATACAAGCGAGACGGAGTATCGCGGCTGTTACGTTAGATTGTGATCTAATCGTCTTTACTGTGTCAAGTAGAATACTCCCAACACAGTTCTCGAGCATTATTTTTTCAACCCATCTGCTTGAAGCTACATTTTTCTATATTTAGAGCAAGCTGATATTCATCACACCAACTGTAGCATAGTGGTTTCTCTGTTAAGTATGAATATGATTTTTATATTTATAAATTGGTACGCCTGAGATGTCAGCGAACAAATGAGTAATGGTATGAATTTTGATCGATGGTCTTTGAGGCAATCGTCTTCAGAGTTATTTTTGTGTTCAGCTACCATTTTTCAGCTGTGAATTTACCATTGCGATACACATGATGATAAGTTTTAGTGTTTTCATGAGGTGAGAACCAACAGGTGTTAAGTACTTGAGTAAGTCAAACACGTCTGTAAGACTTCAAGCATGAAAGATATGTTTCTTAGTATTTGAAGGACGGGTTACGATATTTGTTTGGGCGGTTTCACTGTGACAACCTTGATGTTGTATCAGGTTAAAAGGAAAATAGGATATATTTTTCACTGATCTGTTTTGCCTTACATCCAGTGACGATGGTCTATGACCGAAATCGGCAAAGGATATAAAGGTTAAATGGAACACCTGACGGTTAAAAATACATTTTCTAAAGACGGTAAGTTCAATCCACAGTAACATATTCTGCATGATGAATATGAAATCAATACGGGAGTCGTTTGTAAGCATAATTGCAACTAGTTTTCGACTGCACCGTACATGTTAGCAAATGGATTGCCGTGAATTCTAATCTTAGTTATATCCAATTTCACTGATAATGTGCTGTGAAATGTTTCTTCTAAAGAACAACAGACATCGCAGATAGTATGGTTTCACAAACTATCTCTAAAATGTCAGCCGTTGAAATAAATTAATTCCGCTGACAGGGCACATGTAGGATGATTACTGAAAATATGCAACATGACGAAAAGGGTTTGTGCACGCATTTCGGTGTAATAGGCATATTATTTGCACCTTTTTGAATGGTTTTTATTGTCAGCGGGATAATACTGACATTTGTCGATATTTCTTTTAGATCTATAACAATGACGTCATGCAGGTTGCAAGTTCCATGGCAGTTGAACGTTTGGCTGATCGAGTAATGAACTGCTGGGAAGAAATTTCAAAAGAGCACGCAGAAGATTCAGAATTTGGAGAAAACTCTGATGCAGACGATGGAACCGCCATTTCTACAGCTTCAAATCCTAGTGCAGCTGACAGAGGGTGAAGTGTGTACTGCAGATGGAGCAAGTGGGACAGACTGTTCGCCTATGCTTGCAGAAGCATATTATGGAAGTGATACTGAAGTGGCAGCAAATGTGGATTTATAGGCATGCTCTGAAGTTGGTTGCGGACCTCAGTCCTTTGCGAAATGTCTTCTTCCCGTGGGCATGTGTTTACCAACAGAAGTTGACACTTATAATTTCCAGGAGATTTTTTCAAACTTACCAGTGAAACTACAATGAATAATTTCGTCCTCCTTTTTCATTGGTATTAGTAATTACCACCCCACAATTCATAATGGACTTAGACATACAGAATAAATTGAGCAATTTTATTGGTGACTGTTCCCAAAAGGCACAGACTAACATGTATTTCATTAATTGCTGGATAAAACATTTTGTGACTTAAAGGGCTAATGAAACTATATAGTTCCATTAAAATCGTATTTGTCTCAATATTTCGGTTGTTAAAGAGAGTCAATCCTCTAGTGATCATGTGGCTCGAATTTCTCTCCTGTGCTAACCTCTTCATCTCAGAGTAGCACTTGCAACCTACATCCTCAATTATTTGCTGGATGTATTGTATCTCTGTCTTCCTCTACAGATTTCGCCCACTACAGCTCTCTGTAGTACCATGGAAGTCATTCCCTCAAGTCTACATGTCAAATCATCCTGTCCCTTCTCCTTATCAGTGATTTCCACATATTCCTTTCCTCTCCGATTCTGCGCAGAACAACCTCCTTCCTTACCTTATCGGTCCACCTAATTTTCAACATTCGTCTGTAGCACCACATCTTACATTATTCGATTCTCTTCTGTTCCGGTTTTCCCAAGTCCATGTTTCACTACCATACAATGCTGTACTCCAGACATACATTCTCAGAAATTTCTTCTCAAATTAAGGCCGATATTTGCTATTAGTAGTCTTCTCTTGTCCAGGAGTGCCTATTTTGCCATTGCTAGCCTACTTTTGATGTCCTTCTTGCTCCATCCGTTATTTTACTGCCTAGGTAGCAGAATTCCTTAACTTCATCTACTTCGTGACCATCGATCCTGATGATAAATTTCTCGCTGTTATCATTTCTACTACTTCTCATTACCTTCGTCTTTCTTCGATTTACTCTCAATCCATACTCTGTATTCATTAGACTGTTCATTCCGTTCAGCAGATCATGTAATTCTTCTTCACTTTCACTCAAGATAGCAATGTCATCAGCGAATCGTATCATTGATATCCTTTCACATTGAATTTTTATTCCACTCCTGAACCTTTCTTCTATTTCCGTCATTGCTTCCTCGATGTGCAGACTGAACAGTAAGGGCGAAAGGCTACATCCTTGTCTTTACATCCTTTTTAATACGAGCCCTTCGTTCTTGGTCGTCCGATCTTATTATTCCCTCTTGGCTGTTGTACATGGTGTATATAACCCGTCTGTCCCTGTAGCTTACTTTTCTCAGAATTTCGAACATCTTGCCCCATTTTACATTGTCCAACGCTTTTTCCAGATCGACAAATCCTATGAACGTATCTTGATTTTTCTTTTGTCTTGCTTCCATTATTAACCGCAACGTCAGAATTGCCTCTCCCGTGCCTTTACCTTTCCTAAAGCCAAACTGATCTCCATATAGCGCATCCTCAATTTTCTTTTCCATTCTTCTGTATATTATTCTTGTAAGCAACTTGGATGAATGCACTGTGAAGCTGACTGTGTGGTAATTCTCGCACTTGTCAGCTCTTGTCGTCTTCGGAACTGTGTGGACGATGCTTTTCCGAAAGTCAGATGGTATGTCGCCACTCATACATTCTACACACAAACGTGGATAGTCATTTTGTTGCCACTTCCCCCAATGATTTTAGAAATTCTGATGGAATGTTATCTATCCCTTCTGCCTTATTTGATCTTAAGTCCTCCAAAGCTCTCTTAAATTCTGTTTGTAATACTGGATCCCCTATCTCTTCTGAATAGACTTCTGTTTCATCTTGTATTACATAAGGCGAATCTTCCCCCTCATAGAGGCTTTCGATGTATTCCTGCACCTATCCACTCTGTCCTCTGCATTTAACAGTGAAATTCCCGTTGCACTCTTAATGTTATCACCCTTGCTTTTAACTTCACCGAAGGTTGTTTTGAATTTCCTATGTGCTGAGTCTGTCCTTCCGACAATCATTTGTTTTTCGATGTCTTCACAATTTCCTGCAGCCATTTCGTCTTAGCTTCCCTGCACTTCCTATTTATTTCATTCCTCAGCGGCTTGTGTTTGCTTATTCCTGAGTTTCCCGGAACATTTTTCTACTTCCTCCTTTCATCGATTCAATTGAAGTATTTCTTCTGTTACCAATGCTTTCTTCGCATTTATCTCCTTTGTACCTAAGTTTTCCTTCCCAACCTCTGTGATGGCCGTTTTTAGAGATGTCCATTCCTCTTCAACTGTACTGCCTACTGAGCTATTCGTTATTGCTGTATTTATAGCCTTAGAGAACTTCAACCGTATCTCTTCATTCCTTAGTACTTCTTTGCGTGTTGTTTCTTCCTGATTAATGCCTTAAACTTCAGCCTACTCTTCATCACTACTATATTGTGAATTGAGTCTAAGTCTGCTCCTGGGTACGCTATACTATCCAGTATCTGATTTCGGAATCTCTGAAACTTCCTGGCAGATTAAAACTGTGTGCCGGACCGAGACTCGAACTCGGGACCTTTGCCTTTCGCGGGCAAGTGCTCTACCAACTGAGCTACCTAAGCACGACTCACGCCCCGTCCTCACAGCTTTACTTCTGACAGTACATGTAGCTGTGAGGACGGGGTGTGAGTCGTGCTTCGGTAGCTCAGTTGGTAGAGCACTTGCCCGCGAAAGGCAAAGGTGCCGAGTTCGAGTCTCGGTCCGGCACACAGTTTTAATCTGCCAGGAAGTTACATATCAGCGCACACTCCGCTGCAGAGTGAAAATCTCATTCGGAATCTCTGTCTGACCATGATGTAATCTAACTGAAATCTTCCCGTATCACCCGGCCTTTTCCAAGTATACCTCCTCCTGTTGTGATTTTTGAACAGAGTTTCGCTATTACTAGCTGAAACTTGTTACAGAACTCAATTAGTCTTTCTCCTCTCTCATTCCTTGTCCCAAGCCCTTATTCACCTGTAACCTTTTCTTCTACTCCTTCCCCTACAAACGCATTCGAGTCTCCCATGACTATTAGATTTTCATATCCCTTTACATACTGTATAACCTTTCCAATATCCTCATGTACATTCTCTATCTCTTCATCTTCAGCTTGCGACGTAGGCATGAATACCTGAACTATCGTTGTCGGTGTTGATTTGCTCTCGATTCTGATAAGAAGAACCCTATCACTGAACTGTTCACAGTAACACACTCTCTGCCCTATGTTCCTATTCATAACGAATCCTACTCCCGTGATACCACTTTCTGCTGCTGTTGATATTACCCGATACTCATCTGACCAGAAATCCTTGTCGTCTTTCCACTTTACTTCACTGACCCCTACTATATCTAGATTGGGCAGTTGCGTTTCCCTTTTCAGATTTTCTAGTTCCCTATCACGTTCAAGCTTCCACGCCCGGACTCGTAGAATGTTATTATTTCGTTGATTATTCAGTCTTTTTCTCATGGTAACCTCCCCCTTGGCAGTCCCCTCCCGGAGATCCGAATGGAAGACTATTCCGCAATCTTTTGCCAATGGAGAGAGCATCATGACACTTCTTCAGTTGCAGGCCGTATGTCCTGTGGATCATTGCTGATTCTTCCGCCTTTAGGGGCAGTTTCCCACCCCTAGGACAAGGGAGTGCCCTGAACCTCTGTCCGCTCCTCCGCCCTGTTTGACAAGGCCGTTGGCAGAATGAGGCGTGACTTCTTATGCCGGAAGTCTTCGGCCGGCAATGCTCATTATTAATCAGATGTTAAGTAGCGGCGGGATTCGAACCCGGGACCGAAGATGTTTTGATTATGAATCAAAGACGCTACCTTACGCACAGCAGAAGATCGACCATCGTCGACTGGGGGAGGGAAAAACCTGTCCGTGGAGAACTATGCGAGCTGCCAAAAATTTAAAAAATCTCAAATTAAAGATAAAGTAGAGATGAAATTATTGCTTATCAGAGCTCTCTAATGCGACCAGCGGTTCCAGAGCTACATCTAATCAAAGAACGTATTTCATACCATACTATGAAATTAATCAACTCTTTAAATAAGACTGATACGACACTCAGCGATGTAGACAGATCTCGGTGAGAGCCATCTAGAAATAAATTCACTTACATTACTCACACGTCCGTTTTGCTGAGTGATGCCGCCACTAATTATCAAACGTGATTCGTTTTCAGAAGCTACAGCTTTAACAGAATTCAGTACGCAGCAGCATACACTAGCTCTCTGAATAAAAATAAATCTTCATGCTTTTAGGGCAAAATTAGATGAAGCTGACTGCGTAATGTTAATATCGTCACCAGAACCAGAAGTGTTACGCCAATTCAGAGTCTATGATTAGAAAGAGGGATTTTTTCGCATTGAAAAGACACACTACTAATTCTCTTAGCACAGAATTCGAATATGTTTTGACTGCACAAAGATTCGAACTTCATGCAAATGCTACCAATCGCAGTTATCTCATAGAATATTTTAGACATATAGTTTTTAGTGTCTGTTTATTGAGAAATTAAGTATGTATGTCATGGTACAATTGTTTTGTAAATATCATGTGTTACTGAAAAGATATGAACTTTTGGAGTCTGGGGAATGAGGACAGTAACGATCGAAGACACACAGTCGTGTAAAGAGTACACATTCAGAGACACGAATGTGGAGGGACTACAGTATGAGATGGTTTTAACGAGTTACCTATGTTAATTTAGGTGGCGAATTAGCCGCTTTGGTAAATTATTGGTCGTGAGAAGTGCTTAAACCTTCGCTGGAGCTTGGTGTTCGGCATGTTATCAGCAGTTCGCGATACTTTAAAGGGAATTTGCGCTGTGAGTGACGCTAGGCTATACATGCTAAAAGTTGTTGAGACATTGCATAATTAGTCATTGTGTTAGTGTAGTTGATGGGACTTGAAGAACTTAACTTTAATGAGTCAGTTAAGCAAAGTTCGCCCTACAATTCACCATTCTCTGCACGTATGTCTGGCGATAATAAACAATTAATCGAACTTTAAGTCTCGCATCTTTCAAGTGCTGTAATTTGAAATCGCCCTTATATCTCAATTACCTAAGGACTTTTACAGGTGTTATCAATGAACAACATTCCCAGGAACAGAATACAATGCTGCACGGAAACCGCTTTGACACAGATGACCCATAAAGAAATAGTTACCGTGAATCGCGTGCCACTGCTGGTTATTATCGTCGGTATCTATAAAGTAAAATTTATTGTGCTTGGAAACCTCGTAGAGGAGCACAGCCGTGAAATTCTTTCAGAAATGTTCGTTGTCTCCAGAAAAGTCATAACATTCGAGCTTGGAAGCGCGTTAGGATCCTGCAACAGGCGGACGTCAGTAGTAATGGTCTGTAATCGTGTACATACAATCTACTAACCTGTTTCTAACAAGAGTGAGGTACGCTCTTTCCTAGTTATAAGGCACTCTTCCTACGCTACGGGATAAAAACGCTGACGGGATAAGAAATCGCAACACCAAAAAATAATTAATGTAGAGCAATGGAATTATGAGAATACATTTGTCTAGGTAACATATTTAAGTGATTGACATTGCAAGATCAAACGCTAATGTAAGTGCGAGATATGCCATTGCAAATGCGAATTGCTGCTACATTTGTAATCGGTGTAAGCGCCAGAATGTTGAATGCAAGCATGAAAACGTGCAGACATTGTGTCGTACAGGTTCCGGATGTCAGTTTGTGGGAGTGCAGTTCCATGCCTGTTAC
The DNA here is from genome assembly GCF_023864275.1 of Schistocerca cancellata. Lineage (NCBI taxonomy): Eukaryota > Metazoa > Arthropoda > Insecta > Orthoptera > Acrididae > Schistocerca > Schistocerca cancellata. Next base: position 321,766,758 of record NC_064628.1, on the reverse strand, counting down.
GCTTGGTCGGTCAATACTGGGGCGATAATGCTATTTGTGGGTGACGTTGGAACTGCCGCCCGATCATGTCCCGTATGTGTTCGACTGGAGACAGAGCCAATGACCGAGCAGGACAAGGCAATATGTCGACACTCTGTAGAGTATTTTGGGTTACAACACGGGCATGTGGGAGAGTGTTATCCTGTTGGAAAAAACCACCTTGGATGCTATTCATGAATCGCTGCACAACAGGTCGAATCACCAGACTGACGTATCAATTTGCACTCAGTGTCCGTGAGATGACCACGAGAGTACTCCTACTGTCATACGAAATCGTTTCCCAGACCATGACTTCAAGTGTAGGTCCAGCGTGTCCAGCAAGTAGACAGATTGGTTGCAGGGCCTCAATTGGACCCTTTCTTAAGCAACACACGGCCATCGCTGTCACTGAGGTAGAACCAACTTTCATCAGAAAACGCAACAGACCTCCACCCTGTTCTCCAATGATCTCTCGCTTGACAACATTGAAATCGCAAATGGCGGTGGTTTGAGATCAATAGTGCACGCTGGGGGGGGGGGGGGGGGGGGGGGCTGATTCGGAGCTGTCTTTGAAGTAAACGATTAATAATAGTTCGTTTTGTCAGTGTGGTGCTACTGCTGCTCAGATTGCTGTTGCTGATGTATTACTAACAGTCCAGAGCCACACGCGAACACGATGGTCTTCCCTCTCGGTAGTCCAACGTGGCCGTTGGAAGCCAGTGTTTCTTGCGACCGTTCATTGTCGTAACTACTGCTGCCAGCAATCATGTACAAGAGCTACATTGCTATCAAGTCTTTCTGCAGTATTGCAGAAGGGACATCCAGCTCCTCGTAGCTCTACTACACAACCCTTTTCAGTGAGGTGTTGATGATGGTGTCTTTATCACCTTAAAGGCATTCTTGACTAACATCAACTCATCATGTTCAATCTCAGAGGTACACTACTGGCCTTTAACATTGCTACACGAAGAAGCAATGCAGATGACAAACAAGTATTCATTGGACAAATATATTATGCTAGAACTGACATGTGATTACATTTTCATGCAATTTGGGTGCATAGATCCTGAGAAATCAGTACCCAGAACAACCACCTCTGGCCGTAATAGCGGCCTTGATACGTCTGGGCATTGAGTCAAGCAGAGCTTGGACGGCGTGTATAGGTACAGCTGCCCATGCAGCTTCAACACGATACCACATTTCATCAAGAGTAGTGACTGGCGTATTGCGACGAGCCAGTTGCTCGGCCACCATTGACCAGACGTTTTCAATTGGTGAGAGATCTGGAGAATGTGCTGGCCAGGGCAACAGTCGAACATTTTCTGTATTCAGAAAGGCCCATACAGGACCTGCAAATGCATCCGTGCATTATCCTGCTGAAACGTAGGGTTTTGCAGGGATCGAATGAAGGGTAGAGCCACGGGCTGTAACACATCTGAAATGTAACGTCAGAGTGCCGTCAGTGCGAACAAGAGGTGACCGAGACGTGTAACCAATGGCACCCCATACCATCACGCCGGGTGATACGCCAGTATGGTGATGACGAATACAAACTTCCAATGTGCGTTCACCGCGATGTCGCCAAACACGGATGCGACCATCAGGATGCTGTAAACAGAACCTAGATTCATCCGAAAAAATGCCATTCGTGCACCCAGGTTCGTCGCTGAGTACACAATCGCAGGCGCTCCTGTCTGTGATGCAGCGTCAAGGGTAACCGCAGCCATGGTGTCCGATCTGATAGTCCATACTGCTGCAAACGTCGTCGAACTGTTCGTGCAGATGGTTGTTGTCTTGCAAACGTCCCCATCTGTTGACTCAGGGATCGAGACGTGGCTGCACGATCCGTTACAGCCATGCGGATAAGATGTCTTTCACCTCGACTGCTAGTGATACGAGGCCGTTGGGATCCAGCACGGCGTTCCGTATTACCCTCCTGAACCCACCAATTCCATATTCTGCTAACAGTCATTGGATCTCGACCGACGCGAGCAGCAGTGTCGTGATACGATAAACCGCAATCGCGTTAGGCTACAATCCGTCCTCTATCAAAGTCGGAAACGTGATGGTACGCATTTCTCCTCCTTACACGAAGCACCACAATAACGTTTCACCAGGCAACGCCGGTCAAATGCTGTTTGTGTATGAGAAATCGGTTGGAAACTTTCCTCATGTCAGCACGTTGTAGGTGTCGCCAACCTTGTGTGAATGCTCTGAAAAGCTAATCATTTGCATATCACAGCATCTTCTTCCTGTCGGTTAAATTTCGCGTCTGTAGCGCGTCATCTTCGTGGTGTAGCAATTTTAATGGCCAGTAGTGTAACTAACGCTCGTGACCGTTACGGTGTATATTTAAAGTAAACATGATTTGCATCCTCAGAGTGGTGGTACTACCGTCAATTCATGCGAAGCGCTAAATTTGAATAGACGTCATCTTTCTGATGTAGAAACACGCCGACCAGCTTTCGCTTATGTCACACATCTCCTTCTTGGTGTTGCGATTTCTCTTTCCAGTCAGTGTATGGACTAGGAAAGGAGCTAATTCTGGGACGTATTCAACGTGAGAACTAATTGTATTGTGTCAAGGCCTGGTGCCTTGTTCGCTTTAAGTAAGTTTGTTTTTTTCAAAAACTGGGGTGCTAATATCGATATCTGTCATTCGTGAGTCGGTGCAGCGGTCGTGCTCTACTACCCCTTGAGTTAATACGTTTCCTCTCATTGAGGTACGGACGAGCAGAGGTTGTGGAAGAGCAGAACGCCGAGTACCGGACCTGTCTACGAAATATTTGGTCGGAAAGGGAAAAACCGACCACTTAAAACAGACACTGGTGTGTTAGTTCTGAATAAATGTTTTTCGACATTTGTTTGGTCTCTGTTATGAAAGGGTTTTTTGACTATTTTTTACTAATGATCGCGTAAAAAAGCAGTATATCTATTTGTCACATTAGAAGTACTAAAAGTTTTGCTTTTTGAATAAAACTTTTTTAAAAAAATAACAGGTTTTTCATTCCAAATAATTAAAGAAAAAGAATGTTACAAATTTTACACAATAGCTTATAATTAGCCTATAATTATTTCTGTGAAATAATAAAAGGGAAAGGGTATTATGACAACAGTAATAAATTAAAAACTTAACAATTCATCCATAGTTTATAGCGAAAGTAGAAAGCAGCAAATGTGTTGCCTGTGTCTACATGATCTGCCTTTGTCTGCTTGCAGTCCTTGGAAACGGACAAATTATCACCAAAACAGCAGTTTTCATACTTTAGCACTGGCCATCCGTAATGCTCAAGCAGTGGTATGATCCTCAGCTACAAAATGATTTTTTGAAGAGAGTTTCAAAAAATTTGACCCAACAGGAGAATACTGATGACTTTTTTGTAGTATTCAATCCCTTATTACTTTTCGAGAAAAGCAGCAAATGGTGGACGAACTATGTTTTCCTTTATTTACCTGTCTTATTTGATATTTTGATCCTACACGTCCCGAAAGGTGTAACGTAGATGTCTGGGTGAGGCTTAGAACTTTTCTGTTTCTGTCTGATTTTACCGGAAGTAATCGCCATAAAAAGCCGAAAACCGATTCTTTCAAGAACCGGATATTTCTAGAGGTTTTCATAGGTTAAACTTGATTTGAAAAAACTGGTATAACCAAAAACCGGTTGTCTCAGCGACAACCGCCACTAGGAATGGCGTTTATCGCTGACCAACCGGTTTTCAGTAATATTGTTTTTTCTTATTTTTTTCGTCTGTAGTTTAACTTGACTGTTAACACCGTTCAAAATTGCCGTCTACTGAAATAACCGATTTCTGGTTTTGTATTGCTCTCATTTCCAGTAGTAAAAGAAGATTTCTGTGACGATGGTATCATCGCCACATGTCCGACGCCTTTGAAAGCCGCGCGCAACCTTCCTGCGCCGGTACTACAGTGTGGCGCGACCAGCGTCACTCAGGTGTCGCCCTCTATCGACTACCATGAGGGACGGCCGAAGCCACCTACAGGGAGAACCACAGGGGTGAAAGCTATATGAGAGAAGAGGTAACAAGCCAGGTAGTTCCTTCCAGACCACTAGAGGCGCTATGGGTCAAACGAAGCTGCAATTGACCAATGAGAACTGTCCAATGGTGGTTATTGATATTATATCGTTTTGCTCTGTACTGAAGTCCACGGTTACAGTCGTTTTTGTATATGTTTTATATTTACATACTACTCATATTCATTATAAACAGGTTTATTACTTTAAATTTCGTAAAGTTCACTGTGGAACTGAAGAGATTTCCTGCAGAAAAAATGTCCGCAATTAATCCTAAGGTAATACATTTAATTTTCAGTAAATAATCTCGTAGCCTATAAATGAAATGTATTCTCTTCTGTCGTGAATGAAGCTGTGTGATTTCTGTTTACTTACTTAAATAACTTTGATATGTCAGTAGTAGTTTTATTTGATGAAGAATTTTATGTTTTTCAGAATATTCAACACAACAAATTGACGTAGAAATACTCCTGTAAATTCCCTGATTGTTCATCTGGATATAACGTCGGTTCAACGGAGAAAGTTAGGAACAAGCATTTCAGCAGGTTTCCAAAACTACTTCAAGGATTGCTTCTGAAGCGAAAAAGTGTTTGTAAACTGTGACCTGATGTGAATTGTGCTACTTATTTTATTTGTGAAGATCATTTTTTCGAGGAAGATTTTATGAATAAAACTAGACATAGGCTAAACAGGGGTGAGTTTCCAAAACGTGTGGCAGGTGTTCCATGTCAAATTGTTAATATCAGTAGTGAATCAGGTGAAACTGTTTCTCATAGTGAAATTTTTATTGTGTGCTTAACAAATAAAAAGTAAGTTTTGTTTTCATTTCACTGTTTTTATCCATCTCTTCTATTTTTGGTACTTAATACTGATGTCTTCTTTTTTGTGTTGAAGCGTTTACAGTTGTAAGATGTAGGAACTTTTTAAAGATATTAATGGTCAGTAGTGCACGTTTCCTGGGCAATTACTCAGAAATTACAGCCCTGAAACATAGTTGTAACAAATTTTAGAGTTCTTCATTCATTAACACTGTGACAAAGATTTCTTAATTGAACCTCTTTAACTGCCGATTATTCTCTTAATAATAGTTTTTTTCTTCCATTGACCCCACAGCTTATAAGATGTCAAAGTATGACATTATTCAGGAATATTTGTGGTCCAATTTATATACAACAATTTTTATTTAGCTTGTTACAGTTATTTAGACTACAAGCTTGTTTCGACTTACTGTCAGTTTCAAGTGTTGCGTCTAGTTTTTGTAACGCGCAGAACATCCTGGAGCTCTTATATGTTGATAGAAAGCAGTATAAGTGTGTCAGTTTGCAAGTCTGTTCTTGATGTTTGCGCCTGACAGGTGCTGCTCAAGAAAAGATCATAGAAGCAGCTACTGTCAGACACAAACGTCAAGAATAGACTTGTAAACTGACACACTTATATTGATTTATATCAACATATAAGAGCTCCAGGATGTTTTGTGCGTCATAAAAACTAGACACAACACTTGAAACTGACAGTAAGTCGAAACAAGCTTGTAGCTTAAATAGCTGAAGCTAAATAAAATTGTTTCAGCTAAATTGGACTACAAATATTCCTGAATAATAGGTTGTCACTGCTGTATTGCAGTGTGCTATAGCTGCGTTTAAATTATTTTATTATAGTATGCTAGCCAAAATAATTACATAGCGCACCCAGAAAACTGAGATAAGAAAATTAAAGCCGGCCGCGGTGGTCTAGCGGTTCTGGCGCTGCAGTCCGGAACCGCGGGACTGCTACGGTCGCAGGTTCGAATCCTGCCTCGGGCATGGGTGTGTGTGATGTCCTTAGGTTAGTTAGGTTTAAGTAGTTCTAAGTTCTAGGGGACTTATGACCTAAGATGTTGAGTCCCATAGTACTCAGAGCCAAGAAAATTAAAAGAAAAAAGAAAAACAGCGTACATAAGCTAGGAGGGATGCAACCCGCAATGTTTATCCTTTTTTAGTTCATATCCATACCACTAGAGGCGCTGCTATCGGTCAGTGTTTCCCTCTTTTAACACGGGAGCTGCGCTTCTCTTTTCTTGTTGTTCTATGGGGAGAACGGTTGCAACCAGGGAGCGAGACGGAAGCGCGGAGACACGGACTACGTCAATCTGCTACAAGACGTGTTCCGGACAGAAGATGCCTTTGGTCGGTATCGGTGACCCCGTGGATAGTACCGATCATTAACCTTTTTGAGTTATAGTGAGCTGTGGTGATTGGAACGGTCGTCGCCCAGTGGTCTGAATACCGGGCGTGTTCTATGTGGCTCAACTGTGGCGTATATTTAACTAAGAGAACTCTGCGGGAGGAGGAGTCCGACAACTTGTCATGCTACTCATATGTACTGTATTCAGATGGTTATTTTCGTGTCCCTTCCAGCGACAACTTCTGATAGTTGTGTTTCTCTTTTGTAACTGTTTGCATTGAGCAAGATAGACGAATGAGGAACTGCAATAATTGTGACAGGACAGACGCATATGTTATATTCACTTCTGGTCGTAAGGTTTTTCTTGGCCAAGGTACCACATTAAATTAAACGTTTCATTGTAAAGTTCTTTGAAATATTGTTTTAAATCAGTTATTTCGTGTTTTTAAAATTTTGGGTCTAAAAGTATCAGTGGATTTTACTGGATAGTTATTGCAATAAAATTATGCTTAGAACTGTTGTATTACGCCTACCTCCTCACGCTTAGCCCTTCCACTTAATGCTCTGTTATAATTTCAAACATAGATGAAAACATTTTAATGAAGGTTAAAGAGTTACTCGATCGGTGTTGGGTTGAAGCTGTGGCAGAAAGCGACCTCAGTGTTTCGAACAAACACAGTGAAAGTGAAGAAGATGGGCGCGGCGACGGTGAGAAAGCTCGCAAGTTGATAACTTTCCTGCATCATCACGCTTTGATGGTATCAGTTTTTCACCCTGAATTAATCACAAAATTAAGATTTCAGTTATTATCCCGAGTTTGTAGAAGGTCAATTAAACTATAGGTACATCAATCAAATCTACCTTCTCTTCCAAGGAACATTTTGCATGTTTTCTCCACATATGAGGTCGCAAGTTTTTAGTGCCTACCCCCGTTTTTAATCTTTTAAAGCAAATGGATCTGTGTACTTTATTGCTGCTGCAATTAGTAAAGCACTCCAAACTAGGAAAGGTGCCGTTCTCCAATACAACTCAACTCCGAGGATCATAACGAGACTACCGTATAGAGCAGGTGTGAGGAAGTGTTGTACACTTCAGTGCAGGCACGCCGTCTCACACCCAGACCTCCAGATATCAGACACTCAGATTGTTACCAGACATTGTCCGTCGATAGTGTACTAACCAAAACACCGATTTAGTTCGTGCTATGTGCTGTCATCCAGCAGAACATGCATAAACGGTAGCTGAAAGTAACAACAGAACTACGGAACACAGAAAAAACATATCTGTCAGAGGCTGTTTCGTAAATCTCGCCTGGGTAATTACAGCCGGCCTTTGGCTGTCGAGCGGTGCGGTACGTACCGGCCGGTTATTTTTCCGGGTCTGTTGTGTACCGCACCACCGCGCTAGTGTTGAGTGTCATAGTTGCGTTCCTGACATCCGATGGCTCTTTCGTATCGGAAAGCCACGATCAAGCTGCAGATTGACGCGACGTAATCTAGACCCAAGGCCCACGAAGTAGAGCGATTTTTACGAGACATGGTACATGTCGACGAGAAAGAACTGCTTTATATCCACTTGTCTATCGTCTCCAGCGTTGTATATCTTAAGTTCACTGACGATGACGCCTGTAACAAACTTCTCAGACGCTCGAGGGGAGGTTACAGGTTCTGTCCCTCTGACGGAAACGTGGGTGTGGTAACTCTTGAACGTACTGGACTGGGAATACAAAATGTGTGCGTGTTTGAGCTATCATTTTGTTTCAACGGATTTGGTTACCCTTGCTCTACGACCCTATCGAACAGTTCTCGGCCGTACGGCCAAAAAATGGAAGACCTTCGAAACTTACCCTACCCTTAACGGTGTGCGACGGGACCTTATTGAACTGCACTGCCATGTACCTTCGTATATAACGATCGCTGGTTGCTGTGCGATAATTATTCACGCCCGTCAACCGAGGACTTGCTCCGGATGTGGACATAAAGACCACGTACGTACAGAATACCTACAACGCCGTCTCGTGCAGACGCTCTCAAATGATCAGATTCGACCGTCGATAGGACCTCTACGCCTCTTACATATGTTGCTGCGGCGAGAAAATGGCTCTGAGCACTATGGGACTAAACATCTGTGGTCATCAGTCCCCTAGAACTTAGAACTACTTAAACCTAACTAACCTAAGAACATCACACACATCCATGCTCGAGGCAGGATTCGAACCTGCGACCGTAGCAGTCGCGCGGTTCCGGACTGAGCGCCTAGAACCGCTAGACCACCGCGCCGGCGCTGCGGCGAGACGGGAGACACCAGTTGTCTACACCAACCCTTGTAGTTGCCTGCAACAATTCCTGAGGAGCCCCCAGCCTCTGTTGCCCTCTCGTCGAGCCCAGGCGGAACGCATCCACCACTGCAACGACAAGACGACGTTGCACTAAAAATTGAAGATCAGGATGCTGCATCCACCCCCTCCCCTACACCGTACACAGACGTGAGAACAGAAATCGCCGAAGCGTCGCAAGAAAAGGCGCATAACTACCGAGGCAGTAGAACGGCCCGAAGAAGCAACTATGGATGATGAGATACATCAGCCGATAGATCGATTCGACACTGCCGATCCTAACGTATAACATGATTCAATGTCTTCCTCCGCGGGACCGCGAAGTTTGGTGACGGACGAGATCACCAAAGCCTAATTCCCGACGATGCACCTGCGACTACGTCCGCCTCTCGAGATCCAGTTTTATCGACCTCTCTGGGAGACTGGGCGCATGAGATGGAGATGCAGGATGCGATTCAGGACCCTGACGATACACTGATGCCGTTGGCCGTGTCTACGTTGACGGCCATAGACGCCTATTCCCTCCGCTTCCTATGTCTTCGCACTGAAGACGATTCTTACCGCGACTACTACATACCTGTAATACCCGCAACTTGATGGAAGAGTCATACCATCTCGCCACGATCAATGTCAACGGCATTACTTCCGCTCTCAAAAACCGTATGCTGCAAGATACATTACGAGCTGTGGATCTGGACGTTGTTTCCCTTCAAGAAGTCCGACCAGGACTCTATCTCGATGCCTACGGATATGACGCCCACGCCATGCCTTCAGATATGGGTGGAAGAGGCACGGCTATTCTGCTCAGGGAAGGGATTATGGCAACTAATGTATCCTATTTGCCGTCGGCCCTTGGGGTCGCACTGACGGTTAGTACAGTTCGTCTGTTGAACTTGTATGCTCTTTTCGGAACCGACAGAAAGAGGGAATGCGGCACCTTTTGCGCTGAAGACATAGCACTGCTCTTCCAGGGCAATGCCGACCATTTGGTTGTAGGCGGAGATTTCAATTGTGGGCTCAGACCTGTACGACCTGCGAGGCACTTCAGGCGCTTGTAAAGGACTTGGCTTTGTTGGACACATTGGTCATACAACACGGCGATCGAAAGGCATACATCTGTATTACTAGCCGTTCCGCGAGCCCTTTGGATCGAGTCTACGTCGCACGCGGCCTGCGGTCGGCAGTTGTCGACGTTGAGATGTGGCCGGCAGCATTCACGGACCACCTAGCATCTAAGTGCGTACTTTCATCATCCCCCGCCAACGCCTCCGACGAAGTAGAGGTCCGTGGCGCCTCAATGTGGCCCTTCTTAATGAGGTAAACTGCAGGCACGGGATGAGTCCACATGGAGCAAATAGCACCGGTGATTACCCGCCTACAGTTCCATACTTCAATGGTGGTTACGGCGTTTCAAACCCGGCTTGTGCCGAACATTAGCCAGCTATGGACGTGATAGAGCACGCTGGTATACTGCGACCACTGATTTCTACTACACTGCTCTCCGCGAACTGGCTGTGTAACCGCCGTCGCCGGAACGACAATCAGCAGAACACCACGTCAAGGCACAGTTGCTAAGTATCACCGCCTTACGTCTCGCGGGAGTGCGGGTGCGAGCGAGGACAACTGATGATGTTAGCGGAGAACGATCTTCCCTCTACCATATCATTCAAGACAGGAGAAAACACAAGTGGCAGTTTATCATGGAGGTCGAGACGGAGGCTGGACGTCGAGCTGAAACGCAAACGGATGTCGTATGAGCGTTCAGACAGTCATATACACCTGTCCACGAGCGAGGGCACAACATGGATATAGAAGTCAGCGAAGTCCTGTCCTCGGAACCCGTAAGATGCTATGCTCTTGTCGGAGGTGACTTCGAAGAACTGCGAGATTCTTTCTTGTGCGTTCCCAACAGAACGCCAGGCCCTGATGGACTCCCTCTTGAATTTCACAAAAGTGAAAATTCTGATCTTATTGGCCCAACGTGGGTCAGGACGTAAAGAGAACACCTGAACCCCGATTTTCAAGTACCATCTGACGTCAGTGGGGCCTTTTGATTCCGGTGCCCAAACCCAGAGGAGGCTGTCACTCGATTGATTTTCGCCCATTGACAATACTAAACACCGATTACAAATTGTTGACACACAAGCTCTGTGAGAGGCTCAAAAAACAGTTCAAATGGCTCTGAGCACTATGGGACTTAACCTCTGAGGTCGTCAGTCCCCTAGAACTGAGAAATACTTAAAGCTAACTAACCCAAGGACATCATACATATCCATGCCCGAGGCAGGATTCGAACCTGCGACCGTAGCGGTCGCGCGGCTCCAGACTGTAGCGCCTAGAACTGCTCGGCCAATCCGGCCCGCGTGAGAGGCTCAGATGGCGGCCATTCACACTGATCAAACCTGCTTCAGGGGCAACACTATTGTGTTTACGACTTTGAGCACGTATATAGACGTGATGGCGCTGATGTAAACATGCTGTCTCCACTGTGCACTTGTTACGCTGGATTTTGACCATACTTTCGATCGCGTCGAACATGATTTCCAGAGTGCAGTTATGGAACACATCACTACACCGCGCTTGATGATATCTGTTGCGCTTCGTTTGATCCATGGAGCGGTACGAGGATTATTGTAAACGGCTATCGGTCCGCCCCCATCCGTGTCAAAAGGCCCGTCGTGTAGGGCTGTCCTCTTTCTTCCATGTTATGTGCCATCGCCCTCGAATCCGCTCTGCACGGACTGTAGCGACGCTTGGAAGATCTCTTCGTGACCTAGCGATTTGAAAAGTACACCGATGATTTGATGTTCTTAGCACGGACTGGTGACGAAATGCGTATGGCGCCTTCCTGGCTACAACAGTATTGGCGGTGGCAGGCAGTGTGATGAACCTACGGAAATCACACTACATGGAGGTGGGAAGAGACATGCCTGCAGAACTGCATGTACACCTGACTAAGGTCCCAATGCTCAAATGTTTAGGGATATCGTTTCATCGACAGATACAACGACTCTGCACAAAGTGTCGCCTCAACGAATTTAGATCGTTGGACATTCCCCAATGAGTTCAGTACGTCAGTGTGTACATGGCTTCTCAACTTAACCATTACGTCCACGTATTATCGATGACAGACACGATGGCTTCCAGGATACAGCCAGCGTTCGGACACGTGGTGAATGCTGGTGCAGTTTTTAAGATCCGTTTTGTTACTCTTACTCTAACCTTCCACAGAGGAGGTGGTGGACTGACTCACGTCCAGTACAGAGCACTGGCGCCGTACCTTGGCTCAACGAGGCGACTCTTTCACCAAGAGATAACATTCCTGGCATCCTGATTGTACATGTGGCCCCACACAAGCTGTGCCAACGGTACCTGTTGAACTTTTATCGCCCTCGCTATCGCATAGTAGTAAGTTTTTCGTGGAACACAGCTATATGTTAGGAGTTATACCGGAGGCACAGAATCCGACAGCAAAGATTTATTATAGTGTCCTCCAACGCTGGAATCTGGCTAACGACATTGTACGACGCCACCCCACGGTCGACTGGACGCGGGTTTGGCGAGCCATCCACGCGCCCTTCCTGTCCACTTTAGTGCGATCGACGAGGTATGTGCTCACTAACGAGAAATTTCCCACCCGACAAAGGCTACAGGCTATTCGCCCAACTGACGATTCCATGTCCTCGCGTTGCGCGATGGTAGATACGGACGAACACAGACTGAACTGTGACCCCGCACACGAGTGCTGGAAACTGATCCGCCAGATACGGACTTTCCTCCTAGGCTAGGGTGCCCAAATTATTTTCGGTGAAAACCGGGACACATTCAGCCGGGTGCCAACGGACACCTCATGTACCCACATGTACCCAGGTTTCTTAATTTTAAATCTTAATATTTTGTTGCTTCAAGAGAGTCCACCTCCATTCTGTTTCTTTCATCAGTCCACTGGATATTCATGAACGAAAATATTCTTTCCACATTGGCATTATGGGCTGGGATTGCAAATAAATACCTTGCAGTTATTACCAACTCAGAGTAATGCTGAAGACAGTCACAGCTTTTTAAAAAAACTCACCCACTTCTCATGACATTCCAATCGTGGTTTTTTTTTCATCATTCCACTTGAGAAGACTTTCTTCAACAAAATTTGTCAGTTTTCCGAACTGATCAAAGAGAATGGAATCATCTATTTCAATCTCATTACTCTTCAAATAAGAAACAGTCTCTTCAACACTTTCCCATTTTGGCACTCTCTTCGGTAACATCCAATCAAACACCGGCGATGAGGGTAAATATGAGAAAAAACTATTGCAATTTGTCTGACAAAGCATCAACTACTACACTGTTCTGACAATGAGTGTGTGAGTAAGTGGCGCGACAATCGGACGGTTGCATAGCTCTGTTACAATAATACAACTTACTACTTGTAGGCCAAAGTACCGCTCAAAGTGAATTATTGCTTGAGTGTATCAATACTGATACTGTGATTACTAGTATGGGACAATGGAGGTTTTAGACAAATAAGCTAAAATATATTAATTTCTTCCTGTTGTATTTCCTTTAATATAGCGAAATCCCAAAAATTTGAGAAAGTTTCATGAAATGTATTTAAAAACTGAATTCCCGGACTTTTGAGCGTCCCGAAACAAATTTTCGGGACACCGGAACACTGGGATGAAAACCCGGTTTTCCGGGACGTTTGGTCACCCTATCCTAGGCCGCCCCTTTCCTTCGCGTGTGCCCCTGGATCTCTTTCGTCCTGTCGCCGTCTATTACCCGATGACCCAGATGAATGCAGTCAGTTGGACAAAACGAATGGTGATACACTACACGTACCGCGACAGCGAAAAGGTAAATATATGAGGGACCGTTTCATGTTATTAACGAACAGAACGCAATACTGAAACCTTTTTGCTTACTATTTAGAGTCGTCGTTCATGGACCCATCGCCCAGTTGGGGTGTGCCGGGTGTGAGAAGGAGCTGAATTGCAGATGTGATGTTTCCACGATTCCCATACGGTAACAGAGACAATGCGCAGCGGCCCCGAACAATCCGACGGTTGACGACCGGTGAAGCCGTTGAAATGGCGACCGCCTCTTACCGGCCGCCCGCTTCGATAAGGGAAGTCCAGAAGGCAAGGTGGCTTTTTCGTTATTATTTATGGCCTATGGCGTCCTCGTATTTGTTGATTTAACAAAACATTAACAAATGTGACGGCAAAAAAAGAAAAAGAAAACTTATTAGGCTACGGCGCTCATGGAGTGCTGACGCAGCATGTATCAAGTTCTAGAAGTGTTTCTCTGCGTTGTTTCAACAAAAAAAGAAAAAAAATGATAAAAGACAAAGAGTGAAAAGAAGATAAAGCTTGTGGTCGTCGTAACCAAAGTGTGCAAACCCCTCTGAAGAAAACTTTTTTTAAATGTTTACGCGTGAAACTGTTACATGCGAGAACAGTTTCCTGACATGTAAAAGGACTTTTCGGAGTTTATAGCAATGTTTTTTTGGCAGTGTAATTTTTTCTTCGTTAGTTTTATGTACTTACTATTAATGTTATTATTTTGTCTAGTTTTACTTCTATTACCACTATTATTATTATTATTATTATTATTATTATTATTATTACTTCCGCACGAGCAATTGTTTCTTCATTTTTCTTTTCTGATTGTATATTATGTGAAACTACAAATGTACTCTATAGGTTTACTACCGCCAAATAAACGATGTGAAAGCAGACTGGACAAGAGAAAATTGCTGTTAACTCCAAACAGTCCTGTTACATGTCATAAACAGGTTGTCGCATATAACACTTTAACGCATAAAACAGTAAAAACAAGTCGTCATTGGAGTTTGAACCAAAGATCCTTTGAACGTTAATCCAACGCTCCATCAACTTCCACATTTGCACATTTGACTCACTCACAGTTATACATTTAATGTCCTACGGAAATCTGGTGTTACTTTTAATTAATGTTTACGCCCGTTCTGTTGGACGACAGCACATAGTACGAACTAAATCGGAGTTTTGGTTGATATTCTATCGACATACAACGTTTGGTACCGATCTCAGTGTCTGACATCTGGATGTATGGGTGTCATAAATTTTGTATCGAGTCTTACGTCATGTGTTTGCTGCTAGTCGCCGGCCGGTGTGGCCGAGCGTTTCTAGGCGCTTCAGTCTGGAACCGCGCGACCGCTACCGTCGCAGGTTCGAATCCTGCCTCGGGCATGTATGTGTGTGAGTCCTGAGGTTAGTTAGGTTTAAGTAGTTCTAAGTTCTAGGGGACTGATGACCTCAGATGTTAAGTCCCATCGTGCTCAGAGCCATTTGAACAATTTGTTGCTATAATAAATGCACTGATCAATTTTCCAGTTTTCTATGTTAACTCAATATATGAATGCAGTGGAAACTTTACAAATTAACATAACTCTGTACACAAACACACAAAACTAAAGATTTAAGCACTGCTACACTGGCAAATGGCGTTTTGGTTTTTTTTATCTGGTAATTAGTGGAGAAATATAGGGAAAAATCAAAAAATATAGGATTAATTTTCATAGATCTAGAAAAAGCGCATGATACTGTTCCAAGAAAATTACTTTGGAGAGCACTACATATGGCAAACATAAACCCTTCCTTGATTAAAATAATACAACAGATGTATTAAGACATTTGCCAAGTGAAAGTTGGTAATAAACTTTCACAGAAATTTAGAACAAGCCAAGGCCTTATACAGGGCTGTCCCATGTCACCATCATTATTAAAAACCTAAATAGATATTAGCCTTAGAACATGGTCTCGTAAATGTAGTAGTATGGGATTAGAAATAAGAGATGGAGTTTACCTACATCATTTATTATTTGTTGATGATCAAGTAGTCATAGCACAAGATGGAGAGGATGCTAATTATATGTGCAATCAATTAGCAGTAGCATACAAAACTTGGGGTTTGAAGATTAATTACCAAAAAACAGAATACTTGACGAATGATTAAGATGAGCTGTACATTGAAGGAAAGAAAAACAAGAAGATAAACATTTTCTGTTATTTGGGATCCATTTTAGAAATCGAGGGAAAATCAGAGTCAGAAATAAATAAAAGAATTAGTAGCGGACGGAAGGTCATCGGGATGCTTAACTCAGTCTTATGGAGCAGGAATGTAATGAGCAGAACTAAAAAATTAATATTCAATTCCATATTAGAGAGTGTGGTTCTATGTAGAACGGAGACCTGGACAATTAACCTGAAGCACATTAAAAAATTACAAACTCTAGAGATGGACTTCTGGAGAAGATCGGCAAGAATCTCCAGGAAAGAGAAGATAAGGAACACCGAAATAATAAGGAGAATGGAAATAAAAGAAAGAATATATGATGTAATGGATAGGAAGAAAAGTGGGAACCGGAGGGGAGAAGAAGAAGACGACCTATGACCACCTGGCTCCAAAATGTACAGCACACAATGACGAGAATGGGCGCAGAGGAAGAGGACACACAAGAACGAAACACCTGGAGGAATATTTGGAAAAGATAGTTTAAGAATGTTTATTCTTTGTATTATGAACCATGGACCTTGCCGTTGGTGGGGAGGCTTGCGTGCCTCAGCGATACAGATAGCCGTACCGTAGGTACAACCACAACGGAGGGGTATCTGTTGAGAGGCCAGACAAACGTGTGGTTCCTGAAGAGGGGCAGCAGCCTTTTCAGTAGTTGCAAGGGCAACAGTCTGGATGATTGACTGATCTAGCCTTGTAACAATAACCAAAACGGCCTTGCTGTGCTGGTACTGCGAATGGCTGAAAGCAAGGGGAAACTACGGCCGTAATTTTTCCCGAGGGCATGCAGCTTTACTGTATGATTAAAACGAGGATAATGGAATGTAGTCGAATTGAGTTGGGTGATGCTGAGGGTATTAGATTAGGAAATGAGACACTTAAAGTAGTAAAGGAGTTTTGCTATTTGGGGAGCAAAATAACTGATGATGGACGAAGTAGAGAGGATATAAAATGTAGACTGGCAATGGCAAGGAAAGCGTTTCTGAAGAAGAGAAATTTTTTAACATCGAGTATAGATTTAAGTGTCAGGAAGTCATTTCTGAAAGTATTTGTATGGAGTGTAGCCATGTATGGAAGTGAAACATGGACGGTAAATAGTTTGGACAAGAAGAGAATAGAAGCTTTTGAAATTTGGTGCTACAGAAGAATGCTGAAGATTAGATGGGTAGATCACATAACTAATGAGGAAGTATTGAATAGGATTGGGGAGAAGAGAAGTTTGTGGCACAACTTGACCAGAAGAAGGGATCGGTTGGTAGGACATGTTCTGAGGCATCAAGGGATCACCAATTTAGCATTGGAGGGCAGCGTGGAGGGTAAAAATCGTAGAGGGAGACCAAGAGATGAATACACTAAGCAGATTCAGAAGGATGTAGGTTGCAGTAGGTACTGGGAGATGAAGAAGCTTGCACAGGATAGAGTAGCATGGAGAGCTGCATCAAACCAGTCTCAGGACTGAAGACCACAACAACAACAACATTATAATTTCAGAGAAAATTATTATGTTGAAGATAAGCCTCTGTAATGAGGAAAAGCTCAAAATAATAATAATAATAAAATGAAAAAAAAAAACGATTACAGCAGAAATGAAACAAATACCGGAAAACACCGGTTATTCAGAACTAAGATATCCGGTACGATTTTCAGACGGTCGGTTTTTTTCCATCCGTTACCGCCATGCTTCGTGTGGTGGGACCAAAGTCGCTGCAGTGATTTTGTGAGACGGGCGCTCGGCGCGTGCTTCCTGCGAGCGGCCTGCAGCGCTTCCCGCCAGACGTTAGTCATTTGTCATCGGCAGAGCGCCAAGGCCGCGGCGTCACGTGGCCGGCGCCTGTCCCGGCCTGTCCCCCCCCCCCCCCCCCTCTTCGCCATCCTGCAGCTATCGCGGCGCACGCGGAAGAAGCTGCAGCCGGCGGCCGGCACACACGTCTCGTCTCTGACACCACTCTCCGCTATGCAAGGCTCGTAGCTTCTTGCCAGGTGTCCCGCATTTTACTGTCATGCCTGGCCATGTACTTGCCTAATTTTTTTACTGAGGAATGTTCATGACCAACGCCAGACAGAGCATCTGGCACAATGTTTCTACCTTTTGGAATTCTATGCCAAGTATGGTTATGTCACATTGTGACTGGTGATGAAACATGGGTTGCTTACTCCACTACGTGATCAAAAGTATCCGGACACCTCCAAAAACATATGTTTTCACTCCACGGAATTCACCGACTTCGTACGTGATCAGGTGATTGGGTGTCACTCGTGTTATACGCCTGTACGCAAGATTTCCATACTCCTAATCATCCCCAGCTCCACTGTTTCCGATGTGATAGTGAAGTGGAAATGTGGAAGGACACGCACAGCACAAAAGCGTACTGGCCGACCTCGTCTGTTGACTGACAAGAGACCGCCGACAACTCAAGAGGGTCGTAATGTGTAATAGGCAGAGATCTATCCAGATCATAATACAGAAATTCCAAACTGCATCATAATCCATTGCAAGTACTATGACAGTTAGGCGGGAGTTGAGAAAACTTGCATTTCATGGTCAAGAGGCTGCTCATAAGTCACACATCATCCCGGTAAATGCCAAACGACGCCTCGCTTGGGGTAAGCAGCATAAACATTGGACGATTAAACAGTGGAAAAACGTGTGGAGTGGCAGATCACGGTACACAATGTGGCGATCCGATGGCAAGGTGTGGGTATGGCGAATGCCCGGTGAATGTCATCCGCCAGTGTGTGTAGTGCCAACAGTAAAATTCGGAGGCGGTGGTGTTATGGTGTGAACGTGTTTTTCATGGAGGGGGCTCGCACTTCTTGTTGTTTTGCGTGGCACTATCACAGCACAGGCCTACATTGATGTATTAAGCACCTTCTTGCTTTCCACTGTTGAAGAGCAATTCGGGGATGGCGATTGTATCTTTCAACACGATCGAGCACCTGTTCATAATGCACAGCCTGTGGCGGAGTAGTTACACGACAATAACATCCCTGTAATGGACTGCCCTGCACAGAGTCCTGACCTAAATCGTATAGATCACCTTTCGGATGTTTTGGAACGCCGACTTCGTGCCAGGCCTCACCGACCGACATCGAGTCCTCTCCTCAGTGCAGCACTCCGTGAAGAATGGGCTGCGATTCCCCAAAAAAACCTTCCAACACCTGATTCAACGTATGCCTGCGAGAGTGGAAGCTGTCATCAAGGCTAAGGGTGGGCCAATACATATTGAATTCTAGCATTATCGATGGAAGGCGCCAAGATCTTGTAAGTCATTTTCAGCTAGGTGTCCGGATACTTTTGACCACATAGTATATATCGCAAAGACTAACCAATAGTCCAATGGGCATAATGCCGATGTCGAAACAACATTATCTTCTATAAAAGTCCAATGGAGAAACGAATACAATAAAGTGCCAACCGACGTAATCACAAAGATGATGTTGGTGATGTGTAATTTAAAAATATCCTGTCAACAGTTCCACGAAATGATTTCCAAGAAAATTAACGCCCTTGATAAGTGGGTTCAGACGAGACATGTTCATACTTCACTACAGATTATTGTTCTTTCTTTATAGATATAATTGAAATGATCGAAGATAACTGTTCGTTTTTTTAATGAAGAACTTTTACTTTGTTTTGACATAAGATTACCTCAGAAAGAAGACTGAGGAATGAAGAAGACTGAGCACTTAACTGCTGTCATAATTGATAAATCATCATAAGGCTGTTTGTTCCGTTTTTTAGGTTTTAAGCATATTTTAGGTTGATCTCAATCAAAGACCTACTGTAAACGGGGTCAGGGATTTTCTCTGCCTCGTGATGACTGGGTGTTGTGTGATGTCCTTAGGTTAGTTAGGTTTAAGTAATTCTAAGTTCTAGGGGACTGATGACCATAGATGTTAAGTCCCATAGTGCTCAGAGCCATATTGAACCAACCTACTGTAAACAATTATTAATGTCCGCGCCCGGCAGCTGAGCCGGCACAGTAGCACAGCGTGTTCGGTCAGAGGGATAGCTGCCCTCTGTAGTAAAAAAACTGAGTTAATGGACCAACGATAAATTTGAAGAAACGTCATGGGACGTCCGCCCCGAACAAATACAACGAACAATAATGAACAAAATGAGAACCAAAGAAAGAAAAAAAATAAGTGGTCAGCGCGACAGAATATCAATCCTAAGCGCCCGGGTTCGATTTCCGACTGGGTCGGAGATTTTCTTCGCTTAAAGACTGGGTGTTGTGTTGTTCTAATCATCATCATTTCATTCCCATCGAAGCGCATATCGCCGAAGTGGCGTCAAAACGAAAGACATGCAACCGGCGAACGATCTACCAGACCGGAACCCTAGTCACACGACATTTATTATTTAACGATTATTAATGATCTACTGAAAATATCCGACGGTTTCTTCTATTTAAAACTGGCAGCCCAGTTTTTTGGACAATATGTACGGCTAAATCTACACTCCTGGAAATTGAAATAAGAACACCGTGAATTCATTGTCCCAGGAAGGGGAAACTTTATTGACACATTCCTGGGGTCAGATACATCACATGATCACACTGACAGAACCACAGGCACATAGACACAGGCAACAGAGCATGCACAATGTCGGCACTAGTACAATGTATATCCACCTTTCGCAGCAATGCAGGCTGTTATTCTCCCGTGGAGACGATCGTAGAGATGCTGGATGTAGTCCTGTGGAACGGCTTGCCATGCCATTTCCACCTGGCGCCTCAGTTGGACCAGCGTTCGTGCTGGACGTGCAGACCGCGTGAGACGACGCTTCATCCAGTCCCAAACATGCTCAATGGGGGAGAGATCCGGAGATCTTGCTGGCCAGGGTAGTTGACTTACACCTTCTAGAGCACGTTGGGTGGCACGGGATACATGCGGACGTGCATTGTCCTGTTGGAACAGCAAGTTCCCTTGCCGGTCTAGGAATGGTAGAACGATGGGTTCGACGACGGTTTGGATGTACCGTGCACTATTCAGTGTCCCCTCGACGATCACCAGTGGTGTACGGCCAGTGTAGGAGATCGCTCCCCACACCATGATGCCGGGTGTTGGCCCTGTGTGCCTCGGTCGTATGCAGTCCTGATTGTGGCGCTCACCTGCACGGCGCCAAACACGCATACGACCATCATTGGCACCAAGGCAGAAGCGACTCTCATCGCTGAAGACGACACGTCTCCATTCGTCCCTCCATTCACGCCTGTCGCGACACCACTGGAGGCGGGCTGCACGATGTTGGGGCGTGAGCGGAAGACGGCCTAACGGTGTGCGGGACCGTAGCCCAGCTTCATGGAGACGGTTGCGAATGATCCTCGCCGATACCCCAGGAGCAACAGTGTCCCTAATTTGCTGGGAAGTGGCGGTGCGGTCCCCTACGGCACTGCGTAGGATCCTACGGTCTTGGCGTGCATCCGTGCGTCGCTGCGGTCCGGTCCCAGGTCGACGGGCACGTGCACCTTCCGCCGACCACTGGCGACAACATCGATGTACTGTGGAGACCTCAAGCCCCACGTGTTGAGCAATTCGGCGGTACGTCCACCCGGCCTCCCGCATGCCCACTATACGCCCTCGCTCAAAGTCCGTCAACTGCACATACGGTTCACGTCCACGCTGTCGCGGCATGCTACCAGTGTTAAAGACTGTGATGGAGCTCCGTATGCCACAGCAAACTGGCTGACACTGACGGCGGCGGTGCACAAATGCTGCGCAGCTAGCGCCATTCGACGGCCAACACCGCGGTTCCTGGTGTGTCCGCTGTGCCGTGCGTGTGATCATTGCTTGTACAGCCCTCTCGCAGTGTCCGGAGCAAGTATGGTGGGTCTGACACACCGGTGTCAATGTGTTCTTTTTTCCATTTCCAGGAGTGTAGAAAAGACTCTGGGTTTTCTACTTTTGGACCGGGCAGCTCTACTCACAGTTAAACGGCGTAGGCGCCGCAAAAGATATAGTACAGCGCATTGTGTGTCAAAATGTAGTGAAACACCCGGAAGGGGAGGACGAAACGAAAAGAAACACCTCATGGGTCGACAGTGTATTTGGTGTTATCTCACTGATTACAAAATTGGCAGTATGAGTGCACCCATACTGGCCAGGACGCATGCACTGATTCGGTCTGGAAAGGTGTCATAAAGCCGATGTATCGTCTCTTCTGGAAAACTGTTTCGTAACTGATGTAACTGGTTCTTGATGTCCTGGATACTGACCCTAGTACGGAGTTGATGTCCGAGCTGGTCCCACACATATTCTATCGAGGACCCATCTCCTGATCTTGCTGGCCACGGTAGTCGTCAAATTACGCACTCAGTTCATAGAGACAAGTGGCAAGTGTGGATGAGTAGTGTCCTGTTGAAAAATGGCGTTGCGTGCGGGGTAACATGTGAGGACACAAAATGTCCGTGGGGTACTGTTGTGCTGTCACAGTTCCTTCAGTCACTATAAGCAGTGAGCTGAAGTCATTCCCGATGACTCCCAAGCAACATGACGCCGTGATTAACACTGTTGTCTCTCTCCAAAGCAGTGGAAGAATGGGGCCTATTCCCAGGTTGTCACCATGCTCGCTGAAGATGGTCACCTGGGTTACATAGTCCAAAACGGCGATTCATCGCTGAACATACGGCAACGCCTCTCGTCAGCAGTTCATGGTTCCTGATCACCGCACCATTCGAAACGCAGACGCTTATGTTCTGATGTCAACAGCAGCCCTAATCCGGCTGCTGCTAGTCGCCGAGAAATGCTGCGGGATAATACGGAACGTTGTAGGGAGGCCAATTCCCGTTCTCGACCGAGCGAGGTGGCGCAGTGGTTAGCACACTGGATTAGCATTCTGGAGGACAATGGTTCAAAGTAGCGTCCGGCCATCCTGATTTAGGTTTTCCGTGATTTCCCTAAATCACTTCAGGCAAATGCCGCGATGGTTCCTTTGAAAGGGCACGACTTACTTCCCCGTACTTCCCTAATCCGATGGGATCGATGACCTCTCTGCTTCGTCCCCTCCCCCCAAATTAACCAACACACACATGGTTCACATGGCTCTGAGCACTATGGGACCTAACATCTGAGGTCATCAGTCCCCTAGAACTTACAACTACTTAAACTTAACGAACCTAAGTACATCACACACATCCATGCCCGAGGCAGGATTCGAACCTGCGACCGTAGCAGTCGCGGGGTTCCGGAATGAAGCGCCTACAACCGCTCGGCCACGGCGGCTGGCAATTAACCAACCAACCGGTCAGTTCTCGGATCGCAACCGCAGCTGTAAAAGGGTTACAACGTCCTTGGTGCACGATGCGGAGATTCCTCCTTGGGCTGGTCATATTTGAACCTTGACGACGGATATGCCCCCCCTAAAGATCCCTCACCGTATAACATCGGGCCACTGTCACACCAGAATGTCCCTCAAATCAGGATATAGCACGTTTCAACCGGCTGGCTAAATGGAGACCCACAAAGAACCCTTTTAGCTCTTTCAGGTGCTGATAACGCTGTTTCAGATGATAGCACGGCATCTCCGAGGCTTTCAGAGTCATCACTCAGCATCTAACGCTGTTCACGCCTCTTATACACCCTACAGCCCTGGCAATGACACTAAAAGCACTCCGTCTTCAGGCCACGAGTGGCCTACCGGGACCATCCGATCGCCGTGTCATCCTCATGGGAGGATGCGGATACGTGGGGCGTACAGCACACCGCTCTCCTGGTCGTTATGATGGTATTCTTGACCGAAGCCGCTACTATTCGGTCGAGTAGCTTCTCAATTGGCATCACGAGGCTGAGTGCACCCCGAAAAATGGCGACAGCGCATGGGGGCTGGATGGTCACCCATCCAAGCACTGGCCACGCCCAACAGCGCTTAACTCCGGTGATCTCACGGGAACCGGTGTATCCACTGCGGCAAGGCCGTTGCGCCTGATGAGACTAAGCATGAACAAAATTAATACACTTTTTACAATTTAATATTGTACTGTGACACGTTTTCGTTCGAGAGTACGATTTTCGAGTTATTCAAGGAAACGTACAGAAGTGATATTAAATGTGTTCTGTCTCGGAAACCATTCGGAATAGGGTATATGACTTTTTGTTCGAATCACTATCGCCCCTCAAATCATGTACCTCTCCTCCTGACTCAACCTGTGTATATGATTATAGATGAAGATGTAGATCAGTTGACCTGCTTGAAACAAAACGAGCAGCTTCATAGCACCAAGCATGTACTGAGAAAGCTAAGTCGTGTTCTTCATCACAGATGCCGTAAGGAGCGTAGGTAAAAGAATAAACATTTATTCCTGACACCGAAAAAATACTGCAATTTCGACTCAGGCATGTCTGCTTTGAGAACTTAGTGATAAGACCATAACTCACTATCCTAGATGAAGAATCATCCATAGACGCACAAGTAATTCTAGGTGTGTTACTCGAAGGATCGGTAGGTCAACTACTAACCAGGTTTAGCAGGTAGTGTTAGTTGCAATATAGGATTTGCCACGGTTGCTTATCTAAAAGCAAATGTGTTCCTATAAAAATTGAGACTTTGTAATATTTTGGTGGTGTGCAACGATTGCCGACGTGTTGTCAGTGTGGATCAGTGTAAAGGAAAATAGGAAAAACAAAAAAAGTAGATAATGGAAGACATTGGAGTGGAATTAAATCAACTACAAATAGACGGAATATTTAAACACGCAAATGGGTGGTGGATGAAAAGGGGAAGCTATACTCTGTATTCCAAGGTATAGCAAAAATCCATACGTTAATTTAATGGAATGTGAGCACGAGATGGGATTATAAAACATGCTGCAGCGACGCGGATGATTGTACCCGGAATGCTTACAGCCGAGAAGTCTGGATGAGCGGGTGTCAGTTGGTGGACGACGATGTACTTCGTGAAAAGTTAACATTTTGCTCTGTACTACTACCATAACATTAATGAGTCACCAATGGAGTCAGTCATGACACATAAACAGTTGAGCTTGTGAATAAGAACTGTAATCATCACCCTATAAGGCGTGCTGAAGAAATTCAGGGAAATTGCAAGACGCAGTTTACGAAACTTTAGTATGACCTACGTGGCAAGAATCCTCAAATGTTACTTTGGATTAACAAGAAATGTCAAAAGTGTACAAAAATCACGATGAATGGTCACAGGCATACCTTAGTCGAGGAATAGGAGTCCTGAAAAACCTCTTATGACACACACTTGAGAAAAGACAACAAAGTTAGAAAAACTTAAGGATCAGACTCTACAAAGTGTCTTCAGTCTGTTACGTAACGACTCATCTGACTCCTGTGAAATAAAATAGGCTAATGACTGCTGGCATACGATGCATTTAGCCAACTTGTCTGCCATGTACGGGACAAAAAATACTATTCACTGCCACGCTTTTCACGGCAGAGTTCAGATCTTGATTTATTGCCTACAGAAACGACTATAGTCATAGTATCACATGAACAACTAAAAAATATGTAGCAAACAACATACTTAAAATTTTGTTTACTTATACGTTCTAAGCCAAAAGTAAATAAAAGTAGGAACTGTTGTTACCTAATTATTTTCCAAAGAATTTACTTATCCAGAAAGTAAAGTAAAATATGGCTGTAAGAGCAAAAGTGATATTGTGAAAGAATTGGGCAGTTAACAACAATTTTAAGTAACAGAAGAAAGCTTTTCACCACAAATAATAGTGGAATTTCCGTCAGGATGTATTTAGTGACAACTTTCGTTTTAATTGCACTGCTTTATGAATGTGGTACCTGGACGATTGGAATACTGGAAAGGAAGCGAATTAAAGCTTTAGAAATGTCATATTATAGATCACACAGACTATATGAATGACTAAATTAATGACATTAAGGCATGTGAGGAGTACTTGAATTATTGGAACAGCAATGCTTCCAAAAACCAGTGTTCGAATTACTGTCTTGATGGGACACGAAGTTTAAACTAGTCATAAATGTGCCATGGTAAGCCTATCTCTTATGTGTTTACTTTCTCTGTATCGGGTTCTGTATTATAAACCATAAAAAATATAGGAACATGACTTACATAAAAATTCCTTTTTCCAGATCCGTAGGTACCGTACTGCCACTTCTCTGAACATGGTCACTCTTCCTGTATTTGGCTGTTTGTTTTTTTGAATACGAACCAGCAGATTCCAAGAAGACAAACGATAAAACATTAACTCTCATTTATACTTTATGAATACACAGCCAAAGACGTTCAGTAACGATTAGATTCGGTGTCTGAAGGGTTGCAAGTGGCTGATAAGTCTTAACTGTAGAATGGTGTGAGAGCATCTCGTAGGTCACACACTCATGAAGGAAAATTTTTAGTGTGGAATCATAATCTCTGACACTGAACAAAGACATAAGTAATTAAGAGCGTAATGAACTAGAGCGAATCAATGTCATATGCCTCAACGCCTCGACAAAATGGACAATACATTAAAGCATATCGCTTTGGTGAACATAGAATCCTTGTCTTATAGTATAGAATTTTGTAGTCAACGATCAACACTGATAATGTTACGACACAGCAAACAATGTCACGTTTGCAGAAAATATACAGATAGGCAATGTTATGGTGGAGAGCCGTATACGTCTGTATTTAAAAGTGCCCTCTACGTAAAGTTAATAGGTGATGATTTCCAGTTTTTCTAGTCCTATTAAATGTTTATTTAATATTATTCTCGTTGATCTTCGAAAATAAATAGCGATTCACTTGATCAGTTCAGGCTCCTTTCGCCGAAATTGTAAAATACAGTTATTCGTCAGTACTGAGTTTCATTTTTCGTTGTTCCTGTGACTGTTTCCCATTTAGAGCAGGAATTTTACTGGCACTTTCGTAATTGGCACAGGTTTTGTTCCACGGTTGACATTTGCAACACTACACGTCTCAAGAGCGTTATAAAAACATAGGGATAACAAGCTGTTCAAAGCCAGCTGAGCTTCATGATCTGTTGTTTACGTTCCCTATATCATATTCTCTTTAGTATGCACGCTAACATAAAAAAACAACGAAAAAAACAGTTTAATTTGAATTCATATAGCAGTCGACAGTTAAGTTGATTCAGTGAGAACTTTTAAGACCAACTACTTTTTTCTGGAAATTGTAACATGAATCACGCCACGTGATTTCATCGCGCTTTGTACAGATTCGTTCTGCAACACTGTATGAATAAGAATATCTCTATGCGTCTCTTCATAGGCTTGTTCACGAGTTTAGCACTTTTTCAGTAGTGTTCTGTTAAAGAACACACTTAGATGTCGTAATACACAATTGACGGATTCCAAATGTTTGAAATTTGACGTTCTTTCCATGTCGCGCCGAAGACAAAGGAAGGTGGCAAACGATCAAGTAGTTCAGCAGTAGCGCAAAAGATGTCGCCAGCAACCAGTAAGCCAATGCTCTCTGGCGTAGCGCAAGCAAAGCAGACAGCGAAGCTGTGCTCTGAGGAGGCAAATTCAAACGACTTTTCGTAACTGTCAAATATGCACTGCCTAACAGAGTTAATATTCAATGGATAATATTTGGTGAAACAAGCTCATGCACTTTCTGATTAACATGTGTCCGAGGTTCGTCATAGGTGAAATCACCCTGAAATAGTCCCTAGGCTAATAAGTATAACATACTGTTTCGCATGATGTAAGTACTTACCTCAGGTGCACAGATATATTGAATATCTTGATAGCTAAATATCTGTAAATACTGCAAATAACTACGAAAGCAAGTTCTATAAGGCCTAAACAGGATGGAAAACGACTGATACGAAGATCGGAGAGTATGCGAAAACTATGGACGAAACATTTCATTGCAAATCTGTGCAGGGGACCAACCCTCACGAATGAATTCAGTGACATGAACAATTACCGTAGAAGGTCACTGTATTAATGAGTTGAGTAACTGTAAATCACCTCAGGACCCTCTACGATGAAAGTGGCGAGCTATAAACATGAAAAAATGAAAATATGGCAGGCCCAATAAGTTAAATTTTGAACATAAGATGTATTCGACTATGTCTAAATGTATGCAGTGACATATTGCAGCGAATTGTCGATTTTTATAAAACAACGTATTATAAACGTATGTACTAAAATAAAATTCAGGATCAAAGATAGTGAATGATGGAAATAATGAAATTCAGGAAATAATACCAAATTAGATGTATGAAACAATCTGAGATAAATGTTCTTCATTACGTGTAATTGGAGTAGGAGAAAAACAGGAACTTGTAAAAAATATTTACGGAATTCCTGAAGAGACTAATAATTTTCCGAACCTGGAACAACACTGCAACTGTGTCTTCAGAAGAAAGGCGCAAGCAAGACATGAAAAGTTCTGGATTTCTGAGGTCCCCCCTCCGTAATGTTGAGGATATTCCCTGAAATTATTAATAATTGCAAGAAATAGTGATGAACGACAATGGATTACTTGCAAAACTGAAGAAAACTGTAGAAAGGAATAACAACTTTGCTCGGGTTTCATCGACTGTCAGAAATATTTTGAATCAGTTTCAATACAATCTGTACGAGTATTAACAGAGGGTTCTTAGAAGAAGTTGTTGATGTTATTAAATGTCCAAACTGGGTTAATGACGAAGAAGTAAATATTTATGCAATACACCGAACCACCTTTGTTTTAATGGTAAACCATTACGCGTCGCACCTGTTGTTGATTATCTCATACGTATTTGTGGGCGTGAATGTAGGGTGTGCCCACCCTTTGCTTTTATGAAGGCTTGAATTCTGCTGGGAACGCTTTGAATGAGGTGTCTGAACGTCTGTGGCGCACTAAGGGGACCGCTTCCTCAGCACTCGCGTACCACAAGACCCCGTCCTCCGAGCTTCGCTGTTGGCACTACACAGTTCTCGAGACATTCTCCAAACCCAACTTTTCCGTCGGACTGCCGCACTGTATAGGGTGATTCAAAGCTCCATACCACATATTTACACTCATGAACAGTCGAATGACGTCGCTCTTTACACCACCTCAAGCACTGGCCACAGAAATGTATGGCTTAAGATGAGCTGCTCCAACATTGTACTCTATTCTTTTTATCTCCCTATGGACAATCACTGAGCAAGCTGGAATGCTGGTAGCAGCACTTTGGAGCTCACGAGTAAAACCTTCCGCTGATTTAATACGATTTGTTATAACCACATTTCGCAATGGACGACGATACCTGTTCCGTCAGTACACCAGAGGACACCACCAAAAGCTGACATGTGCACCTTTACAAGAGTTGAAACGTCCCTGATCATTTTGTAACCCGGGTGACACCCAACAACTTCTCCACATTCCATGTCAATGAGCTCTCCTGAGCGATCCGTTCTGCTGTTGGTGATTCTCTACTGACAACACAGAACGAGTACGAACTCGCCGCCATATTTTATGCTGGCAGGTTCGCCGCTCATGACGCCTAACCGTCAATTCCGTAGTACATACGAGGGTCCAAAGATTTTTAATCAGATAATGTCGCCGTCTGTTCAGTATCGTTGTACCCATAGTCAATAGCTGTCAGCTGTCACACACTTCACTGTCATGTGACTTTGATCGTCCTACAAGTGCTACGGAAGTCTGATATTACAAAAAATATTAAAGAAACCACTTTTTGGTGTAAAATGTTTGTCAAAATATCCGTCTTCAATATTACTTTTCCATGGGCTCGAACCAATTCTGGAAATATTTTCGCACTGATACCTAAAGTAATTTTGGAAAGATTCAACACCTATTTGAGGTGATGAAAACCATTGTACACGTATTTTTTTGTCTGAGTCAACGGAACAAAAAAAGTCGTTGTATGTTAAATGAGGTAAATACGGATAATGACACTCATTAGATTTATTCTCCGTAAATTAACTTTTTTTTACTTCCTGTGTGATAGTTGCCATTAACATGATTCGAGATTTTCGGTTGTTCTTCCTTATTTCATCGACGACTTGTGGCAGACTGTAAAACAAAGGTCGTGACATGTCCCGTGTGACTTAAGGAACCAGCGATTATTTTTTGGAAGTGTTTTGCGAACGAATAACTTGTTTTCTGTTCATCTTGGAGCGCCTAAATAGTTGACAGATCGTACGAATATATCCGAGTGACGTCTGTTACGACATTGTATGTGGATTTTGCGGTTTTTCTTTCAAAATTTTCGACTATTTCCTTAGACCAACTGACATGGGCCTCTTTTTAGGCTTCGGTCCAATTGTGTGGAAGCCATCCGGTGTAGTGAGGCTTTCAGGGTACTGGCTAAAAAATGGTTCAAATGGCTCTGAGCACTATGGGACTCAACTGCTGAGGTCATTAGTCCCCTACAACTTAGAACTAATTAAACCTAACTAACCTAAGGACATCACAAACATCCATGCCCGAGGCAGGATTCGAACCTGCGACCGTAGCGGTCTTGCGGTTCCAGACTGCAGTGCCTTTAACCGCACGGCCACTTCGGCCGGCAGGGTACTGGCCCAAGGCTAAAGTAGATAGGCAGCCCACACTACAAGCTAAGGGGCACTTTTATCGCTGGGGGAATAAGCGATCTTCATGTAGCTGAAATTTTAATGACCAGTACCCTCAACTCTACCTATGACATCACAGCATGCCTACCTACCCCAGTTACTTTAAATATAACATGGCGGGAGATTCAAACAGTAGTGGGGCTGTTCTACTCCACTCAGCACTGTTGCCAGATTTCTTCCCCCTACCCTTGCAGCGCTGACAGCCTTTTTGAAAGTAATCTTAAAACTTTTACTTAAACTAGTGTGTTTGTGTCTGGTCGGTATGTGATAAACGTATAAAAACCTTTTTTGATATGGGAATACGTAAACCTAAGTGCAGGGCAACAAAAATGTGTTAAATTTTGAATGGAAATATGTGAAGCGCACGTTACACGATGCGAAATCCAGGCTAGGCAGTACATGACACAATTCGCTTGAGAGCAATCCGTTTTCAATAGAATTTATATATACTATTTGACTGTTAAACAAATGACTCTGATTAAAATGTTGGCCCTGAATATTATTAATCTTTAATAACTGTACCAGAACTATTACTGTAATTATAGAGCAAATGGGCATAAAAGTTAACGCATCTGACTTTGTGTTCAAACTGCTTGAAAGTTCTACAAGATAGCACCTTTCTGAAATCTTTTATTAATTTGAAAGCTCTGAAATGATATGATATTTTCACAAACACATTCTGACAAACACTGCACCTTACAGTGGACATTAATTTTGAGGATAATTATAGTCATTGGCCTATCTGTGATCAAGAAACACTCATCTGTCCTGCAAGCTGTTACTATTAGGAAAATTGATCTGACTGTCCAAAACCAAATTTCATTTACCGTACTTGCAATGCAAGACATTATCTCACCAGTTTCCACAAAATGCTTCCGCATCATGCAAATCGCGATGTGCCATGCCAGTATACAAAACACATCCGTAAAGGCAATGAATGAAAAATGTGCAACTAAACTTAATAACTGATAAATGACAATAAAGACTCCAAGTATAACTATGCTTCATTAAACTGTAACGATACACCCTTTCATAAAGTTCTCACAACTAGACAAGTTAGCACAATATTTCTTAATAATCTTACTTGACATTTATTTGGATTATAAGAAAAAGCCATGTGCTTCACTATAAAACTTCCTACAGTAAAATTTAACCATACCAGATGTTCTAATAATACGAAACTACACAATTGGCAGTGTATTAAAAAAAACTAGATTACCTTAGAAATCTTCCCTTCTGACATCCTTCCATTCATATCATCTCGCTTCAACAGAATTTTTCCTCAGAATAAGGTAATAGAAAATCCTTTTCAAATAATGTTGCCTCCATTACACAGTTGCTCAGCTTCCATCCTTTTCAAACTGAAAACATTGCCAAACTGTCTAACACACACTGACTGCTACTCTGAGAAAGTAAAACTAACTTCTCTGACCAAGGTCAAAGGTCTCAGGAACATACTTACAAAGAACGTGGTTGTATCGATAATATGGAGGTTCAGCACAGATATCAAATTCACGATTTCATTCACATTTATGGGCAAAAGTACCCGAAAATTGTCTTGGCAAATAAAACAGTCTCCTTTCATTTTTACTGAAATGATAAAATAACCATACAACCAAAACTTTCACAATATAATCATTTTTTACAAATCTTAAAATCGCAGTAATGTCACACAGCACGGCCGTCTAATGGCTGTTTGGCAAAAATTAAACATGATACTCCTATTTGAGATGGTTGATGTAATAACTGCGAGTGGTGATTATTAAAATGGCAGTGTGACTGACAGTATGCAAACGGACACTGCTTGGATAGGATGTATAACTGTAATCAATTCTCCTGGTAAGTGTAACTTTTGAGAA
This sequence comes from Schistocerca cancellata, assembly GCF_023864275.1. Taxonomy (NCBI): domain Eukaryota; kingdom Metazoa; phylum Arthropoda; class Insecta; order Orthoptera; family Acrididae; genus Schistocerca; species Schistocerca cancellata. Next base: position 321,734,780 of record NC_064628.1, on the reverse strand, counting down.
GAAGGAGCTTCACGTCAACTGAAACTAGTTGTCAAGAAAATATTATCCTCTCTGTTGTCGAAAGCTGACATAATGAGAACTGTGGCTACAGAACAATTATAAGGTTTATAGTTCAAACCAAGAACAATGTTTTTGCCACTTACGTAAAGCTGGGCTGCTATAAAATGTAGAAAGATGTATGTTCAAGCGGTTTCCCGAGAATTTATTAGCACTCACATAGCGCACGTGCCACAGTGTGCGAACTTAAAAATGTATACCGCAAATACGCAATTCGTCTAATAGAAATACTCAACAGTGCACAAAACCTAAAACGACGACAAAACGGGGCCCCAGAAAGAAATCAAGAAAATCTGTAAGAGCCATCTCAGAATAGATTTATAATAAATACGAAACTGGTAATGATTTGATGTAAGTAAACTTTCTTAAACCACACTTTTGGCTGGTTCCTGTTTTAAATTATGACGCAAATATTTTCCTTTCTTACTCGTTTCTTATTTACCTGAAAACACTAACTGCTTCGATGTAGATAACAACTGAAAACGAAATTTAAAAGTAAACTAGTTATCATTGTCCAGTAAATAATAGGACAACAAACGTGTGGCACATAGCAAAGATTAAATTTAGCAGACAGCTTATGAAGGTCCAAAAATGAAGTTATTTCAGTACCTTACGCATTTGTGTACTGCTTGTACAGTGAATTCATGATAAAAGTAATTGAAGGTATTATATTAGCCAAACAACCAAGAGGACAGTCGAAAAAAATTTTAGGAACAGAACGAGATGCGAAGATTATGAGGCCATGAAACGGGGAGAAAATGGAGTAAATTGGTTGCTTCGACAAAGTGTAGCTCTTAGAAAATGAATGATGATCTGGAACACAACTGAAACATAGTTTTTTCTTAAAAACGCGCCATATAAATTTTTTTCTAAGTTCAATGCAACGTCCCGTTCTTAGAGGACACGAGAATGGGAAACTGCCTATGGCAAATTGTTGCAGTTTTATGTGGGACAAGTTTTTGTTTTATTCTAACTACCGTCTGCAGAAACTAATGGTACAGTCTAACAGCTCTCACTGTAGTTCGCTGTTGTCACAACACGCTCAGGTAAAAATATTGTTTGGTTGGAAACTGATCGACATACACTCAACGATACGATCACCCCTAAAACTTTCTTCGCTGCCCCACATGTCTTCTTTGCACCACTTCATGAGCAACCTCTCACTGGATCCTTATCGTACTGTCCTCTGTACTTGAATTCCAACAGAAATTGTCTGCAGTAACTAAGATACGTAGTACGAGGTTCATTTAAGTTCTAAGGCCTCCTATTTTTTTTCTCTGGACTGGAAAGAGATAGAAACATGCGCGTTGTTTTAAAATGAGGCCGCGTTCATTGTCAATACGTCCCAGAGATGGCAGCACCATACGGCAGATGGAATTTTACCGCCAGCGGCGAGAAAGAGAACTGTTTTAAATACTTAAAATGGCGACGTTTTCCTTACTTGAACAGCGTGCAATCATTCGTTTTCTGAATTTGCGTGGTGTGAAACCAATTGAAATTCATTGACAGTTGAAGGAGACATGTGGTGATCGAGTTATGGATGTGTCGAAAGTGCGTTCGTGGTTGCGACAGTTTAATGAAGGCAGAACATTGTGTGACAACAAACCGAAACAATGTCGGGCTCACACAAGCCAGTCTGACGACACGATCGAGAAAGTGGAGAGAATTGTTTTGGGGGATCGCCGAATGACTGTTGAACAGATCGCCTCCAGAGTTGGCATTTCTGTGGGTTCTGTGCACACAATCCTGCATGACGACCTGAAAATGCGAAAAGTGTCATCCAGGTGGGTGCCACGAATGCTGACGGACGACCACACAGCTGCCCGTGTGGCATGTTGCCAAGCAATGTTGACGCGCAACGACAGCACGAATGGGACTTTCTTTCCGTCAGTTGTGACAATGGATGAGACGTGGATGCCATTTTTCAATCCAGAAACAAAGCGCCGGTCAGCTCAATGGAAGCACACAGATTCACCGCCACCAAAAAAATTTCGGGTAACCGCCAGTGCTGAAAAAATGATGGTGTCCATGTTCTGGGACAGCGAGGGCGTAATCCTTACCCATTGCGTTCCAAAGGGCACTACGGTAACAGGTGCATCCTACGAAAATGTTTTGAAGAACAAATTCCTTCCTGCACTGCAGCAAAAACGTCAGGGAAGGGCTGCGCGTTTGCTGTTTCACCAAGACAACGCACCCGCACATCGAGCTAACGTTACGCAACAGTTTCTTCGCGATAACAGCTTTGAAGTGATTCCTCATGCTCCCTACTCACCTGACCTGGCTCCTAGTGCCTTTTGGCTTTTTCCAACAATGAAGGACACTCTCCGTGGCCGCACATTCACCAGCCGTGCTGCTATTGCCTCAGCGATTTTCCAGTGGTCAAAATAGACTCGTAAAGAAGCCTTCGCCGCTGCCATGGAATCATGGCGTCAGCGTTGTGAAAAATGTGTTCGTCTGCAGGGCGATTACGTCGAGAAGTAACGCCAGTTTCATCGATTTCGGGTGAGTAGTTAATTAGAAAAAAAATCGGAGGCCTTAGAACTTGAATGCACCTCGTATTAGACTCATTCAGTGCACTTTAATGTAATTTTTTTTAGTGGGTAACTAGTAATCTAAGGTTGCCGATGTTCGCGAACCGTAACGAGACCTCATATCACAGTGGTCCTCTACATGTATACTCCCCAAACCACGTTTCAGCGTGTGGCGAAGAGTACTTTTGCTACCGCCATCATTTACCGCCGGTTCTGAGCTAATCGTGGGTAGTGCGCATGAATAACGACTGCTGGGAAGTCTCAGAACCAACTCGTAATTTATCTGCTTTTTCCGATCCCTCTAGGGAATATCACCAACTTGGTCTCGTATTTTAAGGAGAAAAAAAGCTCACTTCCGAGATATCATACTCAGTAACTGATCCCATGAGTAAATTTGGGCCACAATTCTGACAGTACACAGTTATGATCTTCTGAAAGTACAGCAATAATAACTCACGATGTCGTCTGGTGAGCGTGGGATCCTAGGAGTCGTCTGCTCTGGGGCCCCACGTTCAACAACGCGCTCCGGAACACTCGGCCCTTCTCCAGTATTGTACTCCGACGGCACATGCGCCACACATCGCCGCTTATCCTGTCTTAAACGGGCGAGCCTGCGACGTCCACGTTCTGTGACAGGACGTGGACGTCGAACACCTTGCCGTCTACTCATGATTTCACCGTCCTTCAGCCACTTTCTACGGACGCTCGCGACAGTAGCACGCAAACGGCCCACCAGCGTCGGCCCATAACAGTGCGCCATCGGGCAATCCCCGTCTGTGGACCATATCGTCGCTCGAGTGGACCTCCGTTCGTCTGTACTCAGCTAATATACTTTCCTTACTGCGTCATATATCCGCAATGTATTCGGTCTCGCGATGGGCAGTGGTCATAATGTTCTCGCTCAATAGTTTATTTCTGGCATTCATCAAATCGCCCCTCCGATATTTGATTCACATTCTGGAGATCAGATATCTTCTAATCCTCTTGAAAGGCAACCGAATCATCACAGTAAGCTCAATGACCATGGTATCAATCAATGACTCATCAACTATAAGAATTTTCGCAATAAATAACTATTCTTATTTTAAACATAGCTGCACAACAGCAACGGTTCCACGTAATAAAATTGTAAACAGCTGACCAGTTGCAATGGATAAAGAATTCTTTACCCAGGTTTCAACAAATTTAAATTTGTCTTCTTCGGAAGGTGGCCTAAGGACAATGAACATCATAGCTTACATTAGAAAAGTATGAAACTTAAGTCAAAAATAGATTTTAACATAAATTAGAGAGCTCTTGCATTACAGAAATATGAGAACGACGACTGGTACTTACAATTTTACATTAGTAAGGACTAATGTACCATCGCCGTTTTTACAAATGTCGGCGTAGATCCATTTGTCAAAATTAAAATATAGCCCTAGAAATAGGGTTTGTCACGTAAATATAAATTAGTACATGGATCTTGCAGAGCTCACAACCGACTGAGTGTAATCGGCCAGCGTAGTTACTCTGCGACCAGGGCAGGTGGCGCTCATGGCGTGAACCATGTGCCAATTGGCGTACAAAAACAACGTGTAAATTATCAGTATTAATAACGTCCTTAGATAAAGTACAATAAAAAGGAGGGAAGCGTTTAACATTCCCGTTATAACAGTATGGGAGCCTTGGTACAATTAATGTAGTTATACATCAAAAAGGCAGGTGGCGCTTACGCCGAGAGAGTTACGCACAGTGGCATATGCAGCCAAAATATAAAAATTACATTACTATATTAGTGAAGTCCACAAACGGTATATATGTCAGAACTTTAAAATTGACAATAATGGCTCTTAAGACAGAATTACGAACCCTGGTCCACAATCGAGTTAATACACATTCGCAGGGAACCAACGTTTTAGAGCCAGACAAAATCACATAAGGGCCGGTGTAGTGGCCGCCATACATCGTGAGAAAACCACATTACATAAAGGGTAGTGAGCTTAAAGCATTGAAAGTGCATCATAGCTTCCTGAGAAAATAGACCACTAAGGTTACCAGCATTCATGTTATACCATGAACAGTACAGGTTTAAAGCCTTCGAAAAATTGTCTAGAAGCAAGGTTGGTCGTTCAGTATATTACCGTCCTTGAGCTCTAGATGTTTAAAAATTTGTAACTCTTCCCACAGATCTAATCTACGCCCTTTGACTTCTCTGTGTCGGATAACAGTGTCTTCTGACTGTTTAGGCGTATGACCGGCTATCAAGAGGTGTTCAGCAAAAGTAGAGCTGTGTATATTCGCTCCTTTTTTACCTAATAGGTGTTCTTTATATCTTGTTTTCACAGCTCTGCCTGTTTGACCAATATAATATGAAGGACAGTTATTACAGGTTAGTCTGTAAACACCTGAATTGGAAAACCAATCGCTGGCAATCTCTACTGAAAGTACAAGATTTCTTTTTAAACTGTTATCTGTAGAGAAGGAGACGTTACAGTTATATTTTTTTCCTTAGAAGACGTTTAATCCTATACGACATATTACCCAAGAAAGGAATGGAAATAATTTTTTTAGCTTCTTTGCTATCAGTGGGGAGGTTGTTGCTCAAAGTCGAACAGTTTTGGGAAGTTTTCTTACTGAACAAGTAATCAATCATATTCTGATTCTACCCATTATTAGCCGCAATCGCTTTGATGACATTCAATTCCTTTTGTTGATCGGCAGGTGATAAAGGAGTAGTTACCATACGGTGAATGGCAGAATGGAAAAACGCCAGTTTATGAGCTTTTGGATGAGTTGAGTCAGCAGGGATGACATTATCTGAATACGTTTCCTTACGGAAGATATTGAAATTGAAGAAACTATTCCGTATAGAAATTGTTAAATCGAGGAAGTTAAGATCACCTTTTTCATTCTGAAGTTCTTTTGTGAAGGAAATCTTTTCATGCAAACCATCGAAAGTATTGAAGAGAAGCTCTAACTCATGATCAGTACCATCAAAAGCAATGATAATGTCGTCAACATAACGTGCATAATAGCGGATTTTGTGGCGTAATTCTGAACTTGAATTGAAGAACGTTATTTCCAGGGCGTTGATAAAAACATCTGTTAAAATACCGGCGAGGGGGCTACCCATTGCTAAACCATCTGGTTGCACATACATTTTCCCATTGAACGTGAAATAATTGTATTTTAAAACGACCTTAAGCAAACCAATCAGTTCCGCAATCTGAATTTCACTTAGTTTTTTATGTTTTAGAAGATTCTTTTTTACAAGGGCTATGGTTTCCTCGACTGGGATATTTGTATAAAGACTGACGATCTCAAAGGAAACCAGTCTAGTGTCAGGTGTACACCTTACAGTTTGAATATTGTTAGTTAATTCCTTGCTATTTTTAACAGAAAAATTATTTGCAAATGTGAAAGCATCTTTAATTTTAAAATGGAGGCGCCTAGCAAGTGTGTGATGTGGACTACGTATTCCATTCATTACAGGACGAATCGGGTGATTTTGTTTGTGCAGTTTAAACTGACTTCTGAGCACGGGTGGTTTCGGGTTCATATTCATAAGCCCTTTCCTTTGCAAGTTATTGAACAGGCTGACAGAACTAGCTAAAGTACGCCGGATTTCATTTTGTAATTCCGCAGTTGGATCTACGGTAACCTCAGTGATGTCATTTTCCTCAAAAAACTTTACAGTCTTATCTATATATTCATTTTTATAAGCCACGACGGTAGTGTTCCCTTTGTCACTCTTAGTGACTAAGGCGTCGTGTTCTCTAAGCTTACGGTTAATGCTTTTTACTATACTATATTCGCCCAACTGCCCATTAGGAATAAATTTAATTTCTTTTTCTGTTATGTTATTACATTCATAGGCACATTTGACTTGCTCGGTTTTCCCTAATTTCAGGGATTCCAAACCGATTTTAAGATCTACAATAAGATTACATATAACTGGATATTTATCGAGTTGAGCAGGCAAATTATATTTAAGGCGAAACTTCCTGGCAGATTAAAACTGTGTGCCCGACCGAGACTCGAATTTGGGACCTCTGCCTTTCGCGGGCAAGTGCTCTACCATCTGAGCTACCGAAGCACGACTCACGCCCGGTACTCACAGCTTTACTTCTGCCAGTATCTCGTCTCCTACCTTCCAAACTTTACAGAAGCTCTCCTGCGAACCTAGCAGAACTAGCACTCCTGAAAGAAAGGATATAGCGGAGACATGGCTTAGCCACAGCCTGGGGGATGTTTCCAGAATGAGATTTTCACTATGCAGCGGAGTGTGCGCTGATATGACCCTTCCTGGCAGATTAAAACTGTGTGCCCGACCGAGACTCGAACTCGGGACCTTTGCCTTTCGCGGACAAGTGCTCTACCATCTGAGCTACCGAAGCACGACTCACGCCCGGTACTCACAGCTTTACTTCTGCCAGTATCTCGTCTCCTACATTCCAAACTTTACAGAAGCTCTCCTGCGAACCTAGCAGAACTAGCACTCCTGAAAGAAAGGATATAGCGGAGACATGGCTTAGCCACAGCCTGGGGGACGTTTCCAGAATGAGATTTTCACTCTGCAGCGGAGTGTGCACTGATATGAAACTTCCTGGCAGATTAAAACTGTGTGCCCGACCATCTCTATATTTAAGGCCTTTACATAACAAGTCATTCTCAGCCTGCGTAAAAGTAATATTGGTTTTATTCAGTATTATTTCGTAAAATTGATGTTTGACACTATTGATTGCTATATTAACATTTTTACTAGTGGTCCTATTACTAAACTTCAACAACTTTCTTTCATGTCTAGCCTTGATTTCTTATTTACGATTAAAGAGCCATTGATTAATATTATTCCACAGGTGATCAATTCGGAAATTACAAAGATCTTTAAAGGCTTTAGTTAAAAATAGGTGCATACAGTAAGCTTCACTATTAAGAACATCTTTTTTCTTGTACTAATTCACTGTGAAATCCGAAATGACTGAACGCACTAATTTCGTATTAACAGAAGGCACTTTGTTACACTGTTTGAAGTTTAAGTACGCCTTCACATAATCAGGGCACTGTTGATTAAAGTCAATAGCCATACCTGCTTTCACAATTTTTAATTTGATGTCCATGTACCTGGTTGCAGCTTTTGATACCTCGGCGGGCAGGAATTTCAGTATTTTAAACATAGCTGCACAACAGCAAGGAATTTCAGTAATTTAAACATAGCTGCACAACAGAAACGGTTCCACGTAATAAAATTATAAACAGTCGACCAATTGCAATGGATAAAGAATTCTTTGCCCAGGTTTCAACAAATTTAAATTTGTCTTCTTCAGAAGGTGGCCTAAGGACAATGAACATCATAGCTTACATTAGAAAAGTATGAAACTTCAGTCAAGAATAGATTTTAACATAAATCAGAGAGCTCTTGCATTACAGAAATATGAGAACGACGACTGGTACTTACAATTTTACATTAGTAAGGACTAATGTACCATCGCCGTTTTTACAAATGTTGGCGCAGATCCATTTGTCAAAATTAAAATATAGCCCTAGAAATAGAGAAGGGAAGCAAAGCACACATACACATTCATACAATCATACACACGAAACAAATTCACGAGAGACCGTTGTCTCCGCCTGTTCTATCGGGAATCTTTTTTAAAGGGGGAGGAAATGCAAAAAATGACTAATAATTATCGGCGAGAGGAATTTAGGGTTTGAGACGTTTACCCAACAATCAGCGCGGTTACGTAGCTGTGTGTTGTGCTGGGACAGAGACAGCTGAAACAGTGTGGATCGTTTGTTAAAGCGTTTGTGATATGAAGGCAATGAGAAACACAGGAAAGGAGAGAAAGAAAGGACTGTGAGTAAAATAAGACAAATCTAAAGTCAAATTACAGAAATAAAACCACTACAATAAAAGTAAACAATGCAATAATAATTTACGTACACAAAAGAAAATATTACTTGATCGGCTCCAGTTACGAATGAAATATTATTTCTTTAAATCTGATATTACGATCGGATCGATTAATGCAGCCGTAAACAACGCAAGCTGTCATTTTTGATGAAACAACTACGTCTCCACACAATCAAAGCACGCAACACAACATAAACTGGGCACGGGCACATCAGAGTGACGTCACGAGCAAGTATCACTGCATTTAACTGTGGAGGTATGTATGCGGTGAACCTAATGTTTTGGGCTAGTTAATATGATGGACATCGGCTTCAAGTTTGTGGCGTAATGACACCTCCGTCCCTTTTTACCTCCATGACCAGAGACGCCGCATTCGACTGGGAAAGCTTCACGCTTCACAACTGTTGGCCGTTCAGCTTTGGCGCATTTGTAGTTACTCCGTGGCAGCATCATTCCCGTCATTTTATAGCCATACGTCGTATACGCTACAGATTACAGATGACGTATCTCTGAGTCAAACATCAATGAACTGGCTGTGTCAAAGACTTTTGCTACAGGTTCAGTTATGGTAATAGTGAGACGGAACAACTAAAATTACTGCTCTAAAGATGAATAACAATACTTAACATTACGTGTAAGATACATACAACTACCCTGAAGAGCCAAAGAAACTGGTGCACCAGCCTAATATCGTGTAGGACCCCCGCGAGCACGCAGAAGTGCCGCAGCACGACGTGGTATGGACTTGACTAATCTCTGACGTTGTGGTGGAGGGAACTGACACCATGAATCCAGCAGGGCTGTCGATAAATTCGTAAGAGTACGAGAGGGTGAAGATCTCTTCTCAACAGCACATTGCAAAGCATCCCAGATATGCTCAATAATGTTCATGTCTGGGGAGTCTGTCGCCAGCAGAAGTGTTTAAACTCAGAAGAGTGTTCCTGGAGCCACTCTGTAGCAATTCTGGACGTGTGAGGTGTCGCATTGTCCTGTTGGAATTGCTTAAGTCCGTTGGAATTCACAATGGACGTGAATGGATGCAGGTAATCAGACAGGACGTTTACGTACGTGTCACCTGTCAGAGTTGTATCTAGACGTATCAGGGGTCCCATATCACTCCAACTGCACACGGCTCACACCATTACAGAGCCTTCACCCGCTTGAACAGTCCCCTGCTGACAAGCAGGGTCCATGGATTCATGAGGTTGTCCCCATACCCGTACGCGTCCATCGATTCGATATAATTTCAAATGACACTCGTCGGACCACACAACATGTTTCCAGTCATCAGCAGTCCAGTGCCGGTGCTCACGAGCCCAGGCGAGGTGTAAAGCTTTGAGTCGTGCAGCCATCAAGGGTACACGAGTGGGCCTTCGGCTCCGAAAGCTCATATCGATGATGGTTTTGCACGCTGACACTTCTTGACGGCCCAGCACTGAAACCTGAAGCAATTTGCGGAAGGGTTGCACTTCTGTCACATTGAACGATTCTCATCAGTCGTCGTTCGTCCCGTTCTTGCAGGATCTTTTTCCGGCGGCAGCGATGTCGGAGATTTGATGTTTTACCGGATTCCTGATATTCACGGTACACTCATGAAATGGTCGTATGGGAAAATCCCCGCTTCAACCCTACCTCGGAGACGCTGGTCCCATCGCTCGTGCGCCAAGTGAACACCACGTTCCACAGCGCCGTATTCTGCCTCTTTACATATCTCTGTATTTGAGTAGGCATGCCTATACCAGTTTCTTTGGCGATTCAGTGTATGTTATCATATTAAATGTGCCGGATATCTCCGTGTATTTTTTTTAAATCTAATTTATTTGGAAAATAAATAGTACCACGTCATGTCACGCATTAGATGCATCAGTGTTCGTCAGCTCTCGTTAAAAGTCGTATTTTCTGGCGTTAAAGTGATCTGTAGTCGTCAGGTGTTGTGAACAAGTGTTTTGTGTTGGCGTTGCATTAATAACAACAGTTCAGTACATCTGATTTGCAATAAAAATGTCGTCCAAGAATAGGTTCGCTGGCTGGGAAGATACCTTTCTCCTGCAAAACATTCATCGGAATCTGACAATTGTAATGCATGAAACGCCATACCACTCTGTTGTGATGCATAAAGCTCCACCAATGCAGTGGAAGAAAGCGGATATTTTGCACTGGTGCAAAGCAATGTTCCACGAGATAGCGTGTGTAAGGTGAAGTTGATGGAACTTGTACTACTGTTCATGCCAGAACTTCACGCTATCTGCTCGACGAACAGACTAATCGTAAAGTTTAATCAAGATTCCTCCATATCATGCTCATTTAATGTAATGTCACAAAAAAGCAAGACGTTTACGCACTGAAGTTGGAATGCTGAGCCGCCCTTTGTGACCGAGCGGTTCTAGGAGCATCAGTCCGGAACCGAGCTGCTGCTACGGTCGCAAGTTCAAATCCTGCCTCGGGCATGGATGTGTGTGATGTCCTTAGGTTAGTTAGGTTTAAGTAGTTCTAAGTTCAAATGGCTGTGAGCCCTATGGGACTTAACATCTGAGGTCTTCAGTCCCCTAGTACTTAGAACTACTTAAACCTAACTACCCTAAGGACATCACACACATCCATGTCCGAGGCAGGAATCGAACCTGCGACCGTAGCAGTCGCGCGGTTCCGGACTGAAGCGCCTAGAACCGCTCGGCCATAGTTGTAAGTCTAGGGGACTGATGACCTCAGATGTTAAGTCCCATAGTGCTTAGAGCCATATGAACCTTTTTTTTTTTGTTGGAATGCTGGCAAAAGAAGCCACTGCAAATCTGACACGACAGGACTGGTTTTGAGTTGTTAGCGATTCCAAGAGTATAGCAGAGGAAACACTGATTCATGAAGCACTGTGATGAGTTTTGAAGAATATGTAGCTTCTGTTGTTGCCGTGTTAAAATTGGCTTCTTTCGTCGAGACACTGCAGTTTCATCTCACTAACATTCTAATGCAGTTGAAATTGCGACTCAATCCTGAAATAGTGTATTATTAAACTAGCAACTGAGTGCGAGTCAGGTCAATAGTTCATCAAATGGCACATTCTCAGTATAAAAATAAACGCCAAACTTCCCCACTTACATTTTTACGAAACCCACAGCAGTTCTCGTTTCACCAGCTATCGATTGCCCTCAACAATTGAATTATTTCATTTAAAAAATCTGTTGTCTCTGAATATCGCAGTAGATATGGAAGTTTCGTATATTAATCTTACGGCAAAACACCCATTTCTTTGCGCGCTATCATTTGCCAAAATCTTGTTTCGATATCACATTCCACTTATGAGATACGAGAGTAATTCATGAACATTTTATTCCATTTTTTCAGATATCACCAGTTCGTGACGGAGCTGTTTACCTACATTCCATTTTCTCGAGATTGGAAGCCGACAGTGATATCACTCCAAGTTTAAAGGATGATTCAATATATTATCTTCATTTAATACGCAGCAACATGTAACCTAACATGCACCAAACACAAATTCATAGCGACACTTTTCACTGCAAACTAAGAATTTCTAGCAGTAGCTACGTACTAACGAAATATCACAATAACTGTGACCATTAGCGAAACCATAGACTTTTCATTATGAAGTTGACTATTATTAAACTTTAAGATATGTGAGTATGAGAGTTTATCACCGATTGGTTTCTTCAAAAAGCGTCTGAGAAAGGTCGTAGTGAAGCGAGCCTGCTTTTATGCTGGGGTCACCTGCTGACGCGACTAGCATAAGCTGGTAACTACGCTTCCCTCCACTCACTCCTTACTGGACTGTCAAAAGTCGTAACTTATTTTAAACGCACTATAGAGAAAATACGCATTTAAGAATAGAAAAACGTTGGACATTGCCTTCTTGACACTGTGTTTTCATGTAAGCGCTGTAATTTTTAGTATTTAAAACAATTGTTGCACGCACACGATAGAAATAATGAGCAAGAACCAATCGTAAATAGTAGTCTGCTAATGTTTTGAGCTTCTTAAAATGGCGGCAGGCCGTGCCCGCTCTGGCTTTAACACAACGTACAGCCTAAGTCTACAGTGCCATCTCCCTTCGTTTTTTATCTCTACGTCTCTGGTGTCTGTAGACAAAATACTGTGGCCGTAGCCTTCCTTTGTGTCAGACCTATTTTTTTGCCATAAAAACGACAAGTGTAATACAAGCGTAGGTAACTGTTGTGAAGTTTCACATGAAACTCGAAAGAACTGCTACTGAAACCTATCTCTTACTAAAAGAAGTATATGGCGAAGACTGTTAATCAAGTAAACGAGTTTTTGAGTGGTTCCAGCGTTCTCAAGATAGCCGAGAAGACACTGAAAATGTCTCACGTTCTGAATGCCCTTCAAAATCAAAAACGTATGAGTATATTGAAAAAGTAGGTAACGTGATTCGATCTAACCGTCGGTTGAGTATTCGACTGATTGCTGAAGCTGTACGAATTGACATAGAATGTGTAAGGCAAATTTTACGTAACCAATTTAAAATGAAAAAATTGTGACCGAAATTGTTGCTGAAAATTCTCACAATCGCACAGAAAGGAGTTCCCGAAAATGTTTGTACTTAATGCTTTGAATACCACTGAAAAGACCGTAATTTCTTGGAAACCGTGATTACATGTAAATCTTCGTTTATCACTTATGATCTAGGAACTAATCGCAAATCCATGCACTGAAAGGACTCAGTTTCAACGAGAGCGAAAAAAGCTCGAATGAGTAAATCATGGGTCAAGGCAATGACGATTGTTTATTTCGATGTTCATGGAACTGTATTTCCAGTGGATTCCTGAATGTCATGCTATTAATCAACATACCACATTGTCTTTCAAGAGGTTTCTAGTGAAGTACAGCATCCCACTGTTAGATCACCCACATAACACCAAATGGCTTTTACCTGTTCCCCAAGGTCAAATCTGCGTTAGAAGGAAAAAGATTACAGAAAGAAAAGGCGGCACGCGTCATTAAGGAGCTCACACACGAAGACTTACAGCACTGGTTCCATCAATGGAAAATTCGCGTGGAGCGTTTTAGGGATAGAGGAGAGGAGTATACTGAGCGTGACAATAACTAAATATGTATCTTTTTTAAGTGAGATGTTTCGCATCAATAGCCCCGTTATTTTACAGCGATACCTCGTATTCTAATCGTTGTCGCTCCCTACTGCTGCCCTCCCCTACTGCTCCTATTCTTGGATGTCATAACAGAGGGGCTGACAGAAAAATCCCTTCTTCTGATGTGAATCCTCCAAAGACTATTTTCCTCTCCTGTTCTCTTTTGGTTCATACTCGTTTCGTACTTTACCTGTCTACTGAATATTTAGTATTCTTTGTTAGCCCAATATTTCAAATTCTTTCAGTTTCCTGCTCTCCGTATTTCCGACGGCTCACGCTTCACTCCCAAACAATGCTGTGCTTCAGACGTACTTTCACGAACTTCTTCCTCACTTCCACATCAACGTCTGATGTCAATAGAGCTCTTTTACTGAACAAAGCTATCTTTACTTGTGCCAGTATACACTGGCTGAGAAAAGAAAAGCGAAGCGACAAGAAGACGTAGTCGGATGCCAATTCAACTTCGTACATATACACAACATCGGTTGGTATATAAATGATTAAAGTTGCAATTCTGTGTGATGGGTAGAGCGGCCACCAGAGTGCATTAGTGTTGTTCGTGTTTAGTGTTGTTATCAGTCGTTGTAGGGTATATAAGGAGCATGAACAACGTTAGCTGTTGAGTGATCACCGTCAAGGACTGGATGCTACGTAATCCTTTGAGACTGCGTGATCAACACCTGACAGTCTCCATTTGGCCAGCTGGTTGAATCGTGCAATATTTAGATTTGTGGCGCGTTCAGATTTGGCTGTGGCCCTATGTTGGACTGCTCAGAAACACGAGGGCATGCATAACGGTCGTCAAGGTTCCTATCGAGTACGTCAGACCGCCACAAGCGAAATGAAATGAAATGATCGTATAGCATTGTTCGCCGGGAGGCCCCATTCGAGGGAATTCGGCCGCCGTATTGTAAGTCCACTTTAGGTGACACCACATCGGCGACTTGCGGTTCAATGATGATGAAAGACACACAACACCCAGTCCCCTGCTGGGAATCGAACCCAGGCTCTCTTCGTGGTAGGCGGTAACGCTACCGCTACGCTACGGAGGCGGACCGCCAGAAGTGAGGCTCGCCCTATTGAGCATCAAACACATCATAAGTTCTTCACATCTGCGCCTGCGTCCGCCCCCGGTAGCTGAGTGGTCAGCGCGGCAGAATGTCAATCCTAAGGGTCCGGGTTCGATTCCCGGCTGTGTCGGAGATTTTCTCCGCTCAGGGACTGGGTGTTGTGTTGTCCTAATCATCATCATTTCATCCCCATCGACACGCAAGTCGCCGAAGTGGCGTCAAATCGAAAGACTTGCACCCGGCGAACGGTTTACCCGACGGGAGGCCCTAGTCACACGACATTTATTTATCTGCGCCTGCGATCCCAGAACGGGAAATGGACTCCAGCCAACATTTGGTGTCATCCTCCACCATTGGTCGGATACTAGCAACAGACGGACTAGGGAATCAGCATGTCATGCGAGGCTGCAATTAGCCAACAACACAAAACGGCTCTGTTTATAGTGATAGTGTGAACTGGAAGCGTGAACTACTGATGAACGGCGTCGCTTTGCGTTCAGCGATGCACCGCGGTTCTCCACTAACCCAGATTAGAATCGTCAGCAAGAGTGGCGGTGACCACGGAAGAGGTCTCATTCTTCCAATGTTTTAGACCGGCGCAGCGATGTCGCTCCTGGCGTTACGATGTGGGCAGCCATAGGGTATGACTTCAGGTCACTTCTGACAGAATGATTGAGGGAACTGTGACGACACATTGGAACATCACTAGAATCCTGCGTCTTCTCGAAGTAGCCCTCAAGTGTCAGTATCGTGGTGCCATTGTTCGACAGGATGTGGCGTTCGCTGGGTTATTCAGTGGTTTGGTATTTAACTAATTTGTAAATGGAAATGATAATCTTATTTTATTACATTGAGTAATTACTAAATAATTTTTCTCCCGGCTAAAGATTTGACCAAGTTGCTAAAGAAATCCAAGTTAACGTCGTGTTAAAGTGTTGTCTGTAAGTTGCGTAAGTGTCACTAAATCACAGTTCATACAACGGATTCTAAACAAGTATGGATTATGATGGAAACAGTTATCTTCAGCAAAATGATCATTAAAACCACCGAATGTCAGCCGCGCACAACACTGACGTATGTTACCTGAAACAATATTCTTCGCAACTCGTGCGTAATTAATTTCGGCTCCATACATCGGCTAGAAAAGTTTGTTATAACGATCGTGCTATGAGCACTGTTTTTAAAGAACCAATCTGATTCGAATTATTTTCATTAAAATGAGTTCGGAACCACCGGTGCACATTTATTTTTACACATTTGTATTACGTTCGGCATTTATGTCTGCAGAGTTGCGTAATTTGAATTTGCCGCTGAGATAATTGTTAAGATGGCGGCAGACAATTGATAGAGACTTTCTATTGTTAGAGCAAATAAGTAAATATTTAAAATGGTTATTAAACGCTATAAAATCTACTTTCGTATTGTGCACTATTTAGACTTCATCAAGCAAACATTTGATTTGTTTCTATGGAAAACACAGACAAACACGCGATACAAATCGCTATCATCAATGGCTGCGCTCGTTGCAGCGGAAAGAAATAATTAACACAGATAATGCTTACTGAGAGAGGAATTAAAGTTACAAATAATTATTCACTCATATTTATAATAATAATGAACTCTATTTTCAAGTTATAATTAACAAATAATTACAATTTCTTAACAGACCTCAGTTTGATATGCGTCCGCAACTTACAAAAGCCAACCAACAAAAGGTAAAAACAAAGGAAGACAAACGCAGATCATAAAAGGAATTTACAATTAGCATTGTCTTTGTATGATACACATCGATATGTCTAATTACATCATAGAATATTATATAAATAATTAATATTTTTAAGTTTTCACTGTTTTTTCATACGTCGAATACATAATGTTTATAACTGTTAGAGGCATAATTTCCTCTCGTCGCACTGTAGCCAAAAATTTATCACGTGGATGTTACAAGGACAGTGCTTTCCACACATGGCACGTGCCTCTACGAACTTCGTGCGTGATGCTGAGGTACTTCCACGGCCAGCAAGATTCGTAAATCGATCCCCGGTAGATGTGTGGGACTAGTTCGGGTGTCAGTTCCGTTCCTGTGTCAGCACCCAGGCTATCAAGCAACAAGTCACGACAGATGTGAGCAAGCTTGCCAGGGTGGAGGATACAACGGCTGTATGGCAACCCAGGCAACCGAATAAGTGCCTGCTGCCAGGCCAGACGGGTGGGTTCCTACCGCCAAGTTCTTTCTAAATTTAACTCTATTTTATAATCAATGAAATAACATCACATGCACTCACAGTCCGTGAAGTTTCATTTCGTGTCCTCCTTCAATACATGGCGCTTCACTCTCTTGTTAGGCAGTTTTCTTACTTTGATAATCCTGTGTAATCTTGCTTCCAACAATGCTTTTACTAATGTGTGATAGCGATCCATCGTTATTGTCTTTTAATAATTTTTTCATAATGCGAGGCCACAGTCATAATACAGGGTGGCGCAGGGGAACGGGAAATTTTCAACGTTACAGTTGGCAGCACTGTAGCGCCGGCAGATGTTCGAAAATTTACACAATTGACGTGAACGCATTGCCATTTAGTAATCATGGAGAACTGGACTGGTGCGGAACGTGCAGTAGCTGTGAGAGCGTTTTACAAAAATGGTGATAGTGCGACTGCCCTGCAGAGAACATTTCGACAGCATTACCAGCTTGGACGTCATGGACGTGTCCCATCTGCGCATGCGATTACAACGTGGGTGCGTAATTTTGAAGAAACAGGATCTGCCTTGAAAAAGAAGCCTCCAGGTGGCATTCCAACGGTACGTACCCCAGAGAACATTGCAGCTGCTAGAGCTGAAATCGAGAGAAGTCCTCGCCGCTCCGTTCGACAGCATGCATTTTCGCTAGGGATTAAGCGACGAAGCTTACAAAGAATACTGCACGAATTAGACTTCCATCCCTATAAGTTGCAGATTGTGCAATACTTACATGAACGAGACCAAGCGTCACGTATGGAGTTTAGTAGCCAGATATTGGCTAAAATCAACGAGGACGCGGATTTCCTTGGTAACTTATGGATATCAGACGAAGCCCATTTCCACCTGAACGGATTCGTGAACAGACAGAATTTTCGTTATTTGGCACAGGACAATCCTTGTGAGTTTCAGCAGCGACCACTACACAGCGCCAAGGTCACAATATGGTGTGCTGTATCATATCACGGTGTTATCGGCCCTTATTTTTTTGAACGTGAGGATGGTAGTGCAGTGACAGTAACATCCGCTCGATATGTTGAAATGCTTCATACATTCTTTACACCGAGACTGTACGAGCTTAATCTTAGCGTCGAAAACATGTGGTTTCAGCAGGACGGAGCCACGTCACACACTGCTCGACAGTCGATGGCAGCAGTTCGTCAATTGTTTGGAAGACGCATTATTTCACGTAACGGTGACATTGCATGGCCTGCGAGATGCCCTGATCTTAGTGTGTGCGACTTCTTCCTGTGGGGATATCTTAAAGGCAAGGTTTACCGTACACGTCCTGCAACAATCCATGAACTGAAGGAGAACATTGAAAACGAAATCACTGCCGTTCCCCAAGATTTGCTACACCGCGCATTCCAGAGTTTTCATAACAGGCTGTTAGAGTGTGAACGCCGAATGGGAGCACATCTTTCCGATGTCGTCTTTAAAAAGTAGAGAGACACTTTTGGACATTTTGATTGTAAAGACATACTGAATAATGGCATACTGAATACATTCACTTTCGTTAATAAATTACTAGTTTTATGAATTTATTCATGGAAATGGCGTTATTTCGAAATTTCCCGTTTCCCTGCGCCACCCTGTATATTTCTTTAAAGTCAGTACCGCCATTAGACTGTTGCTTATTTGCAGTGTTACATTTACACTTACACAATCATGATTTCGGCTTCAAAGTGCCATTATCAAGTGTTTTAAGTGATATAAATTGCCTAAGATCGCAATTGTCGTATTAAAATACACTACTAGACACATTGTCTTGACACAAAATGGTGTAATCAGTAATGAAACAAAGCATTAGGCTCTGCCAGAAATATCGACTCATAGACAATGTGTCTAATACTACATCTACATTTATACTCAACAAGCCACCAACGGTGTGTGGCGGAGGGCACTACGTGCCACTGTCATTACCTCCCTTTCCTGTTCCAGTCGCGTATGGTTCGCAGGAAGAACGACTGCCGGAAAGCCTCCGTGCGCGCTCGAATTTCTCTAATTTTACATTCGTGATATCCTCGGGAGGTAAAAGTAGGGGGAAGCAATATATTCGATACCTCATCCAGAAACGCAACCTCTCGAAACCTGGACAACAAGATACACCGTAAGATGTTTATATTTTCCCACCTCCGCGTTGCAAATGTTTTGACTTTTGAGTGAAATGCCCAGTCGATGTGCTGTTGTTTTCACGTCAATTCTACCAACAGTGAGAGTTGTTTAGTTCTCGGGGTGTTGTAAAACTCCTGGATTCGTCTCGTCGCTGTGCAGCATATGAAAAGGATTGCGGAAGACTCCCAAATAAATTCCAAAATACAGTGCAGTTTTAACACCAATATATTTCCTGGACTCTGGTGTCCGAGCCTGGTGAACTGTACCGGTTACATCACCTGTACCCAAAGTTGACATCAAACGACACAGTGTCCACAACAATCAACAAACGAGTGAGCCTACAATACATTTGCTCGCAACCCTAGCCAAAAAACGAGTGCCCCAAGGCGCCTGCGTGACCTCTATTTATATTTTTGTTAACAATTACAGACAATGAAAACTACAATTTTATGTAAAATCACAATTAAAAGTTAAACCGAATATGAGATACACATTGCTAAAAATTTACAATCACAGTGCTGAACAAGGTGAACCTATTTTCAACTTAGTTATGAGTTAATATAACATTTTATGACTAATTATGTTACAGGTAACAATTACATTTCTAAATTTGTTTATAACACATCAACTAGTGCCTGAATTTTAGTGCTAACATATATCGGAGATTCAATTAACATGCTTTATTTATATGTTCTATTTAATTTGCTGTAGTAATTTTATACTGATAGGTTTACTGGGACATCCTGACCATGTGCTACATTTCGTTCGATTAGTTACAGTATTAATTTCACATTTATATTGTGTTTTTCACATAAGAACAATGTTAATCAGCAAAGCATCATTTTCGAATTATATGTATACTGAAATAGTGGTTATTTTTGTATATAATTTGGAAACAGGTCACTTTACAATCAGGCAATTAGGACTGGTGTTTATCTTTAATGCTCTCCGAAGGGCTCTGATAGGTAGCAATGAGATACAGTAATATTTCAACCGCGATGCAGAGCGCCTCTCTTGCAGAGTCTGCCACATGAGTTTGCTAAACATCTTCGTAACGCTATCACGCTTACCAAATAACCCTGTGACGCAACGCGCCACTTTTCTTTGGATCTTCTGTCTCTTCTGTCAACCCGACCTGGTACGGATCCCACACTGATGAGCAATACTCAAATATAGGTCGAACGGGTGTCTTGTAAGCCACCTCCTTTGTTGATGGACTACATTTTCTAAGGACTCTCCCAATGAATCTCAACCTGGCACCCGCCTTACCAACAATTAATTTTATCATTCCACTTCAAATCGTTCCGTACGCATACTCCCAGATATTTTACAGAAGTAACTGCTACCAGTGTTTGTTCTGCTATCACGTAGTTATACAATAAAGGATCCCTCTTTCTATGTATTCGCAATACATTACATTTGTCTATGTTAAGGGTCAGTTGCCACTCCCTGCACCAAGCACCTGTCCGCTGCAGATCTTCCTGCATTTATTTAGCTGCAATTTTCTAATGCTGCAAATCTCTGTATACTACAGCATCATCCGCAGAAAGCCGCATGGAACTTCTGACACTATCTACTAGGTCATTTATATATATTGTGAAAAGCAATGGTCCCATAACACTCCCCTGTGGCACGCCTAAGGTTACTTTAACTCCTACAGACGTCTCTCCATTGAGAACAACATGCTGTGTTGCCATCTTAGGCAATTTATAACACTTAAAACACTTGATAATGGCACTTTGAAGCCGAAATTATGATTCTGTAAGTGTAAATGTAACACTGTAAATAAACAATAGTCTAATGGCGGTACTGACTTTAAAAAAAAAATTGTCTTTGCTTTGTTTATCCTTAAGCCACATCCCGTGCTACTTCTTCCGATTGTGTTCCCTACACCCAGCTAGAATATCTGTGTTGTCTGCTAACCGTAGCATTGTTGTCTGTTTCGTTTCGAGTTTTATTCCCCTTCCTAAATTTTCCTTGACTTCCTTAATTGCTTCTTCGGCCAACAAACTGATCAACAGCGGTGGTCTACCGAAATCCTGTCTTACACCCTTTATAACGTGAACTTGTTTTCTGTGATCCGCCGGTTTCACCATTCCCACTTTGGTTCTGTAACTGTTGTATATTATTTATTATCTCTGTACTTCACATCCGATCTTCTAAAAATAACATTGCAAACGCTCTTTCCAGGTCCACAAACGTTGGAGTGATGTCCTGATTTTTCTTCAGTCTGACTTCCATTTACTAACAAAGCTCAGAGGCTGTCAGAAAACTGGCGATTGAAGGAATTTTCATTGCTCTTGTTGGATCAGCAACGAGAGAAGAGGATAGCCAGTGAGGCACCTTTTTTTTCTTCTGAGAAGGACTCTTACGGTAACTTCTACTATGCTGATAACCATTAATACAAACCCACCCAAATAAACACCTCTCAGTTTATCATCAGTTTCATGTAAAGTTGTTTACGCTTCATTACTCAAGGCAGTTAATAAACTGACTCGAAAATGAGTCTGTATGCACGGTAGTTTCCTCTGAT
This sequence comes from Schistocerca cancellata, assembly GCF_023864275.1. NCBI lineage: Eukaryota > Metazoa > Arthropoda > Insecta > Orthoptera > Acrididae > Schistocerca > Schistocerca cancellata. Next base: position 321,713,223 of record NC_064628.1, on the reverse strand, counting down.
AATAATGACGGTACTACGGCTGCCAAATGCTCGGCTTTAGCTGGAAATGTCCACATTTTTACGGTCGTGTCCGAGCAACTATACAGGGTGTCCCAGGAGAAATTGGAAAGTATTCAGGAATACGACAGGAACGATCAGTCGAAGGAAAAAGGTCCAGTAAACATGAGCTTTAAAATGGGTACCTTGAGAGCTATGACCACTTATCCAGTAAAAGAGATGTGTTTCACAAAAGGGAAGATAAAGAAGTCTTCATATCTTTCATTTTAGGGCCTATGTTTTCTTGAAGTTCGTATCATACAGCTGAACATTGATCATACACGCTGTATACAAGTTCGGCCCGTGCGGCTTTTGCTCGGCTTTTTAGCGATGAGATAGTGAACACGGAATAAAGGTCCGTTCCAGGTTAATGACGTACGCGGGAGATGTCACAACCTCCCTTCTCGCAGAGCAAGCACGGCAAAGTAGAGCAGCCGACAACCCGCCATGCCCCGCCACACAAGTGCATATCGAAAACGTTTGTTCGAAATTATTGTAACTGGCGGAATATTACTTTGCAGTTCCAAGCTTAACTCTGACGTCGAAACGGTGTTCCCTTTCATAGGGCCCAGTGGAGAAAGGAACACAGTAAATAGCAAATCGATACAATCACAAAAAATTATGTTGATATTGCGTAATTTAAAATTATACTGTCAAGAGTTCCACGAAATGATTTCCAAGAAAAATAACGTTCTTGATAAAGTTGGTGAAAATGAAACATATCGATAATTAACTACAGGTAATTGTTATTTTAGAGCGCGTGCTAAAACTTAACGCCTTCGAATTTTTATGTGAAATCTCTTAAAGCTTTTTAAATAAAACCAGTGTTATTAACATTCTACATCATTTTCGTATCTACACATCTGCAGCCTTCTACCGCTAAAGGACTCCGAATTGCAGCGTGTGACATGGCGGTGGGTAACAACTATGATGGTGCGCGAGAAACGAGTTTCGAATTCGAACCGTTCGTCCACACGTGGAGCATCTTCTCTTTCAGCATAACAACACCAGACCACACACGAGTGCTGCGATATCTGCAACAATCTAATGCCATGGGTGTACTGTCATCACTCGTCCTTTTCACAGTCCAGAAATCGGCCCCATCTTGTTTTCATAAGTTTCCAAAACTGAAAGAACAATTTCGAGGACTTAACTTCCATAGCGATGAAGCGGTGTAAGCAGAGGTGACTTTGTGGGTCCGTCAACAAAATCAAACATTCTGCAGTGACGGTGTCAAGAAACTGGTCTTTCGTTGGAACAAATGAGTTCAATAAAGATGTATAATGTCAATAAGGTTTGTTTTATTTAAAAAGCCTTAAGAGTTTTCACATAAAAAATTTAGTCTCACTACTTTTCAGTACTCCCTCATACTATGACTAACTGAATTACCGAAGTTATTGAACATCATTTCGTTTTTCGTCCCAGAAGAATTGATAGTTACTTCTTTAATCAAGAAATTTTACTTCATTGTGACATAAGATTATCTTAGGAAGAAGACAGAGACATAGAAAGATTGAGCGCGTACGTGCTATCGTATTTGGAAAATTGTAAGACTGTACACCGATTGTTTTTGCTTTAATTTAACACGTTTAAGGTTGGTCTTGCAAAAAACTAACTATAACTGTTTATTATTAAGCCATCGAATATACCCAGCTGACACTGTTTCTATTCAAAATAGGCTGACTGGCTTTTAGGGGAAAATGTCTGGCTTAATATAACACCGAGTCCGACTTTTCTATTTTTGAATCTGGCAGTCCTAGACTTTTCTAAAGTTCCTGATCGCCAACATGTATCTCAAGGCTTGAAATAAATTGCAGACTTCCCCGCAGTGCCTAATGGTGTGATGACACCATCATCTTGAGCCTCAAATTGTACAATGAAGGAAACTCGGAGCCATAATTCAACGATATATTTAAACCATCGTTACCGTGCTGGGTTGCAAACACCCCTTTCGATGTATTTTGTTGTAATTAAATGGCGTGTAATTTTCACTTTAACACTTCGGTGCCGTGGCCGGTGCATAATATTTCCTAAGTTGAAAGGCACGAAGTCTAAATATTCATGCTGCAGGAGCTTAGAATAGACAGTTATAATGTTGCTGTAGTTACCGTCAGTTTATCTTCTTTTCCGGAGGAAGACAGAAGCGTTTTCCGTCGCTGGGGGTTTAACAAATCCCACCATACTAGTGGAGACTATTTCCACAAATATGGTAATTCAATAAACAGTTTTCAACAGTAAATGTGATTTACGAAGTTTGCCTGATGCCACGAATGGTCATCTAATTCATTCCCACAATTTTTCAAATTCACATTTAAAATTTTCTGTGTTCCAATGAAACTGTCCCCATAAAAACCTCATCGCAAAGCATGTACATAATACGTCTTACGTCCAAAGACAGGGAAACTAAACGTCAGTGGTGTGCGTGGCTAGAATATATTGTTTTAATGTGTGAAAGACCGTTTCTGTGCTGAAGAAGACACAGAATGGCCGTTGTTTCCCTCAGTTACACGTAAGAAAACTGTACATTACAAATGAAATTAGGACAATGTAAGCGTAGTTATTGTTGCTCTTATTTTTGACAAAATGAGCGTTATAACTGAAAATTACAAAAATTTTCAGAACTTTAAAAAAATAATGCTGGTATGGAAAAATCAAAACTTTTTGTAAGTGATGTATGTTATCAAGGCTCATTACAAACGTTTTCACCAATATTTGGAACAAGACGTCCCATTTCACTCTCAAACCAAAAAAATTAATTTGGGGCTACTCAAGCACTACTGCACTAATAATGTTAAATTAATTGATCGCAGTAACGAAGAGTTACATAGCACTAGTTGTACGAACCTTGTAGAATGTACAACGTGCACTGCGATTCGCTAACAGAAAGAAGGAAACGATGCAGCTGTAACCACAAGAATTGGATCTAGGATTTGTAATGGGATATCAGTCGTTGTTGCGATCAATAACTCGTGTATTAAATCGAGGAGGTAGTAGTTTCGAACATGGTAGTAAAGTTGTACCATCGCAGCTACCAACGAAACGGAATCCTATTGGTTGAAAGATAGAGCAGACACACTGATCGTGGTTAGAACATCCACTACATCTACATCTACATCCATACTCCGCAAGCCACCTGACGGTGTGTGGCGGGGGTACCTTGAGTACCTCTATCGGTTCTCCCTTCTATTCCAGTCTCGTATTGTTCGTGGAAAGAAGGATTGTCGGTATGCCTCTGTGTGGGCTCTAATCTCTCTGATTTTATCCTCATGGTCTCTTCGCGAGATATACGTAGGAGGGAGCAATATACTGCTTGACTCTTCGGTGAAGGTATGTTCTCGAAACTTTGACAAAAGCCCGTACCGAGCTACTGAGCGTCTCTCCTGCAGAGTCTTCCACTGGAGTTTATCTATCATCTCCGTAACGCTTTCGCGATTACTAAATGATCCTGTAACGAAGCGCGCTACTCTCCGTTGGATCTTCTCTATGTCTTGTATCAACCCTATCTGGTACGGATCCCACACTGCTGAGCAGTATTCAAGCAGTGGGCGAACAAGCATACTGTAACCTACTTCCTTTGTTTTCGGATTGCATTTCCTTAGGATTCTTCCAATGAATCTCAGTCTGGCATCTGCTTTACCGACGATCAACATTATATGATCATTCTATTTTAAATCACACCTAATGCGTACTCCCAGATAATTTATGGTATTAACAGCTTCCAGTTGCTGACCTGCTATTTTGTAGCTAAATGATAAAGGATCTATCTTTCTGTGTATTCGCAGCACATTACACTTGTCTACATTGAGATTCAATTGCCATTCCCTGCACCATGCGTCAATTCGCTGCAGATCCACCTGCATTTCAGTACAATTTTCCATTGTTACAACCTCTCGATAGACCACAGCATCATCTGCAAAAAGCCTCAGTGAACTTCCGATGTCATCCACCAGGTCATTTATGTATATTGTGAATAGCAACGGTCCTATGACACTCCTCTGCGGCACACCTGAAATCACTCTTACTTCGGAGGACATCTCTCCATTGAGAATGACATGCTGCGTTCTGTTATCTAGGAACTCCTCAATCCAATCACACAATTGGTCTGATAGTCCATATGCTCTTACTTTGTTCATTAAACGACTGTGGGGAACTGTATCGAACGCCTTGCGGAATCAAGAAACACGGCATCTACCTGTGAACCCGTGTCTATGGCCCTCTGAGTCTCGTGGACGAATAGCGCGAGCTGGGTTTCACATGACCGTCTTTTTCGAAACCCATGCTGATTGCTACAGAGTAGATTTCTAGTCTCCAGAAAAGTCATTATACTCGAACACAATACGTGTTCCAAAATTCTACAACTGATCGACGTTAGAGATATAGGTCTATAGTTCTGCACATCTGTTCGACGTCCCTTCTTGAAAACGGGGATGACCTGTGCCCTTTTCCAATCCTTTGTAGCCCTGTAGCCCACCCCAGCTCCCAGACAAAGGAAAAAAAACATAGTGTAGCCAGGAGTTTTTCTTTCAAGAAAATGATCTTAAAATCGGTGTTGCGTAGGTTAACTGTCTTGTAATTGGAACTTATTCATGGCTACTTACAAGTCACAATTCGTCTTTCAAAATACGGAAAATACTATATACCTCCAGTTCTAGCCCAGTGTCCTCCACATGCAAACGATTGTATGGGTGCCGTTTGAAGGAAGATATAGAGTGTGATGTAGATGGCGGAGATTTGTGAGAAGTTACACTTGGCGGCAGTGATAAATATGGCAGGCCGGTTGCTCATGAATTGTTAGCGTTATTACAAGGATTCATATTGCGCACTATTCTTGACTAATCTTTCTGTGAGTAAGTGTTCGTCGAGGAATCCGAAGGCCCGGTGTTGAGAACTTGGTGAATGCGGAACAGTCGCACTTCGAGTTCGATAATGATTCAAACAGATGTAAATTCTCCGTCTGTGACTGCTCTATCACACTTTACATGTTTATAAATCGTACTTTGAGAACAGGAAATAATCTGGATAACTTTACGTTGAGAGGCATATTGGCTGGGAAGCTACATAAAAACTTTGTCTCCTATGTAAAAGAAGATTTGAAAAATTTCTTGACCGAAGATATTATTAGATTTGCTTTCTACGATTCAGTGGCTTTGTAATAATATGTATGCTCTGGTGTGAAGTACGTCTTACAGAAAAGACTGTTTACAATATTGTGATATATTTGTTTTGTTATCGTATTTCAGTTCGAACATTTTAGCCACGTATGAAATACCCGTGTGCGTACCCTTATCATGCCACTTCTTGTGCGTGTTGATCCTCTGACATTGCTAATGAAATGTTAACGGTAAAAAAATCAGTGGATTATAGTGAACGAACCAAAGGTAGTTCGTTACGTGGTGGTGCATTTATCGAATGACAAACAACTATAAACAACTAGACTGTAATGCGATAAACTATGCTACACTACAAGTACATGTAACAATAAAGCAAGTGAGTTGCAACGCCCTCATCTCAGCGCGTTGTGAACTACTAGCGAGAGGTAACTCGTGAGTATCTCTCCTTTCTTCCGCCAGATGGCGTGGAGGTTGCGCTGTCGCACGAGTACTCTTCGAACATATTGGGCAATTAATGTAATTCGGTTTCCCAGTCCGAAAAATAACATCGTACAATCAGAAATTCTGATACACTCTAGTATTTAAGGGCAACGAAGCAGATATTCGGCAGATGGATTGTGGCCTCTTGAAAAATTTCTAAACATCTACGATATCTTACGTTCAAACGTAGACGCACGAGAATGACATGGATATGAAAGCATTTTACCGCGTAGCTTCTTAATAAGTAAAACTTAACAATATGTGGTGAACTTGATTTTCATATTCCGTTTTCTCGCAATATGATCCACAAAGAAAAAGCCGATTACTCACAAAAATAAATGCCAAATGAAGAGTTGAGTTATGAATAAAAGAATAAAAAATACCCATAAAATCTGCGAACGGTCTTGGTGATGTGCCTGTCGGGTCATCATCAATGGTTTTTATGCCTTCAGTGCACGAGATACTGCGCGTAAGTATTTCAGTTAACTATTTCTAACAACCTTCTGATCAGATACTGCTCGGAGTTTGCTCTTTCCCTTGTTGACGAAATAATGATTCTTCAGACCTACAACGTAGGTATGATGAACTTCGGTTTAATGCCATCACAATTTAGTACCAAGTTTACAAAGTATCACAAAAAAACTTTGTAGATCGAACATTCTTCGTCTTTGTAGTTGTATGTCTACAACTACGTACATCCATAGTCTGTGAAGTGCTTGGATAAGGGTATTTCCCATGGCACCACATATCAGAGTTTCCTCCCAGTCATTTCGCTTGCTTTTGTGGTCCGTACGGGAGCGGTAAACAGTGGGCTGTAATAGGTCCCTAGTTTCATCACTTAATACTGGTTGCTAAAACTAAGGAAGTAGGATTTCGCAGGAGAGTTTTCGTCTGTCTTCAAGCATCCCCCTTCCATGTTTCCACCTTCCTTTCCACGTTTCTCAGAAATTCTGTGAAGCTCTTCCGTGAGTCAAAATTCTAGCCATTCTTGTTACCTTCTTCCCCTGTTACTCTAATTTTGGATGGGCCCCACACATTTAAGCTTTATGTACAAAAACGCGTTCGCTATTTTTAATATCAATAATTTCTCTGGTTTTAAATATTTTCTCATGTAGCTTTGTTTCACTAATCATTAAAACTTCTGGCATCCATGAATTTCGAACACGAACATCATCGTGCTAAATAAGTGAAGAATACTTTGAATATTTTTTCTCTTTCCGTTTTATGCACACATTTACTATTATCTCTATAGAAACTGTACTGCTAGTTGTACTATCTCCACTTATCTGGACTTTACAAAATAGCATGACTTTGGACACTTCCAGTTGCGTATAGAAATGACCGTTCTTGTTTCTTACAACATGTTCTAGTCTTACTACCACTAACTTTTGAACTGGTAAATATTTTATTTACTGTTGGGTTTCGACTGATAATTACAAAGCTGTTTACTAACAACAATACTTCTTATCTTTCTGTTTCAGTTTTTTGGCACTTACGTCATCTTGGCTGTCAAACGTTAGTGTTTCATCATCCAAATGTGATCACATCGAACAGCTCTTGTTTCAATCTTAAATGTGTTCTCGGATAGTTCAAACATTAGAACCCCGTCTCGTGTGGTTACTGATGTTGCAAACACTTTTTCCAATCATAAAGTCTGAACACATTAATATTCCTGTGGAAAATACACTTTGGTATTTAGAGGAAAAGTGTGAAGACATTTAGAAGTAGTATACGAAGAAAATTGCAAGCATTGGACGTCAAATGCACCTTTGTCGGAATCTTATTATTCATTCCATATAAACTTGAGAAGTCTTTCGTTGGCTACCTCTAAACAGATGAATTCTTCTCGGGTTGTCAGCTGAGTGGTGGCGTCGTCTTGTCGCAACGTTTCAATGAGTTTCGTACCCATCATCTTCTGGCGAACTGCTACAGTGTTAGTGGTGTTAATCCAAAGAACAGCAATGGCAACGATAAACAAACCAAACATTGCATTGTATCTACAACAGCTGCAAAAGTTGACATTTCGTCTGAATGGAACTCAAGGAATTTCGCAGAATGAGAAAGAAGTGGCAGATGAAATATTAGCGTTTCTGCAAGATGAGTCAGTGGAGTTAGTGGTTTCGTATACGCTCGACTGTGCGGGCAATGTACCCGAGGAGTACAATAATGGCCATATATGCTTACCAAGTGATTGTGATACTGAAACAAGTGTCGAGCCACGTAGTTCATCATCCTTGTCGGACATGGGGCCACAAATCCTGTTGCCCGTAAAACATAGTAAAGGTAGTTGTCCAAGGAGCCGGTACTAAACATAATTACGTACACGGAAAATCATCCCGCAGCATAGTAAAAAAACAATTATGAACATATTTCCAATTAGTCCCCAGCAACGTGACCGTGTAGTGTATAAGAAAAATTACGGATATTCTAACAAGGGAACCTCCCCATCGCACCCTCCTCAGATTTAGTTATAAGTTGGCACAGTGGATAGGCCTTGAAAAACTGAACACAGATCAATCGAGAAAACAGGAAGAAGTTGTGTGGAACTATGAAAAAATAAGCAAAATATACAAACTGAGTAGTCCATGTGGAAGATAAGCAACATCAAGGATCATGTGAGCTCAGGGGCGCCGTGGTCCCGTGGTTAGCGTGAGCAGCTGCGGCATGGGAGGTCCTTGGTCTACCCTCGAGTGAAATATTTTCTTTCTTTATTTTCGCAAAGTTATGATCTGTACGTTCGTTCATTGACGTCTCTGTTCACTGTAGTAAGTTTAGTGTCTGCGTTTTGCGACCGCACAGCAAAAACGTGCGATTAGTAGACGAAAGGACGTGCCTCTCCAATGGGAACCGAAAACATTTGATCGCAAGGTCATAGGTCAACCGATTCCTCCACAGGAAAACACATCTGATATATTCTATACGACACTGGTGACAGCATGTGCGTCATATGACAGGAATATTTTGTCGACCGACATAACTTGTACATTTGGCGAATGGGTAAAAAGATTCTTATACCTTGCCCGATTTAAGTTTTCTTGTGGATGTGATAATCACTCCCAAAAACCTGATGAAAACATAAGAGTTTGTCACATAAACTGCAACAAATAAATGCAACAGTTTCACAGTCGCACAATTTTCCCTGTGCTCTATTAAAACATGTTTTGTGTCGATGTTTGTTTAGGTGTAGCGTCCCCATACTACGGCGCAGTTACCTCGCATCGGACGGACGAACGGACAGATAATAATTGTCTGAAAATAAAAAAAATAAGTAATTCACTTGTGGGAAGGCTTGAGCCAAGGACCTCTCGGTCCGCAGTTGCTCACGCTAACCACATGACCACGTCGCGCCTGAGCTCATACTGTCCTTGATGTTGCTTATCTTGCACATGGATTACTCAGTTTGTATATTTTGCTCATTTTTCTCATAGTTCCACACAATTTCTTCTTGTTTTCTCGATTGATCTGTGTTCAGTTTTTCAAGGTCTATCCACTGTGCCAACTTATAACTAAATCTGGGAGGGGTGCGATGGGGAGGTTCCCTTGTAAGGAGGGCAAGACGTCTAGGCGCTCAGTCAGGAACCGCGCGACTGCTACGGTCGCAGGTTCGAATCCTGCCTCGGGCATTGATGTGTGTGATGTCCTTAGGTTAGTTAGGTTTACGTAGTTCTAAGTTCTAGGGGACTGATGACCACAGATGTTAAGTCCCATAGTGCTCAGAGCCATTTGAACCATTTGAGGACAAGATGCACTTATTACAAAAACTGGTGTTTGCTCGTTTCAAGGATGCTCGATACAATTTGCAGGATGTGCATGATAGTGACCTACTACGTCACGCACGTCAAATTACGTGCGACATATATTACAGTGATTTCAAGGGAAGTAGTGGATGGTTGCATAACTTCAAACAAGGCTACGGAATTGGAAGACGTAATGTAACGAAACTTCAAACAAAGTGTCAACTTTGCGATGCACAGCATACTGCGGAATCGGCCAGAAAATTTATAGATGAGATAAACGAACTTATCCCATCGTTCAGTAAGGAATTTGTTTCCATCTCCAACCAATCGCGATTTGAGGAGGAAATGCATATGAAAGGAACCCTGGAAATTAGAAACCGAGAGAGTTCCATCAAGGAGAAGTAACATCAATGCCTTAACCCATTCGTATACAATTATGTCGACTGTTAATCTGGATGCTAAATTGGCTGAAAGTTACTTACTGCGCTATGAGAAGTTTGATGTTCTCTGCCCCTTACGATTCTTCTCGTGTGCGTGATCTTGCAAGGGAAATAAGGAATATTTACATCACAGCAAGCAAGAGTGGGAAAATGGACATAAGAGAACTACAACTACCGTATGAGCACTGTTTTTGGCCGATAGTTAGTCAAATAAACTTTACTTTTCTTGATTCCTGGCCTGCGTATAAAAATTATACTCCTCTACAGAAGACTATCCTTTCTGAAAAGTGTGTGACGTTGCAGTTCATACCGCTGGAACCACTGGGCAAATTCAGCCTCTGGATGTTTGTTTTTACTGGGTCTGTGAAACATTATCGCACTTAAAGGATAGCCATTTTCACGATAAGCTCCACGACTGACTGTTTCACATTCGGTTCCATGCCATCACATTTCATCATTTCTCACCATCCCGTTACATCAGTATGATTCTCTATGTATTCTGTAGGAGTGGATACCTAGCCGAACGTCCTGTACGATTTATAACTCCCAAGGAGTTCTCCTTCGATCTTGATGGTGCAAATCTTTGTGATCGCTTTGGGACGCCACTTTTCTTTCGGTGTTCACAGTGCAAGTTAATGGTTTGTTTTGAACATTTCTTGAATGTCGGTGATGTCCGTTTTATGAAGTGCAATACTTACATCCCCTAGCAGATTGATCTATGTACATCTCGGACACTCATTCGCCATCCTAATGCGCAAGGTGAGTCATTAGCAGCTAATATTTCTCCTTTCATAATTATTAACATAACACTTTCAAATGAGCCTTATGAAAGACTGAACTTGCGACCTCGCACTCAAGAGGGTTCCATGTTAGCGATATTTTTGACAGTGAAGATTATTACTTTCAACAGGGTGGATTGCTGTCACACTTTGGACTTCAAGTGGGGGAACTCCTCAACTGCACATTCCCTTCCGGATCGACGGGACGAAGAGGAACTGCTTTGGAGTATCCAGCTTGTTCACTGGATTTAATCCATTAGAGTTTGTCTTTAGACTGTTCTCAGAAACATGATGTACTTCGCAAATCCACAAACATACACGGTCTAAGAGAGCAACTTGAGCAAGCCTGCTTAGCTGTTCCAGTAGTAACAATCGAATTGGTACACGTCGCCTTATTCTATCTAAGGCGTTGTTGGCGATGCGTTGCTGTGGAAGGTGATCATTTTGCGCCTATACGACCGTAAGTTAATGTATACGACACCAAAAACTTCTCATTTCATGTGTTGTAGCGTTCTCGCTTCCCGCGCCCGGGTTCCCGGGTTCGATTCCCGGCGGGGTCAGGGATTTTCTCTGCCTCGTGATGACTGGGTGTTGTGTGCTGTCCTTAGGTTAGTTAGGTTTAAGTAGTTCTAAGTTCTAGGGGACTGATGACCATAGATGTTAAGTCCCATAGTGCTCAGAGCCATTTGAACCATGTGTTGTAATGAAAGGGATATTCAGTTTTAAAGAGTCTACACATTATTTTGGGACGCTCTCTATGTGTGTAAAACGACGTTGCCACTGAAAAGTTAAAAGAATAGAAAACCGAAACTGTTTGTTCACTTGATCTTTAGATGATAATCTATGTCATACGCTTACCCATTCCAGTTATATTCTTATTTCCATTAACATCTTAATTAATTTATTTATTTTTCCTAATTAATTTATTTTTAATAACCTCTGCATTGATTCTGATTTAATAAGCGCATATCTCAGTGCGAGGAATCAAGAACAGCTGACACTATTTCCTTCAAAATATTAAGAGGCGAAGAGAAAGGAACGAAATGTAGAAATTACGATATCGAGGTTACTGGGTACAGAGTTTTAGTTCAGTTGAAAAATTAAATTGGAAGAAAGATGGAACGGCCTCTATGAAGGAACCGTCACAACTGTCATGTGAGGTAACTGAGGATTCGTGGAAAGCACAAATGAGACTAACTCTTCATTCTTAGTTTCTGCTCCTTTCGCATGACAGTCTAGGCTTCATCAGTTCGCCACTTGAGACAAAAAAGGAGGAAAGGTTAAGAAAAGAGCTAGGCAGCTTCCCCACAGTATATTGTTAGAGCTATCAGATGGTTCAAATGGCTCTAACCACTATGGGACTAACATCTGAGGTCATCAGTCCCCTAGACTTAGAACTACTTAAACCTAACTAACCTAAGGACATCACACACCTCCATGCCCGAGGCAGGATTCGAACCTGCGACCGTAGCAGCAGCGCGGTTCTGGACCGAAGCGCCTAGAATTGCTCGGCCACAGCGGCCGGCGTGTCTGTTATAGAAATACCGAACTTGACAAACTGCTGATTGGTTTTTTATGTTCTACACTCGTCATTCACAGCCCAAACTGACAGGACGATCGGTTTTCATTGTAGATCTCTGACCTTATGTGCCAGACCGTTGTTCCCCACATTTACTTTACAAACAAGGGAAGGTTCCTGAAATCCTTTGTCGAACTCAAGAGATTGAAGATATTTACATTGTTATTAATAAGCGTTGCTATTTGTGCTGGTAATTACAATCATCCTGATAATAATGTATTATATGTACACACAACTCAGCCACAAGTACGCATTGTAATGAAGAAAACTGTGAAAACATTCTTTACTAATAGTTTTTCTTTTGTGTATTTCCCTGTCCGATGTAAGAGCATATCGAGGGCCGTAATATGGCCAGGCTAAATAAAAACAATAAAAAAATAAAACAAACTGACGCAATGAAAACTAGGTAGACTAGTGTGTACCCATATAACTGGCGGTTTGTGTATGAGAGGTGTCATAAAATTTTAACTGTTATCTTGAAGACATGCACCGCCCTCTGTTGTCGAACTGTTAACGCCACTGCCTTCAGTGCTAAAAGACCTTGTTTTGATTCTCAGTACGTACTTGAATTTTTATGTGGTAGGGGGAGTCTGCATCGTGAGGCCAAATGAGGAGCTGCTCGAATAAACAGGCAGAACGATCACCAGTATTCAGCCACTGGGAATAACGGATGGAGGGATTGGCGACATGCTGATCACGTGTTCCATGACCATGGATCACTCATCATACTAGCTTGTAGGCAGCAGTCGATCGGAACAGACCTAAGACCTAAGAACTGAGTGGTGTTTGCGTTTCCACCTTAAAAGCATTGTGTTCCAAGCATGAAACTTGGTGAGGGTAATGGCAGCCTACATATTCGCCCTTCAGTGTGACATGTCTCAGGAATGGATGATCTGGCAGTCAGCTTGCGTTATGCGACCGCTTTTCCGGAAGCAGTCACGAAATTTATGCAAATTCATGATGAAAGACCTGTTTGGTCAGAACATTTAATTGATGCTGAGGAATATGGTAAACAGTAGTACTAATGATGGTAGTAACTGACTACATCTGCATCTACATACATACTCTGCAATCCACCATACGGTGAGTGGCGGAGGGTACCTCGTACCACAACTAGCATCTTCTCTCCCTGTTCCACTCCCAAACAGAACGAGGGAAAAATGACTGCCTATATGCCTCTGTACGAGCCCTTGTCCCTCTTATCTTATATTTGTGGTCTGTCCGCGAAATATAAGTTGGCGACAGTAAAACTGTACGGCAGTCAGCCTCAAATGCTGGTTCTCTAAATTTCCTCAGTAGCGATTCACGAAAAGAACGCCTCCTTTCCTCCAGAGACTCCCACCCGAGTTCCTGAAGCATTTCCGTAACACTCGCGTGATGATCAAACCTATCAGTAACAAATCTAGCAGCCCGCCTCTGCATTGCTTCTATGTCCTCCGTCAAACCGACCTGATAGGGATCCCTAACGCTCGAGCAGTACTCAAGAATAGGTCGTATTAGTGTTTTATAAGCGGTCTCCTTTACAGATGAACCACATCTTCCCAAAATTCTACCGATGAACCGAAGACGACTATCCGCCTTCCCCACAACTGCCATTACATGTTTGTCCAACTTCATATCGCTCTGCAATGTTACGCCCAAATATTTAATCGACGTGACTGTGTCAAGCGCTACACTACTAATGGAGTATTCAAACATTACGGGACTCGCTTTCCTATTCATCTGCATTAATTTACATTTATCTATATTTAGAGTTAGCTGCCATTCTTTACACCAATCACAAATCCTGTCCAAGCCATCTTGCATCCTCAAAGTCACTCAACGACGACACCTTCCCGTACACCACAGCATCATCAGCAAGCAGCCGCACATTGCTATCCACCCTATCCAAAAGATCATTTATGTAGATAGAAAACAACAGCGGACCTACCACACTTCCATGGGGCACTCCAGATGATACCCTCACCCACGATGAACACTCACCATACGACCTTGTTCTTCTTTTACTCTCCGAATTTGCATGCCTTGTAGAAATGAAAGAAAGCTGAAAGTATTCTGCGTGGTGAAAACAGCCAGGGATAGCAGAGTCGGCTGCCTCCCCTAGAGCCAATTAGCAGAAGGCCTTACGTGAGCGTCAATAGCCACCACCTTTTGTAGTGCACCTGTGACGTCCAACTTAGTTCTGAACGAACACATGTAGGACCTCCCGCGGCATGGCACAAACGCCTGGTGAAAACATTTTACAAAGTGGTAGTGGAATGAGAATGTTCGCCTTTTAGTAGAAGGCACTATTGTGCTCAAATGTAGAAAGCTCACTGTTTCTCACAAAGCCCCAGACACCAATGATCAACATGTCGAAGACAGATTGGAGTCCCACAGTTTTGAGCCTTTGGTAGTGTGAGACAACACTGAACAAATGTTTATGCAAAAATTGAGACAACATAGCCTTTAGAGAACAGTGACCTGATGCTATTAAGTTAAGAGGAACAGCCGGGATCGCAAAAATATTTGTTTATTTACAGGTTTCGGGTTATGTAAAAGCCGCCTTCAGAATTTTTTTGCCCCCTCTGGATAGTGCTGGCGGCTCCTCGGTTTTCTCATGATACCATGATCGTACACTGACTCAGGGGGCCAAAAATTCTGAAGATGGCTTTTACACAAGCCGAAACCAGTAAATAAACATATAGTTTTTCGATCTCGACTATTCATTTTAACTTAAATGTTTATTCAATGAAAGAACCTTCAGCATAGGTTAACACAAATAAACTACAAGTTAGAGAGAGAAACGGGAGGTGACTGTGAAGACCATCTAACTGGTCAAGAAAGAGAGAGAGAGAGAAAGAGAGGAGGGGGGGGGGATTAGTGAAGCGAGTTTTTTCTGTGGAAGATGGTGCGATGTACGTTATTGTTTAACCAGTTGGAGGAAGACAGATTAGTGTTTCCTAGGAGCATTTTTATCGGTTGGTACTCGGAAGTTTCAAAGCCCAGTCAATCTGTATTTAGCAAGAGAAACAAACATAGGAATTTGAGGTTTGCTTTTTATTAACAGTCGATCAGAAGTGACTCAGTCGGGGAGCCTATATCACCAGACTTCCTCTCTGAGAACCGCTATCGATTCTGCTGGCCTGAACCAATCTGTTGTGGACTGAGAAAAATTTCGGTCTGATTTGTGCTTAGCCGATGGCAAGGCCCTTTGGTTCTGCCAATGATTGATTCTGCAGCCACTTAAGCATCCACCAGCAATTCTATGGTGAGATCGAGCCGCAACTGTGAGACAATATGTAGGGGCATTAAAGCCATTTTATAGTAATTGGTTACTTCTGTTGGGAATTGAAATCGTCGGGACATTTATATCTATGATTAATGATACTCTTTGTAAGACATAACACGTTGTAAACTCTTTGTTATATGTATGTTCTGTGACTGTTAAGTAAAGTGTTGCGTTAAGCCTGCAAATCGTTGCTTACTGCTGCGATTCACGACATAAGGACATCCACCGTTCATAAACACGTTTTTCTGCGTGGCTACTTAGAAGGGGAGCCAAAGTTTTTAGCTGATGGTATTGCTGTAATCTCTGATACATATGAAGAAACCAAGAGAATCCTTACCGCACTCATCGGCGATAAAACAGAATTACATAAGCTCACATGGACTATTTAGAATCTATAAAACCCGTTCAATTTTCGAATTCAGAATCTCTTAATTCTACATTTATCGAGTGCAACCACCGCATCCAAGCTTTGCGCGCGCTCGGTTAAAACGTAAATGTTTAAGGCGCGTGTCCACTAGCTAGTAACTTCCTCAACTACTTGCTGAAGTGTTTAAATTAGTACGAAAACTTGCGCAAGTTGACTTCTGCAAGTCGCTTCGGCAAGTTAATTTCACGAACTTGCTGCAAGTATTTGCGGAAGTTTATCCGCTACAGTTCGCGTTGTGAGACAGGCAAGTTGAAGATTACATTGTCGTGTGCACAAACCAGAGCAGCCGCCAGTATTGTTGTATTGTTAATGTTAAAGAAAAAGCGTGACGAAAAACCAAAAGTTAAGAAAAAGAGAAGTGTTTGGGTAAAGAAATGGATACAGTGGCGTTCATGCTTAAGTTTCGAAGAAACACTACTGAACGAACCGATATCAGAGGACTTTTCTCAGATTAAAAACTTTTTAAGAATGTCTTTTGCAAGTTTTGAACACCTCTTGTCAATTGTAGAATCAAATATTCGGAAAAAGGACACAAATATGCAGCAAGCTATATCACAAAGAGATATAAACAGAAAAATACGAAACAGTTATCTTGTGGATGATGAACTTGGGCAGTATCAGAAATAATAAGTACTTTCTCTGATGGTGTGCAGATGAAACTGCTTTCACCTATCATCCAAGAATTAGTTACAGTTTCATCTTCCTCAGATATTTTCAGTATTGCCTTTTGTATTATCCTCTTTAATTTTTTTCGACTTGACATTTGTGTTAATAACCTCAACTCCGATGCCACATAGTCTCCAAACACCTGACGTTCATCAACAGGTTTGTGCATCGCTTCTATTGCCTTGTTTAGAACAGTGTCTGAATTTTCCTCGGTATTTTTTTCTTTTCAAAATTCTTCTTTCCTGTGCTTTTTCCTGGACTGTATCTGTCTCACACTCACCATCTTCCCTGGCGTTTTCTAATCCCTAAAATAAATATTGTAATGTAATATTTATCTTCAAAATGATAAATTTCAGATATAATTTTGTTTTCTATAATTTTACGTACCTTCAACAGAAGAAGAATGGTTACAAATCGCTACTGGTTTTGAGAATAGATGGGATTTTCGCAACTGTATTGGCGCTATGGATGGAAAACATATAGTCATACAGGCTCCCAAGAAAGAAGGCAGTGTGTACTTTAATTATAAAGGGAACCACAGTATTGTGCTATTGGCACTGATTGGACCTGACTACAGAGTTATATACTTCGATGTGGGCAGTAATGGAAGAATATGTGATGGTGGAGTTTTTAATAACTGTAGACTGTCAGAATGTCTTCAGTCTAATTCTTCGAATGTACCAGTCCCTCGAAATTTACCTGGTAAAACTGTGCAGATACCTTACGTCATTGTTGCTGATGATACATTTGCTCTAAAAAATTATAATATGAAGCCCTACCCTTTAAGAGGCCAACCAGTGCAAAATCGTGTGTTTAACTATCGGCTCTCTAGAGCAAGATATGTGTCTAAAAACTTTTTTTTTTGCTTATATGCACACGTTTTCGAGTATTACGAACGCAAATTCTTCTAAACCCAGAGAAATCGAGGCAAATTGCCATAGCGATTTGTGCTCTTCTCAACTTTTGACTCACAGAAGAGAGTAGAAATTCCGTTTATGCCGAATATACCGCTGGAACCAATAAACGTACATAATTGGCCACAGATGCCAAGAAAGTCAGAAATGAATTCACAAACTTCTTTGTTTCACCAGAAGGGGAAGCAGCCTGGCAATACACACGCCTTTAAATTTCAATTGATTTCGGATGAGAGTGTAAACATAAATACATCTGTAATAAAAGTAATCAAAGAATTCCCATTTATTTTTATGTAAATCGTCTGAACTTTGCCCACTTTTTCTTTTCTTCGATTTATTTAGTTCTTGATTATACTGCGTACGCAAATCATGGATTTTTTTTCGTATTTCTGGCTCTGTAGAGTCGAATTCTGACGCAATAATTTCCCGTGCGTATTGCATTTTTAACCGATTTTTAAAGTCCGTGTGTTATGTGTCGCACAATACGGGAAAACACTCCATTCGCTGAATAAGTCATTGTGTTTTTTCACTCGTCCACACGAACTTCAAGACTGACATTTCATACTGTACACACTTCTGCAAGTTCCGGAAAAACTTCCCGCAACTGGCAAGTCGAGCAAGTAATTGCAGCAAGCTACGGGGAACCGTTTACACTAGCCTGCGGAAGCTACTTTTCCAAGTTGACGAAACTTACGGATGTGAACTTGCTGCGGGTGTTTCCACATGCAAAGAACTTGCAGAAGTAGCTTCTGCAAGCGACTTGCGGAAGTTTACTTGCTAGTGGACACGCGCCTTTACGCTCGCGTGCTAGCACCATAAATTCTCAAAACGTTTCCTGATGATATCTGCCGACGCTGACTCATCCATGTCAAGTAAACCGGTCTTTCAGAAGGGGACATACTTCGGTTGATGTAATTTATAGGCACGGAAATAGACGCAGAGCTTGCTTCACCCAAGATTCGTTGTGACAATAAAACGTTGACTTACACTCCCACAGCTGCAGCCCTTCACGTCCGCGCTCATCAGAAGCAAACATTACCCAAGGACAGTAAAAACTACGGTTCATTTTGCGAAGAACATGGCCATTGAGCCCAAGAACCTACCAGAGTTACTGACCTCACTAAAGAAAGCAGAAACTGATACTAACCGATGTAGTCTATGCCTAACCAGAGAACATAAAATGTCCGAGTGCGGGAAGAAGGGTAGGGCATTTTCTGCTAATTGTAAAAAAAACACGTCACAAGTCGATATGCGTCGAAGGTATAACGTGTAAGAAAGCAGCACAGAACAACGTCTGTTAAGTCCCATAGTGTTCAGAGCCATTTGAACCATTTAGAACAACGTCACTTCTATCAGTGAAATAGACGCAATTGTACTTACCTTTACCTTCTTGTAAACTGCTCATGTGCACATCGTAGGACCATCAGGACTAAGTAAACTCACTCGATGAGTGCCAGAAGATGGAAGCCAAGCAACCTTCATAGTAAGGTTATTAATAGATGATTTGAAATTACCTGCCCTGGACCAATTGTAACAGTGTTTGCACGTCCGAATCTCTTACTAGCTCCTCAAAATGGCGTAACCTTGCCAGCTTCGAAATTAGAGGAGTGTGGACTAACTCTACGATTTACATCAACGCGTGTGAAAGTGAGCCCTACTTTACGCCTCAGCCCAGAGTTCCACAAGATATTAAGAATGTAACACAAGTCTGGACACTACAGTTAGCTGATCCACAGATTCCCAAGAAGATATGCCCATCGAGTTTTTGACTGGTAGTGATCACTACTGGAAGATCGTCACCGATGACTTACCTATTCGTATTTCTAAACCCATTGTTCTGTTTCCCACCAAATTCGGTTGGATCCTCAGCAGCTGCAGATCTGGCTATTTTTAACAAATGCCCACAGATGACCACTTGAGACGACTGTGGGATCTAGATTCTATTGGCATGACTGCGCATTATGATACGGTAAAGACTAAGAAAGATTTTTCCCTCATTCACGAATTTCAGGCATCTTATCTTGTGCAGGATCATCGAAGAATCGTTCGTCTTCCTAAGAAACAAAATGTTATTTTATATTCTACTAGAAGTTTACATAAAAGACTTCGTAGCAACGATTCCTTAAAGAACACTTACCACCATCTAATGTTGGAGTCCATTACAGAGAACCATGTAGAACTCGCTCTTCCTGAAGAAAAAAGGGACAGTTAATAAAATAAAGTGGAGGATCGTTTTTGAGCGTCTTCTCACGAGATCAACGCTCCCCTTCTCAACAGTTTAGAGGTGGAACCAAATCTTCTGCCAGAAACACTTGCTGCTCTGATACGGTTTCGAATACTCCCCGTGGCTATTATTAGCGATATTACGCAAGCATCTCTGCAACTTACCTTGCACAAAGGCGACAGGGACTTGGCAAGATTTCTATGGCACGAAGTTTTTGAAGATAGTCACAGGAACGAGCATAAGACGAAGAAGTAACGATTTACCTTTTCAGTATACTTCCATTGGGCCAGACATGCAGTCCATTCCTGCTTTCGGCAACGCTGAAAGAGCATGCTTCTAAACATGAGACCACATTTCCTGTCGCTGCACAGGTACTAGCCACCAACAATGTTTACATGGATGACATCGCGTTTGGCGCTGATGACGACAGTGAAGCTATAGCTATGTATTATGAACTAACGCCCCTTAAGAAACTATTGAACTTTCAGTTGACGAAATGGGCCACTACTTCAGATCAGTTACACGACATATGGAGAACCGCAGCATGAGAGATGACTACATCTATTCAAGTTCTACGCGTATACTGGAACACTGCAATGGACAGCTTCTACATCAACACTGATGATGTCACAGAAAAATTATCTGATGAACCTACCACCAAGAGGAAACTATAACTATTGCAGACTGCAGTGAACTTTACGATCCACTAGCAGTATTCTCTTCTGTGTCAGTCATGGCAAAGCTGTTATTCCAAGAAGCCTGGTGTAGGGGAACTGACTGGGATGTTCTGCTACTCAACAATATGGTAGCCCAGTGGAATACTTGGGTGTCTAATTTACCTCCATTGTCTTGCATTCGTATCCCACGTCGGATATCAACTACCAAAGATCGCGACGTTCAGATTCACGTATTTTGCGGTGCTACACAACGAGCGTATGGCGCAGCTCTGTTCCTCCGCAGTGTTTTGCAAGGCGCCACAATCATTCACTTGGTCTGTAGCAAGAACAGAATAGCACTTGTCAGAAGGATAACACTGTCACGTCTCAAACTTATAGGTACACTTGAGGGAACACTATTACTAAGATATTTCTGCACAATTCCGGGGTACGACGTTACTCAGGCAATGTTGTGGACGGACACTGCAGTGACCATAGGCTGGATAGACAGTGATGAGAATCATGTGGAACACAGAGACAGAAATTCATACATATGCGACCCCTATTCAGTGGAGACATTTTCCTGGAAGTGGTAACCCAGCGGATCACCTAACACGGGGGCTTCTTGGAAATCAAATTTTGGCCATCTGGTACTCCAAATTTGCGTCATGACCTCCCGGAAGAAAGATGGAATGTAAAACATGTGATGCCAGTTACTGTATTTCCCAATATCATAGAAATTTCCAAGTTCAGCTCCTACTGAAGACTAATTCCAACAATCGGCTAGATCCTTCGCTTCATACGTAAGATTCGTCACGAAGATAAGCTTTCTGGAGAGCTGCCAGCAATCAAGCTCGCACATGCACGCACTTACTGGATCAAACGTCAGTGCTTCACGCGGGAATTCCACACACTTCATGACAGTAACCCGATCCCCCTAGGTTCTAAAATTGGACGCTCTAATCCATTCCTTCAAGGCGGACTCTTCGTCTGGGAGGTAGACTACAGTTTGCAGACCTCACCAGTAAGAAACAACATCTATTACATGTAGATGGTTCACATCGCTTCACGAGACTCCTCGTACTTTAAACACATATTGATCTCAATCATCTTGGTGTCAGAATTTTCTTATACAAACTTCGACAAGAATTTTGGATACTTAAAGGTCGCCAAACCATTAGGAGAGTCCTGCACTCATGTTTATCATGCAAGATCATGAGGACTTCAAGATGAAAATAATTGAAGGTCCTCTACCGACACATCGGATGAGACCATCTAAGCCTTTTACTCTCACTGGCATTGATTCTGCTGGCCCTCATGATCTGGATGATCATGGGAAAGGCCTGTATAACACTCCCAACTTGCGCAGCAACACGTGCAGTACATTTAGAGCTCTGTTACTATATGAATACAAACGCATTTTTGATGGTTTTAGAGAGATTTGCAAGTAGACATGAATTTCTGCACACTTTCTATACCGACAATGCAAAGACCTTTCAGGCTGTGAACAAAAAATTATAGGAACTATGGAACTCACCAACCGCCAAAGAGACCCTTCGCTTCCTCGCTAAAAACTGAATCACTTGGAAGTTCATTGCACCAAATGCGCCTTGGTGGGGACGATGGTGGGAGGGGATGGTGGGCACCGTCAAGCGATGCTTACTGAAGGTATTTGGACGATCATGTCTAACTGCAGAGCAGCTCTGTATCATCTTGGTCAGCACTGAAGCTTCAGTAAACTCAAGGTCAATCTCTTCAGGAGATGACACAGAACCTCCAACACCAGCACATTTTTTGATTGGTGAAGACCTGTTAAATGTCCCCACTGGACCGGAACCTACCGTTACACACAGTCCGGCCAAAGAATTTAAACTACAGCAAAAACTAGCAGACGACTTTTGGAAAAGGCGGACCAAGAAGTATCTCATGTAGCTTAGGAGCAAGGATGGGGAGGATGTTGGGAACTGAGGCCCCTGGTACATTTATACCTCTGATTAATGATACTCTCTGTAAGACATAACATATTGCAAACTCTTTGTTGTGTGTATGCTCTGTGACTGCTAAATACAGTGTTGTGTTAAGACTGCAAATCGCTGCTTGTTACTGTGATTGACGACAACTTCAATTTTCACTCAGAAAATTGACGTCAATGAACAGTGTGCTTTCAACTTCATCCGCAGATGAGACATATTCTCTTCTGTAGCACTACCTGTTCCAAAAACACGTAACACTAATTTTAATGAAATAAATCAAAGCAATTGTGGTTTGTGTCCCAGTTCTAGTCGTAAGTTTCCCCAGTTATTGTTTTGGAGGGTACCCCAATATTATTGTGAAACCTACTAGGCGTGTCTTCCAGTTTTAAAACTAAGCCCAATAGCAGCTGGTTTTAGAATCCTGTATTTGGGTGTTGATGGAACGTTTCACCTGCAAGGTCACCTCATTGTCATACTGGAAATGTCTGTCACACAGTGATTTATGTGTTTGAGGAGGAGGGAGAAGTCACTGATTTACATGTCATGAGAATAAAGAGTGAGGCAGAACTAGACAGTCCAAAGTAGCAACATGTGTGATGGTGTCCTCTGCAGACTGAGCTGAGAAGCCTCCGTGAAGCAAAACCGGCCACTTGGACCTCTTCACTCGATGAATCGCCTTAATAGCTTCCCATAACCTACTATGGCCGTTTGCCCTTACGGATATAGTCTGTTGGTCTCACACCTTAGCGGGCCCAATAGCCTCTCAGCATCAGCTAGTCAAATAATGATTACTTTTTCTGCTTTCTAGGGGATGGTGAATACACAAATATCCACTATCTGCTTTGTTCCTTTGTTTCAGGGTCGTAGTGATACAAAACAGCTCTAGTGCACTGTGGCTAGGCTGGTAAAGAAGTGATCTGGACTGGCCCGACACAGCTGCAACATTTACGTTGCTGGCATTTTGAATGGATGTGACTTGCTGCGGAATCTAGCAGGTGGCAACACGTGTCACATGAGACCTTACGTTTTCACGGCGATTCAAGAGTTTATATTGCTCTCTGGTGTTGAGCTGAATGCAGTCGTTTACGGAACACGACATTTCGAGAGCGTGCCTCACCGCCATCTTCAAGTGACACATGTCGTATGAGCGTGTTGCTACGTCATGTCACATTTATACCTTTGTCGCTCCACACCCGTTTCCTTAGTAACAGGCCGCCCGCCACGCCGGGTGGAGTGGTGGGAGAACGCTATCGCGGAATACTGGGCGCGAACTCCGGTCTCTTTGAGTGCCTCTGCGAATCCGTCGGGTGCGGAAGTCTCTCTCTCTCGGCTGATAACGTGACTTCACTTGGTTGAGAGCTGAGTTGAACGCTTTACTGACAGTGAAGCCGCTGTCTCTCTTGACCAGCCTATCGGCCATTCATATTTAGACAGCTTCCTTTAGAAAACAATCACAAGACAACGATGTCCGTGCGAGGCAAACAACTTATGCGTCTTGCCGCACCTCGACTTTTCCTCTAAACCAACTTATGTAAGTCCCATATAAAATGTGAGAGACTATCTGGAACAGCGACTGAAATGTAGCATCGTCAGTGAATTGGCTTCAGTTTGATATGGCTTAGCTGAGAAACGTTGAGGACTCTTCCTCGCCAAACCGCGGCCGTTATTAAGGCTATAGGAGTGGCCACGCGTGGTATTAACGCAATGTCTCCTGCGGAAGGATTAATTTTTTCTGTCGATGTGCCTAAGTAAGGACTACACTGCCGCCTACAACCCGCATTTTGATAATCACAACAATTCTCTTTTCTTCCTTTTACATATTTAGCACCTTTTCTATCTTCTTCATTTTTCCTCACTGTCATTACTTTACTTTTTTTCTAACTATATGAGAGATTTATATTTAGTAACCGTTAATAAAGTACTTTATGTGAACCTCGCCAGGCCGTAAATGCCCAAGGGATATCTACCAGCCGCCTTGCGGCTTCTTGCGGATGCGGTATGGAGCAACATACGTCAGCGCATTGCTCTCCACGCCGTTTCGGAGCCTTTCCAGACAGCGGAGCCGCTACTGCTCCGTCAAGTAGCTCCTCAGTTGGCGTTACGATGCTAAGTGAAACCCGTACCAGACCTCCCACCAAGGAAAAATCCTTGGCAGTACCGAGAATCGAACCCTCGTCAGCCGCTTGGCAGCCATCTGCGTTGACCGCTCAGCAACGGAGACAGACTTAAAGTACCATCGCTTGAACTTTATCTCAGATGAAACAAGTGTAGATTAGCGATCATGGTTTGAAAGACCATTCACCGGAGGGGGACGAAAACATACAAACAATATGGCTATTCCAAGAAATTTAGAAGGATATTGTAAGTAGGCTGTATAGGTTTCTTTTATTGGTAACGCCACGTAGCGCTCTGTATGAAAATCACTGGCTGTGCCGTGTGCAGTCTGTGGCTGGTTTGCATTGTTGTTGGCTATTGTAGTGTTGGGCTGTTGGCTGTTAACAGCGCATAGCATTGCGCAGTTGGAGGTGAGCCGCCAGCAGTGGTGGATGTGGGGAAGTGAGATGCTGGATTTTTGAGAGCGGATGATCTGGACGTGTGTCCATCAGAAACAGTACATTTGTAAGAATGGATGTCATGAATTGGTATATATATTATGACCTTTGAACACTATTAAGGTAAATACATTGTTGTTCTCTATCAAAATCTTTGATTTGCTAATTATGCCTATCAGTAGTTAGTGCCTTCAGTAGTTTGAATCTTTTATGTAGCTGGCAGTAGTGGCGCTCGCTGTATTGCAGTAGTTCGAGTAACGAATATTTTTGTGAGGTAAGTGATTTGTGAAAGGTATAGGTTAATGTTAGTCAGGGCCATTCTTTTGTAGGGATTATTAAAAGTCAGATTGCGTTGCGCTAAAAAATATTGTGTGTCAGTTTAAGCACAGTCATTTTATAAATTTTTCTAAGGGGATGTTTCATATGTCGACCCTTAGCCGAGGATACCTCACTGGAATCTTCTGATTTTTTCTTGTAGTTTGTGTAATTAGTGTAGCTTTTGTTTATTGCTAGCGTGTAATTGTAGAGAGAATCTCCTTTGTAGTTGCAGTCTTTCATTGTTGTACAGTAAAACAGTTGTGGCATGCATGTAGATTTGCACCAAGTATTTCGCAGCTGCGCTTGCGATTAACTAGATATTATTTTCAGTGCTATGTTAATGTGTTTTCTTATTTTTGCTCTTCAAATTGTGCTTTTATGTGTTATCGTGTGAAATATTGTGACGGTTATGGCGTGTGAAAAACGTAATACTAGGCTCCAAAGTAAACTGAGAAATGACAGTGAAGACGAAAGCAGTGTGTTAGCGCCACCGTGTAATGAATTAACTAATGTTCAACATAGTAATTTGGTAATTGTGCATAGGGAAATGGGCAAACAATGGTGTAGACAGTGAAACAATTAGTGAACAGGGAAGCATTATCGATCGATCGGTCGGCAACAGCTCGCCTCAGGAATCGGGAATGACAGGACACAATCTTGCAAATACTGCAGATTCAGGTTTTGGGTCCTCACCGTTTTCTCAAATAAGTCAAGACACATTTTCTGCTTGTCAAAATGTGAATGTTGCCGGTGCAACTTCACTGCCGAAAAGCACTGAGGAACATGTTTCAGACACCAGTGCATTGTTATTACAGTTAATGCAACAAATGGGACAAAGGCTGCAAAAGTTAGTAAGTAGGCTGTATAGGTTTTTTTTTATTGGTAACGCCACGTAGCGCTCTGTATGAAAATCACGGCTGTGCTGCTTGCAGTCTGTGGCTGATTTGCATTGTTGTTGGCTATTGTAGCGTTGGGCTGTTGGCTGTTAACAGCGCACAGCGTTGCACAGTTGGAGGTGAGCCGCCAGCAGTGGTGGATGCGGGGAAGTGAGATGGCGGATTTTTGAGAGCGGATGATCTGGATGTGTGTCCATCAGAAACAGTACATTTGTAAGAATGGATGTCATGAACTGGTATATATATTATGACCTTTGAACACTATTAAGGTAAATACATTGTTGTTCTCTATCAAAATCTTTGATTTGCTAACTATGCCTATCAGTAGTTAGTTCCTTCAGTAGTTTGAATCTTTTATTTAGCTGGCAGTAGTGGCGCTCGCCGTATTGCAGTATTTCGAGTAACGAAGATTTTTGTGAGGTAAGTGATTTGTGAAAGGTATAGGTTAATGTTAGTCAGGGCCATTCTTTTGTAGGGATTATTAAAAGTCAGATTGCGTTGCGCTAAAAAATATTGTGTGTCAGTTTAAGCACAGTCATGTATAATTGTTCAAAGGGGACGTTTCAATATTTTTATGTACAGGCATCGAACAAAAATATGGAAAGAAGACAAACATATTACCATGACTCATACAGTGTTGGAAAACCGCTGGTACTTAAATCAGCATCCACACGTCTCAGAATGGATAAATTCAAGTCATGTATGGTATTTAAGGGTCTTTGTGTCATACTTTCTGCAAAATGTTGAAAGTTAAGATAATGATGACTGAGGCGGATAGCGGCCAGGCGCTCTCCTCTCAAAAATGGACCACGGAGACGGAATAATATTGAAATCAGGTGGCTCAGGTGGTCAGAGGAGATACGACAACTCCTTTTTGTGCTCATAAAATCATTGCAAAAACAGACATAATATCTCATGGGATAACCGCAATCAGTGGTTTTACAATGTTACCTATAATCCGTCTTGATTGAATAAAATGTTTATTCATATGACCGGTTTCGGTTCCTCTAGAAACATCTTCAGATCTGTAGCGATTATGATACTAATTTACTATTTTACGAATGCAAACCTTTCTCATTCTGTCCAATCCTCATCAAATGTACCAGAACATACCTGCAATTTCGGTTACAGGAGTAACCCGTACACACACCGCAAACTTCACATGCTGCGTCAAATAAAATTGATTGGCAAAATGCACGTCATTTATATTAATTAAAACGCTATTACCGACAGGTGCCGTCTGGTACTTTTGTTACATTACATATGCACATACTGCATTAAGTTAATTTTTGTAATTTACTTTTATCTCTAAAAATACTTAATTAAAATCTGTATATGTCAAGGTTAAAATCTATACTTGTCAAAATTAAAATACACAGTAAAATATCATTTTTATACGATCTAAAAACAAAGGGTGATTTCTATATCCATGGCGCTGGTGTAGTCTTGTTTTCCTCCATGGACTGCTTCCGTGGTTCCCGCCATTTCGGTGTTGGGCCGCGAGCCGTTCATCACCGTCTGACATCCATCGCCGTGGGTAAGAGGGCCGCGCAGTAGGGCCCCGTCAACGACGCCAGGCGCTGCACGCATCTTCCACTTCCCCATCATGCACCAACTCTCATCCCTAGGCCTGTACCTCCACACGCAACAGTTGTCATCTCAGTCGTCATAAATACTGAAATAGGCGTTATGATTGATTTAATCCTCAACGAGCAACGCGAGTTCAATCATAACGCCTTTTTCAGTATTTATGACGACTTACTGAGATGACAACTGTTGCGTGTGGAGGTACAGGCCTAGGGATGAGAGTTGGTGCATGATGGGGAAACTGGAAGAAGCGTGCAGCGCCTGGCGTCGTTGATGGGGCCCTCCTGCGCGGCCCTCTTACCCACGGCGATGGATGTCAGACGGCGATGGCCGGCTCGCGGCACAACACCGAAATGGCGGGAACCACGGAAGCAGGCCATGGAGGAAAACAAGTCTACACCAGCGCCATGGATATAGAAATCGCCCTTTGTTTTTAGATTGTATAAAAATGATATTTTACTGTGTATTTTAATTTTGACAAGTATAGGTTTTAACCTTGACATATACAGATTTTAATTAAGTATTTTTAGAGATAAAAGTAAATTACAAAAATTAACTTAATGCAGTATGTGCATATGTAATGTAACAAATGTACCAGACGCCACCTGTCGCTAATAGTGTTTTAATTAATATAAATGACGTGCATTTTGCCAACCAATTTCATGTGACGCAGCATGTGAAGGTTGCTGTGTGTGGGCGGGTTACTCCTGTAACCGAAATGGCAGGTACGTTCTGGTACATTTGATGGTGATTGGAGAGGATGAAAAAATTTGCGTTCGTTAAATAGTAAATTAGTATCATTATCGCTACAGATCTGAAGATGGTTCTAGAGGAACCGAAACCGGCCATATGAATAAACATTTTATGCAATCAAGACGGATTATAAGTAACCTCATAAAATCAGTCCTGGACTACACGAGCTGTGTGAACAGAGGCCCTATCGTCTCGGAACACAGCATTACCTTTGGGGAAGAAACATCGTATCATTCGATGGTCCTGAGCACCCAAAATGGTGACATCAACCTTGGCGGTAATGTGACCTTACAGAGTAGCAATGTAGTCCGCGGAATATCACAACACGGCTGCTCAGATCAACAGCGAACCGCCACCATGTGTCACATAAACTCGGCCAGTAGCTGGAAACAGTGTGAGAAACAAACTCATCCGACCAAATGACTGTCTTCCCTTGCTCCTTAGTCAAGGTTTTATGGCTTCGGTTCCACGTTATCCCGTTACGGGCATTTGCACCACTGGTGAATGCTTTTGGAATTCCAGCTGGCGCTGCTATTTCTTGCTAATGGAGCCCCCTTAGTATTGTTTTCGAGCTGACAAGATTCGCGAGTGCGACATTCAGTTCTGCAGTGATTTTTGCAGCTCATGCCCTCTTAAATGACCGTCCGTCACGACCACTCAACACACACTTTCGTCCCCTCTGTGACTTAGCGGATGATGTTTTTCCGCTTTCCTTGCAGTGTAAATCTGTGATAAGGTGCCTTTTGTAACACCAAAGGCGTCGGCTACCGTCACGGAAGCGTTCACATCATACAAGCGCCAACAATTTTCCCGCTTTCAAATTCACTTAACTCTGAAATAATGCACTCATAACGACACACAACAGTCTTCCGATCATGACTGGCATTTTCAACATGTTGACTACAGTGCACAAGTGCCGTTCGTGGTCCGTTACAACAATGCGACCCGCAGGTTTGCCTAATATCTGCTTTCATGTTCAAGCTTGCATTTCTTGCGGTGTTTCCACATTTTTATGCAGTCCCTGCAGATTTCCTAACTTGCCTTCGGAAAATAAAACTTTTTCACAACCATTCGTTCTTAATTAGCAATTATTTTTAAAGGCAAGTAAATAAATCGACCATTCGGTGAGTGAATAGCAGCGGTGTGCTGTGACAATGACAAGGAAGGCGTCTCAACGACGGCACTAAGAAGGCTCAAAAAACGTCGCTCTTGACGAAAGATGACATAGAAGAAAACTTTCTGTTCCTGTTAAATTTGGTTATGTCCTTTACCAACAACGAGCACGACGTAGGAAGTCACAATCATTAGAAAGAATGTGTTAGACAATAACAAATTTAGTGCAAGAGTATTCTTAGGCGAGGTGTTGAAACAAAACATAAAACAAGGAATTACACTGCCGGCCATTAACATTGCACACCACGAAGATGACGTGCTACAGACGCGAAATTTAGCCGACAGGAAGAAGATGCTGTGATATGCAAATGATTAGCTTTTCAGAGCATTCACACAAGGTTGGCGCCGGTGGCGACACCTACAACGTGCTGACATGAGGAAAGTTTCCAACCGATTTCTCATACACAAACAGCAGTTGACCGGCGTTCCCTGGTGAAACGTTGTTGTTATGCCTCATGTAAGGGGGAGAAATGCTTACCATCATGTTTCCGACTTTGATAAAGGTCGGATTGTAGCCTATCGCGATTGCGGTTTATCGTATCGCGACATCGCTGCTCGCGTTGGTCGAGATCCAATGACTGTTAGCAGAATATGGAATCGGTGGATACAGGAGGGTAATACCGAACGTCGTGCTGGATCCCAACGACCTCGTATCACTAGCAGTCGAGGTGACAGGCATCTTATCTGCATGGCTGTAACCGATCGTGCAGACACGTATCGAGCTCTGATCAACAGATGGGGTCGTTTGCAAGACTACAACCATCTGCACGAACAGTTCGACGACGTTTGCAGCTGCATGGACTATCAGCTCGGACACCATGGCTGCGGTTACCCTTGACGCTGCATCACAGACAGGAGCGGCTGCGATGGTGTACTCAACGACGAACTTGGGCGCACGAATGGCAAAACGTCATTTTTTCGTACGAATCCAGGTTCTGTTTACAGCAGCATAATGGTCGAATCGGTGTTTGGCGACATCGCGGTGAACGCACATTGGACGGTCACCTCTTGTTCGCATTGACGGTACTTTGAACAGTGGACGTTACATTTCAGACGTGTTACGACCAGTGGCTCTACCCTTCATTCGATCCCTGCGAAACCCTACATTTCAGCAGGATAATGCACGACCGCATGTTGCAGGTCCTGTACGGGGCTTTCTGAATGCAGAAAATGTTCCACTGCTGCCCTGGCCAGCACATTCTCCACATCTCTCACCAATTGAAAACGTCTGGTCAATGGTGGCCGAGCAACTGGCTCGTCACAATACGCCAGTCACTACTCTTGATGAACTGTGCTATCGTGTTGAAGCTGCATGGGCAGCTCTTCCTGTACACGCTATCCAAGCTCTGTTTGACTCAATGCCCAAGCGTATAAAGGCCGTTATTACGGCCAGAGGTGGTTGTTGTGGGTACTGATTTCTCAGGATCTATGCATCCAAATTGCGTGAAAACGTAATCACCTGTCAGTTCTAGTATAATATATTTGTCCAATGAATAGCCGTTTATCAACTGCATTTCTTCTTGGTGTAGCAATTTTAATGGCCAGTAGTGTATTTAAAAAACATTGCATTGATCTCCTCCTTATAATTTCGTAAACCATCGATGACAGTTGCCATTTTCCTGTGAGAAGTGATCCAAATCTGCTGGTGTAATTTTTGACACTAGAAGATATGTGTCTTAAGAAATGTCATCAGGATATGTCATTTCCGGGTCGCTGTCCGCAGCAGTTTACAAATACTTGTAAGCAGTGAGCAAGCAGAACAGCGGAGCCTTGCAGTCATAGGGGAAAAAATCGGTGTCAAGCGCCCTCTCTTATCACGTGCGATAAAGGCCAGTCGATCAAAGTGCGGGCGTAAACCACGAAGAGCGCAGCTGCTGTGGAGTAAAACTGCATTCATGTGCTGCAAGAAGGGCAACCAGTTTTCTCTGAAACAGTACCCCCACTTCCATTATTCAAATAAAAATCTGCGTTCATCCTCTGCGGCTGAACCTGTAAACTGCAATATCGGCAGACGTTGTCCATATGGAGAAAATAATTCACCATGCAGCGGCAAGAACACTGACGAGGAACCTCTCGAACGCGAGGTAGCAAAAAGTCAATGATGTTTGCGACATTCGACCCCATATATGCTCTACCATGCAACCACAATACTGGCTGCTAATGCCAACAAGGGATGGGACTGCAGGGAGGTATCCAATGGCGAGCACGGCACGAGGCTACGGAACGTAGTTTTGAACTGATGGTCGACGAGTAACTCACAACAGTGCTACATTATTAGTGGTGTTGATATAAAGCAGAGCAACGGAACAAAAAACAAAGTAAATATTGCGCTATATTTACAACAACAGTTGCCGACGTTGAAATTTCGTCGGAAAGTGTAACGTTCCCTGGCAGCACACACACTATTAATAAAATGAAATGACATTGTACTATATAAGCCGCTATGAAGCCATTCGTATGTACTGTAATTGTTTAACAAAAAAAATATTTAATTTTGTATAATGGACATTCTTTATTATTGTAATATTTTCTGTAATAATATTCTCGATGTATTTATGATTGTAATATTTCTATACTCATAATGTAATTACGAAATATGTTAATATCTGCGATAAAAAAATGTAAAATACAGCCACAGAGGAAAATAATGTTGTAGGATTACAAAGAGATGTTAATGGTCAGCAGTAATATAAATAGCACTGCATGGTGTGCATTCTTTGTCGTCTTCCTCGAGAGCTGAGAGAGAGGAACCTGTGACGTAGCATTTTATGAATGAGTAGACTTCTTTTGTCTATATCTATCTTTAGCCGCCATTAGAGGAGAAATTACAAAGTAATGTAAGTTTAATTATTGTTGTGGTCTAAATACATTATAATTTATCAAAATTGTGTATTACTAATGTAAATTAGCTTGCTCATGTCGTCTATAATATTTATTTAAAGAATTTTCAGAATTTTTAGCGATTATCGTTGGTGTTGCTGGGCTGTGCCGCGACCGAACGATTTGCAGCGGCGACACATTTAAAAAATTGTTCCACTAAAAAATTAACCAAACCCGTAAATCGGGAGCAGATAAAATTACCAGTGAACTACGAAATATTTTTCTTTTACAGCGATCCTGAGGCTGACGGAATTTATTACTGGATTTACATTTGTACATTCATAGGCGGATAAATAACGTTGAAGTTGTTAATCTGTTGGTTCTTTCAATTTCTGAAGCAAATAACTTAAACGTATAGTGAAGTGGGTTTTGCCAATGATAATTAAACGTTCAGGTCGGCTTGACAATATTTAACCATTTTATGCTAACAGAGACAGTCTTGTGTTCCATAGCTAACGCCGGGAAGGAATTCAGTAAATATTTAAAAAAACCACTGCATTTAGAAAATGTGTGCCAAGGCCGAAATACGTAAAAAATTTAATTCATACAATTCTTAAATAAATGTTATTAATCAGTTAGTATGAATTTATCAGCATGAGAGGGTTGCTAAGGTTCACGTAATTTTAAATGTGCTTAATTCTGTCTAAATGAATTTTTACTACCACACGTAAATAAGGGGTTCTACAACAAAGTTCGCACTGAAAGAGTAAATAACAAAAATATTTAAAGCCATTTCTTCCCCATTTTCATCCATTCATTTTTTATATATAAATATATATTTTTTTCATTAAAAAGGTACTAAAGTGTGTAATGGTAGAGACACACCAAAATCACAATAGGAATCCGTTGTAGTTTCTACATATTTTATTACAATCAAAAGCATTATAAAATCACAATCACAATAATACAGGAGACTGCCTTAGAAGGCCAGATCACTTGGACAAATAACAAATACATTTCTTTAAGCGGAACAAGACCCATAAAACTTGAAGTTTGAATATGACTAGGTAAATATACTCAGGTAAAGCTTTACTTAAAAAGTACAAATGTCCATACAATTCCCATCCCAATCAGCTGAGGAACAGATTAAAGGTAAGAACACAGATCTTTTAAGGTCTGGCTAGCCAACTTTCCTAAACAAAACTATATACAGATGACTAAAACAATTAAGGAGGTGCTTTAATTTTGACCAAACCAATCTTCAAATTTACTTACTCAATTGATCAATCAACAATATTCTTAGAATGATTACAACTAGAACATGACCATATGACAATACCCCTAAAATGAGGTCGCTACAATATAGCGTGAGAATTAGCGATAGACGCGAGCAGACCAAGGATTCAGATCGATACGAGAGATCCACGAGACAAGAAATGACATATAAATGTACTCAACTTTGCACTGCAATTGAACTTCAGATGCTATAATTCTCCACCGGAAACATGGAATCACGCAACGGTGACAACATAACCCAAGATGTGAAGGAGAGGACAGGGCCTTAAATGTCTCTCTTCTCCCGTGGTGCTCTGCTCCCAGTATGCTCGCATCGACCGCTGCCAATTATCTGTAACAACACACATCAACGGCAAACAATATTCTGAGACATAAACTACACAATCTTATCTAGAGAACAGGTGATCAATACAACTGAAGAGAAACAAATTAGCCTCAGTGAGTTACTTGGCCAGTGCCAGCCCTTAAAGTTTGATTATAAGTTCGCTAAAAATCGTGCCCTAAGGTTAACAAGACAAGAATTATCTCGGCGCACATTTACACGCCAAACTACCAAATGAACTACAAGGTAGAATAGAGGACGTATCTCGGTGTGTCTTGAAACGCCAGAGCCGGACTTACTACTCGTTGCACTTCTAGCTACGTCTTTAACCACGCTTCATGTCGGTTGGTTGGGCGCAGCCACACTTCCTCAAGATAGTTAGTCACGACACCGAGGTAAGTGATAAACAACTAAACTAATTCCAAAGGATTTTTAGTACACTAGCATATTCAATTAAGCCGCACGCAACCCACCGAAGCATCTCGGTGACTCCAATTCAATCGGCATGCGTAGCTTATAACACACTCGAAGGAGCTTGTCCTTCCGACCTCTAGAAAAACCAAATCACCATGGGCGGTGGATCTACCCTCACGACTCAACACGCTGTAGCCGCTGGCCCCGCTCCTTCGTTGTCCGGCTCGTCCTCTTGCCGTCCTGCCCACGTACACAGCCCCACGTGACTCTCGCTCATCGCCGATCCCCACACACCTCTCAGCAGAGCGCACGCGCTGCCGTTAAATCCGCGTCGCCAAAGATGAGCAGAAAACAAATAAACATCGAAGTCGACTCAAAGATAAAAACAACGATCGATGGAAACTGGCGCCATAAACGCACCAGCTCAACGAGGACATATCAGTTATCGCCATAATTCCTCGAGGATAATTTCTTTCATCAGATCTGCCTTCTTAGTTATTTTTTGAAAATAAACATAGAATTTTCACGGTTGCCACAACCATTACATTTGTCGATAAGGCAAACAAGACCTTATCATGAAGAGAAGGCTTCTATGAACTTGGAAGCCTTCATTTCTCGTGGAATTTTCTCTATGTTTTTCCTCAAAGCTGCCAGTGCTGTAATCTTTTCCTGCTATAGTTCTTCAAATAGAGGAACGCTGTGAAAAAATTATCCATAGCAAAATTTGTTGAGGTCTTTGTTAGTGTCTTTACTGTGGCAGAAACAATATTGGCTTCATGTGTCTGATCAGGTTCCAAAAAATGCATTCGTTTTCTTAGCCGTAATACTCTACCGACTTCTTTCGCGATAATTGCAGTGCACCTCCCTCTCAAATATGTACAACGTATGACCATGTCTAACATTTTTTACGAGGTAAAATCGTCTCATGCGTTCTGAGACTGACAGTTACACTACCTGTTAGTGGTTCAGGTGAAATTTTCATGATATTGTGTACTCGAATTCTGCTGCATTGTGGCGGTGTTTTACTCCACTGGTTTCCGACGCGACTAATAAAGAAATCAGCACTGTTGCCTTCACCTGTAATGCTAGAAGACGTGGATTCATTATCCTGGGTACATCAGTGTCAGAACCACTGTCATCTTCCTAGTCAAAAAGAGCTTCATCATCAAGCCATTCCTTAATTGTTGACTCAAAATTCTGATCGCTGGTGCTGACTTTAGATGTTGCTCTTTTACTTATATCGAATCCATTCTCTAAGTAAAAGATAAAACAATTCTGCTCATGAGGCTAAACTTCTGCTCACCTTAAACAATTTTGATGCATAAAAATTCCTTCCAAAATAAAACTGAGTGTAACTCAATAAAATGTAGTACTTCTGACTTTCCAACAACAAGTAAGTGTGCCGAGCTGTTATTTGTTGTCAGCAATCTTTCCAACATAATGTGGCAATCAGCCCAAAGATAAATTCTAGAGATAGCTTGCTCGCCAAGCGGTCTGGAACACCCCTGCCATGCATTAGACATGTAGGATTACCAAATTAATAAACAAAAATAATTAATTTAACCTCGACCAAATAATGTATTTTGCTACAGAAATTCATTTGTACACTACTGACCATTAAAATTACTACACCAAGAAGAAATGCAAATGATAAATGGGTATTCATTGGGCAAATATATTATACTAGAACTGACATGTGATTACATTTTCACGCAATTTGGGTGCATAGATCCTGAGAAATCAGTACCCAGAACAACAACCTCTGGCCATAATAACGGCCTTGATACGCCTGGGCATTGAGTCAAACAGAGCTTGGATGGCGTGCACAGGTACAGATGCCCATGCAGCTTCAACACGATACCACAGTTCATCAAGTGTAGTGACTGGCGTATTGTGACGAGCCAGTTGCTCGGCCACTATTGACCAGACGTTTTCAATTGGTGAGAGATCTGGAGAATGTGCTGGCCAGGGCAGCAGTCGAACATTTTTTGTATGCAGAAAGGCCCGTACAGGACCTGCAACATGCGGTCGTGCATTATCCTGCTGAAATGTAGGGTTTCGCAGGGATCGAATGAAGGGTAGAGCCACGGGTCGTAACACATCTGAAATTTAACGTCCACTGTTCAAAGTGCCGTCAATGCGAACAAGAGGTGACCGAGACATGTAACTAATGGCACCCCATACCATCACGCCAGGTGATATGCCAGTATGGCGATGACAAATACACGCTTCCAATGTGCGTTCACCGCAATGTCGCCAAACACGGATGCGACCATCATGATGCTGTAAACAGAACCTGGATTCATCCGAAAAAATGACGTTTTGTCATTCGTGCACCCAGGTTCGTCGTTGAGTACACCATCGCAGGCGCTCCTGTCTGTGATGCGGCATCAAAGGTAACCGCAGCCACGGTCTCCGAGCTGATAGTCCATGCAGCTGCAAACGTCGTCGAACTGTTCGTGCAGATGGTTGTCGTGTTGGAAACGTCCCCATCTGTTGACTCAGGGATTGAGACGTGGCTGCACGATCCGTTACATCCATGTGGATAAGATGCCTGTCATCTCGACTGCTAGTGATACGAGGCCGTTGGGACACAGTACGGCGTTCCTTATTACCCTCCTGAACCCACCGATTTCATATTCTGCTAACAGTCATTGGATCTCGACGAACGCGAGCAGCAATGTCGCTATACGATAAACCGCAATCGCGATAAGCTACAATCCGACCTTTACTAAAGTCGGAAACGTGATGATACGCATTTCTCCTCCTTACACGAGGCATCACACCAACGTTTCACCAGGCAACGCCAGTCAACTACTGTTTGTGTATGAGAAATCGGTTGGAAACTTTCCTCATGTCAGCACGTTGTAGGTGTTGCCACCGGCGCCAACGTATGTGTGAATGCTCTGAAAAGCTAATCATTTGCATATCACAGCATCTTCCTCCCGTCGATTAAATTTCGCGCCTGTAGCACTTCATTTCGTGGTATAGCAATTTTAATGGCCAGTAGTGTATCTACAAGTATTATTCAGAACGTAAACTAAAATTAACAATTTTGAAGACAGTTTAGAATTAAGTTGAAGGTTGCCGGGCCCAAAGACCCCTGTTATGCATCCTGGGGCTAACGTTGGCTTCTTTAGCTTATATTGGCCAAGGTGAAGTATGACTCTTCTACATCTACATCTACGTAAATACTCCGCTAACCGCAATTCATGAACAAGCCTACAGCCAATACCGCTAGTTTTCCCTTCCATTGCATCCGCGTATTCAGCGAGGGCAATATGACTGGCTATACACCTCTGTATCCACCCTCTTGTGTCTATCTTTTTCTTATGGTATGCACTCGTGAAGCACAATCGTCGCACAGCCAACTTATAATACAGGTTCTATGAATTTACCCAATTGCGTTTCGCGGGAACGTCTTAGTCTTTCTTCCAAGGATATCCATTTCAATTCCCCGAGCGTTTCAGTTATAATTTTGTATATGTTACATTGACCTGTTATTATATGAACAGTGCGTCTCTGAATCCATTTGCTGGCCATTGTCTCGCCTACTTTATAAGGACTTCAAACATCGAAACTAGAACTAGTTGCCAAAGCATCTTACGTGGGATATCCTCAACAAAAGAATGCACTTCCCAGTACCCTTCCACCAGATCTAAGTCTCCCATTCGTCCAAAGCGAGACAGATTTTACATTGCCATCCCGTTTGATGTTACTTTTCTTTTCTTTTTTCGTCGGTCTTCTGTCTGAAATTATGTGTACCATCACGAATTCCCCTGCTGTGCCATCCACTTCATCTCAGAGTAGCACTTGGACCCAAAACGTCCTCAGCTGTTTGTTGGACATGCTCCGATTTCTGTCTTCCCCTACAGTTTTTATTCTGTACAGTTTCTTCAAGTATCATGGAAGTTACTCCGCGATGTCTTAAGACATGTCCTACACTCCTGTCCCCTTATCTTGTCCGTATTTTCCATATGTTCTTCTCCTGAGCGATTCTACAGAGAAAGTCCTACACTCCTGTCCCCTTATCTTGTCTATATTTTCCATATGTTCTTCTCCTGAGCGATTCTACAGAGAAAGTCCTCCTATCTTACCCGTTGCCCTACCTATAGAAATCTTCTATAGCAACACATCTCAAACGCTTCGATTATCTTCTTTTACAGTTTTCTCACAGTCCATGATTCACTGCCATACAATTCTGTGCTCCAAACGTACATTCTTAGAAATTTCTTCTCAAATTAATACTGGTGTTTGTTACCAGTAGACTTCTTTTGATAGGGATACTCTCTTTGCCTGCGACATTCTGCGTTTTATACCGTCCTTGCTTCGACCGTAATGCGCAATTTTGCTCCCAACGCAGCAGAATTCCTTCACTTCGTAGTTCCCAATTTTGAAGTTAAGTTAATCGCCAATCTCAATTCTGCTACTTCTCACTACTTTCATCTTTCTTCGATTTACTTTCAGTCTGTTTTCTGTACTCATCAGACTGTTTATTCCATTTAAAAGCTCCTACAATTCTTCTTCACTTTCACTGATGACAGCTGTCATCAGTTTACCTTGTCATTGATTTCCTTTCACCCACAATTTTTTATCTCATTGTTTAACTTTTACTTCCATCATTGCTTCTTCAGTGTAAAGATTCAGCAATAGTATTTAATCCATCACGTCATTCTTGGCCTTTTAGTCTTACTTTTACCACTTGGTTCTTGTACGAGGGAAGATTGGAAAATGACGCACA
The DNA here is from genome assembly GCF_023864275.1 of Schistocerca cancellata. NCBI lineage: Eukaryota > Metazoa > Arthropoda > Insecta > Orthoptera > Acrididae > Schistocerca > Schistocerca cancellata. The sequence continues at coordinate 321,674,058 of NC_064628.1, read as the reverse complement.
ATAATTTTGTTACCAAAAAATTTAATACGTAATATAAAATTGTAAATGAACTTACGACTTTTACCTACTTTTCTAACTAGTCACCAACGTTCTCAACACATTTCTTCCATCGTGGTACCCGAATACGCCCGTCCGTAGAAGTCTGGTTGGTTGGAATTTAGCCATCTGTGCACTGCTGATTTCACTTCCGCATCTGACGCAAAGTGTTGGCCGGCCAGGAATTTCGTCAGGGGACCAAACAGATGAAATATGCAGCTAAAGGTCTGCATTTCATTGTAATTTCAAACAAATGAAAGTCCGACGGTATAAGGTCTGGACTGCTGGAGCACCACCATATCGAAGTGAATGTATTCTGCGACAGGAAAAGACACCCTCCACAGTGCCGAAATTATATTTATAGTCAATTTTTTTGGACGCTGATTGAGCGAAGTGTTAAATAATTGTTTCTTGCTTAAGTTCATTATGGAAGGATGAGAACATGTTTGAAGAAAAAAAGAAGTTTGTAGTTTCAAGAACAAATGTAAAATTTTTCCGATGTAAATATTTTGTTAATTCGGTTTCGAAAAAAAAGAGTTCAACAATAATTTGTAATAAAAACGTGATACGAGAAAAAGATGGAAATTTTCTGTAAATTGATCTGATTGTATGCTGTTCAGTTCTAGCCCTTGATATTCGATGTAACTGTATATAATGCTGTTGTGTAATTTAGATATTTGGTTAGTTGAGGAAAACAAAGTGTGATTTACAGTGTCGTGGTAGTTAAAGATAAGAACCATAAAATATGCTCAGGAGAAATTTTAAGTTCTTAGGGGGTGTGTAACCGTGAATAAATGCATGATAACATTCGTTGCTACACAACCCGCAATATTGCAGCCGGAGGCTGTGAAAGAATCCGCCACTTGCGTCTTAGCCAATGAGTCATGTGCAACTGCTACTACGGCAGCGTGAGAACGGCTCCTGTGTCACTTCTTAGCGACCTTACATTCACCACCTATAAGAACCTAAATAAATGATATTAAATATTATTCAATCATTTTCAAAATCGGTACACTACCTTTTGACATTCAGGAGAAGATTGTATCCAAATTTCAGCTTTATAAATATAATTGTTTCAGAGATTTAAAAAAAGTTGCTAAAAAAAGTAAAAAACCGACACTTAGGAAACTAAATTCAGTTAGGAAATATAATAGTTTATCCGTTGGTTATCTAAAAACACAAACAGAACTCGTAGGGTGCAGAATTAATTAATTGAGTTTCTCATGTTAAAACTTTAATTATTTTTCGTTTTCGTAATATAAAACTCAGACAAAATTATTTTTGGTGTCTAATATTGTTGTGGGAGTATATGTGAGTGAATGAGAGTGGAGAGTGTGTACGTGGGACATTCGTCAAATATTAAAGTTGCGTTATATACCGTCTTAAGTAACCTGCAAGAGTTACGCAAGTCTGTCGTGGGAAAATGTTCATAGGGTTTTTTATCCACTTTGCTGATGACGTATGTCTAGGTGTGATTGCCATTGTAACAGAGCAACCAGAAAGACAGCTGGAGTATTATCTGTATCTAAAGAATATTTAGAGATTTGTTGCCTTTTCGTTTTCGTTTATCAAACAATACATTTTTGGCGAGCTATTTCTTTTTTGAAATCCACCAGAAGGACCGAATGTAAGAACTCATGTAAGTGGTGGAATTAATGACTGTGGAAACGTTGTTTAGCTCAGGTCGGATTTGGACAGATTTCTGGCTGCTGTGCGTGCGAAATGAGTGTATGAATTGTGAACTTGACGAAAATAACCAATAGTTTAAATGTGGAGTGAATAGTACCGTTTCTTGGGTTATAAGAACAAATAAACATTTTTGTGTGGAAATTTAGTACATTATGTTCCAGAAGCCAGTCCATTATCTTACCGCCCGATAGATTTTTTATTGACAGTTTTTCTACAGAACTTTATTTCATTACTAGAGTTGTGCGGCCTCAGTAATTGTAGATATTAGATGGTGTTTTTTTATCAACGCTGCTTTTACATCATCTTGTCAGTATTTACGTTGCCGAGTGAAGAGACATCGAGCAGACGTCATTCTAAGGTAGGTGAATTTCTAATTTGCAGCCTGCACAGCGCACGGAATTTCAAACCCCGCCAGGCCGTAATTGGTTCATCGGTTTCTGGCAGTAGTAAAGTTCGGGTGGGTAGGAACTTTATAAACAAGCAGCAGTGTTTAAATGGACTCGTAAAGAATTCACACGCGAGTGATAAAGGAACTATTGTGAGACAATAGACAAGTGTGATAATGAATGGTACTTGTAGTGCAGCAGCAAAGAACTCGAGTGCGAACTTCACTGGTGAAGTGTACAAGGCAGCGAGAACAACTGACGGTCTGCAGTAGCAGACTACGTGCAGACAGCTGAAGATCGACAGGTGCCACACTACAGTAGCAAACCGGTGGACGGAACAGTTGGCAGCCGTGTGGAGAGTGCTGGCCCGTACACTGTAATTTAGAGATGGGTCGAACTCGTTCATTCCAGTGAACTACTTCATTCATTTCACTCTTTGCCGTGAAGCGTTCAAATGAAGTAGTTCATTCGTGAAGTACGGAAGCCTGTCGAAGTTGCCCAGTTCGCCGCTCAGCCGCTGCTACGCTCGCTTCGCCTCGCTCGTACAATGAAGCTTCGTAATACTTCATAATTTTACCAACAGATGGCCGAACTATGCAGTAACATGCACGCAACGTTTTACGCTCTTACAGCGTCTGAGTTAACTTAAATAGAGCATGGTCGAAGGGGACAAAGGAAAGATAAACAGAGAAGCCTGTCACATATAAAGAAGGTATTACATTTAATCTTGCTCGAAATTTTCTCATGAAGCGTCCAAAAAAGTCTTTATCTGCCAAATGAAATATTATTTGTTGTATTCATGAACTGAAAAATAGGGCTACCAACGAAATGCAGTCCAATTTTATGTTCCTTGTAAAATTTAATCCAAAATAGAATGAGTATGTTTACCACTGTCACAGTCTATATACATACGTTAAGTAATTATTCACAAGTTTTCCAGTAGATTTTATTTTTGTTGAGAATAATAACCCTCCAGATTCAAAACGTAAATTGTCACCTGTAGTCATTGGTACGATTTCAGGTAAAATCCCTCTTTCAGTGTTATTAACAAACCTTTTATTTTCATGTTGGCTGTGCGTGCTCACACACCAGCCCCTTCGTTTATATCTTTAATATTGTCTGCAAGCGCTGCCAACGGTAGGCTACCCGTAGACGCGAAGTATAAATACACAAATAGTCACGAGTTATGTCAGCGCTGCACTTAGCAGCTGACGCTGCCTTCCCCTCACCCCTCACCTCCCCAACCCCACGTAAACCTATCTTTCCCCACAAACCCCGCGCGATTCGTCAACAGGCAGCAGAGGGAGGACTGAAGTGAAGGGAGAATGAGTGACGTAGCGCCGATGTAGTGGGAGAGGGAGAGGAGAAGAGAGTGCGTGAACTAGAAAAAAGTGTGGAGTGTGCTATCTGTGGAGAGTTTGAAGTACCAGTTCATTGAAATTGAGTGGTTAGTTCACACTTCACTAAAGTGAAGCGTTCATTTGAACGACTCATTCACGAGCTCCCCATCATTACACTGTATAGGTGGAAGCAGGCCCAGGACAACAGACCCGCGGTATCACCTTGCTGTGCAGTCATGCAGATGAGGCAAAAGATAAATAGTGTTCTACTTAGAGTTTTGTGTATGTGTGCGCCAAGAAACTTTGCAGAATGGCTCAAAATAATCAGGTGATAGTAAAAGAGAGACTGGGGGTAGATTTGGGGAATGTAAAAGATGAGAATGATTCCATGATTGGTAATTTCAGTTTTGATTTGTCACAAGAAAATGTTAGTAAGAGTTTGCCAGATTCACTATATGTTAATTGTGGGATTGATAGTGAACAAAATGTATTGGAACCCAGTGTCCCATGAGTGAACCAAACAGTGGCGTAGCGTGAGGGGAGACTTTGAGACTTAGTCTCCCCTGTATTCGTGCTTAAAAAAGATGCAACAGTAATTCATAACAAAAATATAAACAACTTTCTACTAAGAGCACTAAATGTGCGAAGACACCAGTTTCGTACCCCGTCCCGCCGCACCCGGAGTATTGGTGTATCTGCCTGCTTGAGACTCGGCTGCTCCCAGTCTCTGCCTCCCTTCCCTTACCTGGCTGTGTGCGCCTGCGCGCTTTAAGGTCGGGGCGCACACGCCCGGCCGTGTCAGGACCGAGCGTCTGACGAGTGACGGCCTTACTCAGGTCCGTTCCTGCAGGGGCCACACATGACCGGGGCACGTCCGTGTCTTTGTTGTTCCTTGTAGTGACTCGGAGGCGGTGATCTGTGTTTCTTTCACAAGCTGTAAAACATGTTCACTAATTTTCGTAATAGTGAATTAGGACTTAATAGCACTTGCTTTAGACGAAGAGGGAAAAGAACGAAGGCAAACAAGAAGAAGAAAATTATGGATCCACAGTGCCTGGAAAACAAGACCAGTACAGGGAGAGTTTCGAACATTATTTTCTCATCTCATAGATGATGGGACTAAGTTTTATGAATATTTTAGGATGACGCAGTACACCTTCTGTGAACTTTTAAAGAAACTAGAACCAAGACTGAGAAAAAACGACACATTCTGGAGAGTATCAGTTTCACCCAAAGAACGACTGGCTGTTTTTTTAAGGTAGGTTAAAGAAAAGTACACAGATCACAAATAAATAAGAAGTTTTAAGGAAAGCATTTTTATTTTATTACTTTAGTAATTGAAAGATAAATACATAAGTTAGTAAATAATACGGTTAAATTTCTACTACCCCAAGAGAAACAAATGAGGACTATTCAATGAATTTGTTTCTGTAGCTGATGAGGATGCAGGGGAACTTGGAGGATGATGGCTTTGGTTATTTATATACGAATTGTGGGAATCCCTTTGCAGATCCGAAAGCTGCTGTGTAGGTTCTCTTGACTCGTTTTCCACAGGTGAAGGATATGGTGTCGAAACAGGTTTTGCTGAGGAATTCGAGGATGATGGAGTGAATTGATGAACTGATACGTCATTCATGAGTTGCTTCAGTTCAAAGTCTTGTACAATTGAAAAAATCCTACTTTTAGCTTGATGAAAGAGTAGTGGATGCAACGATTTTAGGGCTGGTGCTATACCAGCCAAAAAAAGCATCAACTGGGTTTTGTATTTTCTCTGTTTTTCAGCTTTTTTTTCTGCCAAAATGTAAGCCATGAGCTGGCTTGATGCAGATTCTTGTGGTTTAACCTCACGCTGAAATTTTCGTTTCAGTGGTGGTTTCATAAACGTGTTCTTATTTGAAGTGACGGACGAATGAGCTCAGGACGTCTGGGAATGCCGAGTGCGCTCTATCAAATTCTCTGTTTCACTACCCTGGGTTTTAATGATCCATTCTTCATCTGCAATGTCTTCTTGTGTAGACTCTTTTTCGTTTTCAACAATAGACTGCTCCTCTTCGGAATCTGTATTTTATTCTTGTTTATGCTCATTATTGTCTTGCGTGTAAGGAACATTGGAAACTGTTTCTCATTCTACCATGTAAGGTAGCAGGAACGTTAAGAGATCTTCATACTTATATTTATGTTGATGAACAGCAGCTTGTCCTGAAACAGTTTTCCTTTTCTGCACGGTCTTCCTTAGTTGCCCATTTTTTTTGCATTTCTCTATTCCACCTGTAGCAAAAATATTTTAAATCGCGTATTTATATTACAAGGTTTAAAACGCTGCAAATATTTGATAGATTATACAGTATTTCTCATCTTATACAGTTCAATGTTTTTCAGGTTGTTACAGGAGATTCCTTTAAAACTGTTTCCTTCAGCTACAGGTTGGGAAAATCCACAGTTGGAGCTATCGTCCATGACACCTCTAGAGCAGTTATCGATTTATTGTTAGAAGAGGTGATGCCTGTGCCGAATGAAGAAAAATGGAATGCTGTAGCTGAGGAGTTTTGGACAAAATGGCAGTTTCCAAACTGCATTGGATCTTTAGATGGAAAGCACGTAACAATACAGGCTCCAAACAACTCAGGAAGTCTCTATTGGTGTTACAAAAAAACATATTCCATTGTGCTTCTTGCTCTGGTTTACCCATGTTATAATTTTATTGCAATAGACGTGGGAGCGTACAGAAAAAACTCTGATGGAGGCATTCTAGTAAATTCAAACCTTGGAAAGTCATTGGAAAACAATAGGCTTAGCGTCCCAAAGAGTAAAACTTTACCCGGAATTGATGGTGAACTTCCAATGGTAATTGTAGACGATGAAGCTTTTCTTCTGAAAACATATTTGATGCGACCATATCCTGGCAGGAACTTAACAAATGACAAGGCTATATTTAACTATCGTTTGAGTCGAGCAAGAAGAATATCCGAAAATGCATTCGGTATATTGCAACAGAAATTTCGAATATTTAGAAGAATCCTTCAGGGAGATCCTAATAACCTTACAATGATTGTGACGGCTGCGTGTGTAGTGTACAACTTTATTCGAAAAATGGAAGGTTATTGGGTGCCCGAACAGAGGATAGATCAAAAGGAAACTGCTGAGGGATCTGGAAGATCATCAAATCTTCGAAACCTACCTCGAATTCGAGGGAGATCAACAGATGCTGCATTTGCTGTACGAGAACAACTCAAAAAATTCCTGAACTCTCCACAAGGGACTGTGGAATAGCAAGAACATGTCGCCTTAGCGATATAACGATGACATAAATCAAACATCTGTTTGTAAAATAAAAAGTAAATAAATATCTTTCGCGTATTAAAACTTGTATAGTTTTTATCTTACCTTCGGCTTGTAGATCTGTTGCAATTGTCATCCAAACTCTGTCTTTGTACTCGATATTCCTGTAGTTTTCACTTCCCTGATCGTAAAGAACAGGAAACTTATGAACTTCTTCTATTAGTCGTTCCACATCCATGTTTTGTACACAGAACAGTCTTGAGCAGTTGCACAGCTCACAAGACAATTCTACCGCAGGCCGTGTCCGTCACGTGAAAAATTAAACACGGCGAATCCCGCCCGGCCCGGCTCCGGCCCGTTGACGTTCCTCGTGCACGGCCCGGTCAAGTGGGGCCCGCTACATTTGTTCTAATGACGTATTTCGTTGTCCGGGTGACGGCCGATACTCGGACGTATCTCGGCACGGACACGGTCCGGACACGTGTGTCCCGACCTTTAGTGGCATTCTCGGCTCCCCTCCACTTTCCCTCTTCCACGAAGGCCGGTGCCCTGCACTTGCTAGCAGGTATCGAGACTAGTCTCTGCCGCGGTATCGAGACTAGTCTCTGCCGCTTCTATGCTGGCTTTTAACACGGAAGTGAACAGTCGCGCGGTTTGTGTTCATAGTCATTCTTGAGTGATTTTGGTGCATATTTGCGTTGTGTCGTCAACATGAGTGAGCCAGCAACTGAACACCTTATAGAACTTTTCTTGAAAACGCCTTTTTCTACATTAATGCACGAAAAAAAGTGCGAACTGAAGAATAAATGACCTTCTGTAGTTTTAAGTGAAGCCAAACAAAAACGCACTTTTCAGACAGCCTGGTACGAAGACAGCTTGGCTGACTGCGAATGCAGTTAATAACATTTTATATTGTTATACATGTCTTCTGTTTGGTGGTGAAAAGGAATGATGCAATGAGGGCATTTTACAATAAAGAAATTTGACAGGAAAGCACAAAAGCATCAGATATCAAAACGTCACCTGCAGAACAAAGAATCATTTCAGTTATTGGGCAAGAGTAGAATTTTGAAGCCGCTCGTCTGACAGCAATAAAATACAACAAAAAAGTTGCATCCAGCAGGAGAGTATTGGCTCGTCTTATTCAGGCAATTGTATTTATTTGTAAACAAGAATTAGCCTTTCGCGGCCATCGAGAAGACGAATCCTCCAGCAACAAAGGTAACTATATGGAATTGTTGGATTTACTAGCTCAAGGCGAGCAGGTAATCCGAGACCATCTGTCATCATCTTCAACCTTTAAAGGAACTTCTCCAGATATACAGATTGATGTAATAGAAATGGTAACTCCGGCAGTTAATGAGAAAATAAAATCTGAAATTCAGAACTGCAATTCCATTTCGATTCAGTCTGATGAAACATTAGACGTGTCATGCAAGAGTCAAATAAGTGAAATATTCAGGTGCTGTATTGCAGACAAAATTGGGGAAAGATTCTTTGGATTTGACGATGTTTCTGGAGATAAAACTGCTGAAGGTTTGTCAAACATTATTCATGCAGTATTGAAAGAATGGAATGTGGAAGGAAAAGTGGTTAGTGAAACATATGTAGGCGCTTCAGTAATGGTGGGCAGAGAAAGAGGTCTACGGTACAATTGGTGAACCAGTTCTGTCCCTATGCGCTGTTTATTCATTGTTAAGCACATCAACTGATTTGGAACTGTTACATGCCTCCAAAATCTTACGACATGTACGCATGTTTGTAAGTGATCTTACTGCATTTCATTCGTTTTCAGCAAATCATCAAAACGAACTGCATTACTAACTGAGAAAGGATTTAAAATGCCACATTCAAGCAACACTCGCCGGAACTTTCGTTCCAGGGCAGTTTCAACAAAATCTTGTCATTTCTTAGGGCTATATAGTGTTTTTAATTATATATTTGATGATACAGTCTCTCAGTGGGACCCAGAATTTTTGAGCTGTGCTGTGTGAATGAAACGACGGATGGATGATCCTACGTTTGTCTACTTGCTTTGCTTCTACCGAGGGTGATTTGTTTATTTTGATCATCTCTTTAATGTTCTTCAGTCAAAATCTGTCAGTATAACTGCTTGCCACGACGAAATAAGAACTGCTTTGAGAAACTTACGACAATTAAATCGGAAACATTCGTTGATGAATGCATTAAATGCAGCTTGTGTTTAAATGACAACTTATCATTCTGTGACAGTCACAAACACATCTCTCAGGGCACTAACTTACGAGATACTGGATTTGCAAATTGTTCCGATGGAAAGATGGTTTCAAGACATTCCCCAAATTCAGTTTGTTGAACTTTTGAACGAAAAGTGTTTCCCGAACTATCAAAAAGAATTCTCAAAGTTGAAACTGCTTTAATTACTAGAACAGTACCCTATTTTCCAACAAGAACAACTTGAAAATAGGGTACTGTTCTAGTAATTAAAGCAGTTTCAACTTTCCAACAAGAACAACTTGAAAATGAACTGTGTAACATATATACTGATGAGAAAAAACACTTATCTCCAAGAATCCTCTTAAGGTACATAGTCAGCAATGATTTACACACCGTTTATGAAGAAACAACGAAGTTCCTGCGTTTGGTTTTGACCCTACCAGCAACTACAGCAAGCAGTCAACGAATCATGAGTACTCTTAAACGAGTGTAAAATTATTTAAGGAATTCAGTGTCCAACATCCGGCAGTTGTGTTTGAGCACGTTAGCAATAGAAAAGACACTACTTGAAGAGCTACCCAGTGATCAGATCTTTGTAGAGCGAGTTATAGACTTATTCGTGGAAAGAAAAGACAGGGGCATTCCACTTGTGTACAAGAAAATATAAGTGCTTCTTCTCTTGCTGCTGGAGTTCTACAAATTTGTCATCATTTCTTGAAAAAGTTTATTATTATTATTATTATTAGTGGCGGTGGTAGTGGTAGTGGTACTAGTAGTAGTAGTAGTAGTAGTAGTAGTAGTAGCAGTAGTAGTTGTTGTTGTTTTATTTGAAGCATTTTGTCTCATTTGTTTAAATTATTGTTTATAGTACTATTTTGTCTCCCTATAATAAATGCCCTACCCCCATGAACCACGGACCTTGCCGTTGGTGGGGAGGATTGCGTGCCTCAGCGACACAGATGGCCGCGGTGCAACCACAACGGAGGGGTATCTGTTGAGAGGCCAGACAAACGTGTGGTTCCTGAAGATGGCAGCAGCCTTTTCAGTAGTTGCAGGGGCAACAGTCTGGATGATTGACTGATATGGCCTTGCAACACTAACCAAAACGGCCTTGCTGTGCTGGTACTGCGAACGGCTGAAAGCAAGGGGAAACTACAGCCGTAATTTTTCCCGAGGGCATGCGGCTTTACTGTATGGTTAAGTGATAATGGCGTCCTCTTGGGTAAAATATTCCGGAGGTAAAATAGTCCCCCATCCGGATCTCCGGGCGGGGACTACTCAGGAGGACGTCGTTATCAGGAGAAAGAAAACTGGCATTCTACGGATCGGAGCGTGGAATGTCAGATTCCTTAATCGGGCAGGTAGGTTAGAAAATTTAAAAAGGGCAATGGATAGGTTAAAGTTAGATATAGTGGGAATTAGTGAAGTTCGGTGGCAGGAGGAACAATACTTTTGGTCAGGTGAATACAGGGTTATAAATACTAAATCAAATAGGGGTAATGCAGGAGTAGGTTTAATAATGAATAAAAAAATAGGAGTGCGGATAAGCTACTATAAACAGCATAGTGAACGCATTATTGTTGCCAAGATAGACACGAAGCCCATGCCTACTACATTAGTACAAGTTTATATGCCAACTAGCTCTGTAGATGATAAAGAAATTGATGAAATATATGATGAGATAAAAGAAACTATTCAGGTAGTGAAGGGAGACGAAAATTTAACAGTCATGGGTGACTGGAATTCGACAGTAGGAAAGGGAGAGAAGGAAACATAGTGGGTGAATATGGATTGGGGGAGAGAAATGAAAGAGGAAGCCGTCTAGTAGAATTTTGCGCAGAGCATAACTTAATCATAGCTAACACTTGGTTCAAGAATCATAAAAGCAGGTTGTATACATGGAAGAATTCTGGAAATACTAGAAGGTATCAGATAGATTATATAATGGTAAGACATAGATTTAGGAACCAGGTTTTATAATGTAAGACTTTTCCAGGGGCAGATGTGGACCCTGACCACAATCTATTGGTTATGAACTGTAGATTAAAACTGAAGAAACTGCAAAAAGTTGGGAATTTAAGGAGATGGGACCTGGATAAATTGACTAAACCAGAGGTTGTACAGAGTTTCAGGGAGAGCATAAGGGAAAAATTGACAGGAATGGGGGAAAGAAGTACACTAGAAGAAGAATGGGTAGCTCTGAGGGATGAAGTAGTGAAGGCGGCAGAGGATCAAGTAGGTAAAAAGACGAGGCCTAGTAGAAATCCTTGGGTAACAGAAGAAATATTGAATTTAATTGATGAAAGGAGAAAATATAAAAACACAGTAAATGAAGCAGGCAAAAAGGAATACAAACGTCTCAAAAATTAGATCGACAGGAAGTGCATAATTGTTAAGCAGGGATGACTAGAGGACAAATGTAAGGATGTAGAGGCTTATCTCACTAGGGGTAAGATAGATACTGCCTACAGGAAAATTAAAGAGACCTTTGGAGAAAAGAGAGCCACTTGTATGAATATCAAGAGCTCAGATGGAAATCCAGTTCTAAGCAAAGAAGGGAAAGCAGAAAGGTGGAAGGAGTATATAGAGGGTCTATACAAGGGCGATGTACTTGAGGACAATATTATGGAAATTGAAGAGGACGCAGTTGAAGATGAAATGGGAGATACGATACAGAGTGTAGAGTTTGACAGAGCACTGAAAGACCTGAGTCGAAACAAGGCCCTGGGAGTAGACAACATTCCATTGGAACTACTGACGGCCTTGGGAGAGCCAGTCCTGACAAATTCTGCCATCTGGTGAGCAAGATATATGAGACAGGTGAAATACCCTCAGACTTCAAGAAGAATATAATAATTCCAATCCCAAAGAAAGCAGGTGTTGACAGATGTGAAAATTACCGAATTATCAGTTTAATAAGTCACAGCTGCAAAATACTAACGCGAATTCTTTACAGACGAATGGAAAAACTGGTAGAAGCCGACCTCGGCGAAGATCAGTTTGGATTCCGCAGAAATGTTGGAACACGTGAGGCAATACTGACCCTACGACTTATCTTAGAAAATAGATTAAGGAAAGGCAAACGTACATTTCTAGCATTTGTAGACTTAGAGAAAGCTTTTGACAATGTTGACTGGAATACTCTCTTTCAAATTCTAAAGGTGGCAGGGGTAAGATACAGGGAGCGAAAGACTATTTACAATTTGTGCAGAAACCAGATGGCAGTTATAAGAGTCGAGGCGCATGAAAGGGAAGCAGCGGTTGGGAAGGGAGTGAGACAGGGTTGTAACCTATCCCAGATGTTATTCAATCTGTATATTGAGCAAGCAGTAAAGGAAAAAAAAGAAAAATTCGAAGTAGGTATTAAATTCCATGGAGAAGAAATAAAAACGTTGAGTTTCGCCGATACATTGTAAGCCTGTCAGAGACAGCAAAGGACTTGCAAGAGCAGTTGAACGGAATGGACAGTGTCTTGAAAGGAGGATATAAAATGAACATCAACAAAAGCAAAACGAGGATAATGGAATGTAGTCGAATTAAGTCGGGTGATGCTGAGGGAATTAGATTAGGAAATGAGACACTTAAAGTAGTAAAGGAGTTTTGCTATTTGGGGAGCAAAATAACTGATGATGGTCGAAATAGAGGGGATATAAAATGTAGACTGGCAATGGCAAGGAAAGCGTTTCTGAAGAAGAGAAATTTGTTAACAGCGAGTATAGATTTAAGTGTCAGGAAGTCGTTTCTGAAAGTATTTGTATGGAGTGTAGCCATGTATGGAAGTGAAACATGGACGATAAATAGTTTGGACAAGAAGAGAATAGAAGCTTTCGAAATGTGGTGCTACAGAAGAATGCTGAAGATTAGATGGGTAGATCACATAACTAATGAGGAGGTATTGAATAGAATTGGGGAGGAGTTTGTGGCACAACTTGACAAGAAGAAGGGACCGCTTGGTAGGACATGTTCTGAGGCATCAAGGGATCACACGTTTAGCGCTGGAGGGCAGCGTGGAGGGTAAAAATCGTAGAGGGAGACCAAGAAATGAATACACTAAGCAGATTCAGAAGGATGTAGGTTGCAGTAAGTACTGGGAGATGAAGAAGCTTGCACAGGATAGAGTAGCATGGAGAGCTGCATCAAACCAGTCTCAGGACTGAAGACAACAACAACAACAACATAATAACTGCAGAGTCTCCTTAACCATTACAACCACACTACGCCACTGGAACCAAATGAGAGTATTTCAGAATTAGTCAAAGTTAATGAACAGGATCATAATGTAGAAAAACATGTGTGGTGTGAGGAAAGTCACACAGTAGCAGCAAGTAAAATCAAAGAAGGAAATATGTGTGTGCAAAGATTGGTATGCATGTGGCAAGTAAAATTACTAACATAGAAACAAATATCCAGCAATTTAGTACCAGTGTGAATGAACAATTGTGTATGAGGGTAGACTAACCGGAATAGAGCAAAATGTTAACAACCGTAGTGGCTGTGTAGTAACTAATGGGGTAGGAGAATCATCTGAAATTGCTTATGTAACACACTGCCAATTCTTGAAATTTGATCCAAATAAGAATGTTCACCATAAAGAGTTTTGGAGTGATTTTGAAGATGTTTTATCTAAAGTGTGGAATGGCGAGCAAAAGATTGGATTCATCACCTCTAATCTAATGGAAGAAGTTAGAATATGGGGGAATTTGGCTTCAGATAAGTACGATAAATTAGTAGAGTTCAAACAGGCATTTTTTGAAGAATATTTGGGAAAGAGGAAGCAAATGGAAGTGTTGTATAAATTTTTTTGGGGGGAAAAATGTGATTCCAAGAGAGATAACATTAAAAGATTCGTACAAAAGTGGGTGACAACCTTATCTTACTTAAATGCAAAAGTAGAGACGGAACACATAATCATGGGGATTGAAAACAAATTGCCATTGAGCTGGCGAAATAAGATCATTTCGGCACCTAGGGATGATATTGACCTTTTTATTCATTATCTTGAACGAGTAGAAAACATCTTAAAAGAAGAGGAAAACAACTGAATAGAGTGTAGGCCTCCTGTTAGGTCAAATGACAACAGAGCCTAAGTCAGTTAAGCAGAATAGGCGTACAAAGAGGTAACAGTTATAGAGGCAGATGCCGGGGGAGAGGGCCCTATGTAGGAAATAGGTTCAGCGATCGAGCCCAATGGTTTGATTGCCGTCAGCTACCGTCTGTTGACGTAACAGGAATGCGAGGCCCGACCGGTGACAGAAACGTCAGAGGCAATGACGTCACACAGGAGGAAACCTGTTAGCAGTCTATAATGAAGCTAGTGTTTGCAGACTGAAATCACGTAAAACTTACCGAATAAACCAGCTAGCAATAGCATTTGTAAAGAAGGCACGTATTAAACAATGTTTAGAGAGTAATGTTATTGAAAATAGGAGGGATAAGTAGAGCGACACTGCTAAACAATTTGTTTCTTTTGCAAAGGAAGTAGCATTTTGTGAGAGTGAAAGTTCAGACAGATATCAACAGAACCATTTTAAAGAGGAATTTATTTCAGAAAGTAGATACGTAAATCAGGAGGTGGGGGTGGATCAGCACCGCAGAACAGATGAGAGGCTAACTACAGTCTGTGGAATTAATATTACGGAAACACAGGAGGAAGAGGAGGACAGTATTTGAATAAAGTAAGTGGAGTTATTTCAGAAAGTGAAGACAAGGAATCAGGAGAGGAAGAAGAAGGGGGTAATATAGATAATTCTGTCAACACCTTATAGGGTTGCAGAATCAGAATATATTTCAGGTGAAGAGAGGGGTAAAGACAGAGATGCTTTTTCCGCTATGAGTAATTTAGTGAAAGAGGTTAGTAGCGGCAGAAATAAGGTGAAAGAGGAGTCAGTAAATGTACAGTTAATTTCCACAGGAGGGGTAGGTTTTGACATGCGAAAGGTGGTGCACGATTTGCTAGACTAGCCTGAATCTAAATGTCTAAAAATAAATCCTAGACAACCTATAATTGAGGTAAAGGTTTATAATGAGAAAGTTAAGTGTCTTGTTGACAGTGGTTCTAATGTATGTGCAGTGTCACAGGAATTTGTGAATGGTCTCCCTGAAAGAAAAGAAGAAACTATCATGACAGTAAGTGGGTTAAAAATTATTGTGGCCACTGGTACAAGCAAAAATGTAGTTATTCAAGAGTTGATGATACCCATTATTCTAGGTGGGGTTCAGTTGGAGCAGAACTTTCTGATTATTAAAGGACTAAGTGTGGAAATGTTAGTAGGTGCTGACTCTTTACAAAAATACAAAGGTAGATTAGATTTTGGAAACATTGAAGTGGTAATATGTGTACGAGGGGAAATTATATGCATTCCTTTTGTTGAAAAAAAAGGGTCCATTGCCAAAGACTTGCCAATACTCTTTCGCAGAACCACAGTAAACGTTGAAGAGATTGATGAAGACAGAGAAGGGAAAGAAGTAGGTCCGGCCGGCCGAAGTGGCCGTGCGGTTAAAGGCGCTGCAGTCTGGAACCGCAAGACCGCTACGGTCGCAGGTTCGAATCCTGCCTCGGGCATGGATGTGTGTGATGTCCTTAGGTTAGTTACGTTTAAGTAGTTCTGTTCTAGGGGACTAATGACCTCAGCAGTTGAGTCCCATAGTGCTCAGAGCCATTTGAACCAAAGAAGTAGGTCCTGTTGAAATAAAATCATTTAAGCGATTGGGAATCAAAAACATACTTGATTTAAATAGATATTTAATGAAGCAGCAAATAAATAACAGTAACTAAGAAGCCACAGAAGGCGTTGCACTCTATGCAATGCTAAGTGTTGGACGAACACTTGGTACTCGAGTTATTGACAAATACTATTTCCGTTTATTTTTGTATTGTCAGTCTTCCTCTTCTTCATTCATAACTTTGAATATCGTCTTTCCTTCTCCCCTGTCAGTAAATAGAGTTTGTGGAGTAGTACCAAGTATACAGAGAGCTAGTGTCCCAGTAGACACAAAGAAATGACTAAGCAGATGAGAGAGAATTGCATATTAATGACAGAAAAGATTACTTTAAAGTGACAATAGAGTAAAATGAAGAGTAATTGAAAGACGTATACACTCCTGGAAATTGAAATAAGAACACCGTGAATTCATTGTCCCAGGAAGGGGAAACTTTATTGACACATTCCTGGGGTCAGATACATCACATGATCACACTGACAGAATCACAGGCACATAGACACAGGCAACAGAGCATGCACAATGTCGGCACTAGTACAGTGTATATCCACCTTTCGCAGCAATGCAGGCTGCTATTCTCCCATGGAGACGATCGTAGAGATGCTGGATGTAGTCCTGTGGAACGGCTTGCCATGCCATTTCCACCTGGCGCCTCAGTTGGACCAGCGTTCGTGCTGGACGTGCAGACCGCGTGAGACGACGCTTCATCCAGTCCCAAACATGCTCAATGGGGGACAGATCCGGAGATCTTGCTGGCCAGGGTAGTTGACTTACACCTTCTAGAGCACGTTGGGTGGCACGGGATACATGCGGACGTGCATTGTCCTGTTGGAACAGCAAGTTCCCTTGCCGGTCTAGGAATGGTAGAACGATGGGTTCGATGACGGTTTGGATGACCCGTGCACTATTCAGCGTCCCCTCGACGATCACCAGTGGTGTACGGCCAGTGTAGGAGATCGCTCCCCACACCATGATGCCAGGTGTTGGCCCTGTGTGCCTCGGTCGTATGCAGTCCTGATTGTGGCGCTCACCTGCACGGCGCCAAACACGCATACGACCATCATTGGCACCAAGGCAGAAGCGACTCTCATCGCTGAAGACGACACGTCTCCATTCGTCCCTCCATTCACGCCTGTCGCGACACCACTGGAGGTGGACTGCACGATGTTGGGGCGTGAGCGGAAGACGGCCTAACGGTGTCCGGGACCGTAGCCCAGCTTCATGGAGACGGTTGCGAATGGTCCTCGCCGATACCCCAGGAGCAACAGTGTCCCTAATTTGCTGGGAAGTGGTGGTGCGGTCCCCTACGGCACTGCGTAGGATCCTACGGTCTTGGCGTGCATCCGTGCGTCGCTGCGGTCCGGTCCCAGGTCGACGAGCACGTGCACCTTCCGCCGACCACTGGCGACAACATCGATGTACTGTGGAGACCTCACGCCCCACGTGTTGAGCAATTCGGCGGTACGTCCACCCGGCCTCCCGCATGCCCACTATACGCCCTCGCTCAAAGTCCGTCAACTGCACATACGGTTCACGTCCACGCTGTCGCGGCATGCTACCAGTGTTAAAGACTGCGATGGAGCTCCGTATGCCACGGCAAACTGGCTGACACTGACGGCGGCGGTGCACAAATGCTGTGCAGCTAGCGCCATTCGACGGCCAACACCGCGGTTCCTGGTGTGTCCGCTGTGCCGTGCGTGTGATCATTGCTTGTACAGCCCTCTCGCAGTGTCCGGAGCAAGTATGGTGGGTCTGACACACCGGTGTCAATGTGTTCTTTTTTCCATTTCCAGGAGTGTACATTGCCAGCGATGGGCGAGGCATGACAGAATCTCTGACCAGAGAGTAGTTTATCGTTAGCTGTTGCTAGTCTGCGCTTGACCGCGCGAGTCGACAGTAGTACCGAGTGAGTAGTAGTAGTAGTCAGTCGGTAGTAGTCGTCTGTCCGTGCTTGTCGGCGGGAGTCGGCATGCGTCGGCTGTGTGCTCTGGTCGCGACTCTGGTCAGGAATGTGGAGGATGAGTATTGTTGTAGAAGGTAAAGGAGCAGCCTTGCGCATAATTAATAATGTATGTTAATTGTAATTTACCAACAATGTAATGCACAAGGTCAAGCAAGCTTTAATGTTTCGCCGCGTACGCGTATAGCGTCGGTCCCAACAAATAGTAACGCACAGCAACAAGGGAATCAGTATGTACAGAAAACACACTACTTCAATTCCTATCGCAATGCGCCATATAGAAATGACGATCAGGACAGACGTAAAAATAATGAGCACAATTTTCAGCGTACATTTAATAACAGTCGATCTTATCAGCAGCAAGAACATCAGCAACAACATATTATCATGAATGAACCAGACAGTAGGTATCATCCAGAACGTAATACGTCTGGAAGATATAACAGAACAGTTCAAATAGTCGAAATGCCACAGAATCCTCCTGAAAATAATAACACGTCTGATAGAATTTGACTAAATACTATACAGGCCGCATCTTCCAACAACGCAAGCACTACTTTTGACACACAGAATCTTGTTCACGAAAATGTTATTACTTTTGACGACATCCGAGACACTCTTTTGCAGGAAAGACCAGTTGTTCAAAAAACCATTTCACACCGCGTCATCGAAGTTAAAATTGGATCATTGAAATTTTCAGCAGTAATCGACTCTGGTTCTCCTATGTCAGTCATAAATGAGGAAACTTTCAACAAATGTAACAGAGAGAATACCTATCCTACGTTACCATTAGGCAAAACGAAAGTAAAAGGAGAAGTATCTAGTAAAGGAGTAGATGTAAAATTACAGACACATTTATCATTTTGTATTGCAGGTCACACATTTCACTCAAATTTTTGGATTGTTCTCTTATTGACAATAGACGTTATTTTAGGTACGAATTTTCTGGTACAACACGACGCGATTATTAACTTTCAAAATTTCTATTTAATGTTAAAGGATGAAAATGTACAACTGGCTTTAGAATTTCAGCACTCATTATCTGCAGAAGAACAAACAATTAATCGTACAGAGGTCATATCCGTATCACGTAACATAGACTGTAATTCAACATTGTTCACAGATACATACGTACACAACTATAATACTCCAGACGAAACCGACTATGACGTTATACAGATGAATTCTGATAAAGTTAAACAGAGCAGTGCAAATACAGACGACGAACGCACGCAACTACATAAAATTCTTTTGCAGCAAGCTCCAGTTTTTTACAACGTTCCTGGTACTATGTCCGGTTTTATGTATGAATTTCAAGTTAAACAGCCCGACACATTTAAAGCCAAGCATTATCCCATTCCGTATATTCACAGAGAACAAGTTAAGAAAGAGTTGCAAGCTATGCTTGACCAAGGAATTATTGAACCGGCAGTTAGTCCGTACATAAACCCGCTCCATATTGTTAAGAAAAAAGATGGTTCACTTCGCCTCGTACTTGATTCGCGTCACATCAATGACATTATTATTAATGAAACAGATCGCCCACAGACACTAGAAGAACTTCTACAGAAATTTCATGGTACTGCTATTTATTCTACATTAGATTTGAAATCGGGATTTTGGCAAATTCAGCTCCATCCGAACTGCAGAAAGTACACGGCTTTTCTTTGTTTTGGTGACTGTTATCAATTTTGTAAATTACCGTTCGGTTTAAAAATTTCTTCAGCAGCTTTTATTCGCGGTTTGAATACAATACTTCCGACAGAACTTAAAGACAGAATCACAACGTACGTAGACGACATTCTTATTGCAGAAGCTAACTGGTCTGAACACAATCTGATTCTTGAACGACTGTTGCAAACTTTTCGTGCATAAGGTCTCACAGTTAATCTTAGTAAATCGCACTTTGGCAAAACTCCTATAAAATTTCTTGGACATGTAATTTCAGCAGAAGGCATTACGCCTGACCCGGAAAAACTTCAAGCTTTACGTGACATTACTGTTCCTACGACGAAGAAACAACTACGCAGTTTTTTGGGTTTCATTAACTTTTTTCGTAAATTTATTCATTACTCTGCTTTAGACACCCCTAGATTATGTCAATTAACAGGTAAAAACACTATTTGGTCCTGGGATAGGCAAGCACATCCTGAATTTATGAACCTGAAACATGCTTTGTTGAATGCACCACTTTTATCGCACCCAGATCTTACTAGAAATTTTTCCATTGCCACCGACAGTTCTAACACCGATTTAGACGTACATATTTTTCAGGAAGTTGAAGAAGATGGTTGTACAGTAATTAAAAACATCGCTTTTGCAAGTCACATTCTGTCACCTGCTGAACGAAATTATTCTGTTACAGAACTTGAAACATTATGTGTTGTATGGGCTTTTACCAGATTTCGGCATTTTCTTTATGGAAGACACACTACCGTTTACACAGACGATAGAGCGATACAGTTTTTACTTTCGGCTAAATTTACACACGACAGATGAAGTAGATGGAAACTTTATTTGCAGGAATTTAATTTCACAATTGTTCACATTCCCGGCACACAAAATATTGTAGCAGATGCACTATCTCGTTCTCTCAGCAACAGTCAGCAAGACATTGCAACCAACTTCTGCAAAGCAAATTTCAGCGTCATGTACATTCAACAAGTTGCATTTGAAAATTTCATTTCGTCGTCATTACGAGACATAGCACAAGAGCAGACTAAAGACAACGTGTGGAAAGAAATTAAACTCCTGTGGCAAGATAAGAATAATGTTACCATTAGAAACCATTACACTGTACGCAATGACATTCTGTTTCGCCGCTCTCATCCCGACAGCAGCAATTGGTTATTATGCATTCCTGACGAACTTGTTAACAAATTAATCTGGTATACTCATTTAAGTTACGCACATTACGGAGCCAGAAAATGTTTTCTTATACTGAGACAGAACTGTTATTTTACCAACATGGAGAAACATGTACGACGAGTTTTAGCGTCATGTAAAATCTGCCAGAAAGCTAAATCAGACACGACTTCACATGTGCCTCCATTACATCCCGTTGTACCTGTTAAATTGAGACATATGGCCGCTGTAGACATTTTTGGTCCGATTCCCAGAACTAATAGAGGTTTTCGCTACATCTTTGTCGCTGTTGAACTCACTTCAAAATTTGTTACCTTCACTCCGCTACGCAAAGCTACTGCTAAAACTGTTTCGAAAGCATTTGTAAAACATTTTCTATTTCATGTAGGGCATGTGTTGAAAGTAATTTCCGACAATGGATCACAGTTTCGATCTGCTATATGGACACGTATGTTACGAGCTAGAAACATTTCTCAGATCTATATATCCAGGTACCATGCTTCTTCGAACCCTTGTGAACGATTAATGAAAAAAGTTGGTAAACTGTGTAGAATATACTGCCATAAAAAACATATTGATTGGGACACACACATACTCTCATTCCAAGAAGTAATTAATTCCATACCAAATGAATCTACTATGCAATCTCCGTCTGTTATACTGAAAAATGTTGAAACACCTAACAAAATTAAAGAATTAGTAACCTTTCCTACATCTCGTCGACTACGAAACCATGAAATAATTGACATTGCGCTGAACAACATCAAACGTTCCGCAGAGCGCCGGAGAAGACAGCAAAAACAGGTTTGTACACGTCGTGACTTTCACATTGGACAGAAGATATTAGTACGTACACACTATTTATCCAACAGAGGAAAAGGTAGGTGTAGTAAATTTGAACTTCTATACGCAGGTCCATATCGAATTCGCAGCATTCCTCACCCCAATGTAGTACACGTCGAAACTTTGAGAACCAGAAAAACCAAAGGGAACCACCACGTGTCCAACATCAAACCTTTTATTGAATGAACATACTTTATGATTTATCATACTGTAATGCCATTTCCTAATTTTTTATGATCACTTATGCAAATATATTCACATGAACACTTACTGATGATTATCGTATTTTTTCTTGGAAAGTTCCCGGCAAGGTAAGGTTAGCAGGTCGCTTTTCTTGTCGTTACACATCAGACTGTGCATATTTTCCATTTTTTATGTATGTATGATTGTTTTCCTGTTTTGTTTGTATGTACTATGAAATATTTAAGATATAGCAAACACCAGTTGACTTTAACATTTTGTCTTATGATATCTCAACATCGTGACTACTTTACTTTTTTTTTGCTGCTACGTTGTGATTCACTGTGTACATTTTTGCACCTGTACACTGTCTATATTTTTGACATATTACGTTTTCTGTCATGCTATGCTGTATGCTCAATTATGTTACTACTATAAACCAGTTTTTATTTAGTGGGTATATGATTTAAATGAAAGACATTAATCTTTGTTCATCATTTTCAGAAAGCAATAACGTGTAAAAAAAATATAAATTAAACAGACATGGGAATTTCACCTTCGGAATGAACGAAAGAAGATGCAATACCTCGTGAGGAAGAGTAAATGGATCAGAATTAACAAGCATTAACAAGAATATACTATACACATCGTAGAATAGCAGTCTTAACTAATTTTTTCTTTCAGAGTACGGGGCGATTGATGCAGGCTGTCAGATAGAACTACACATCTTAGTTTTAGTGATGAAATATGCTAGAAATAAGGAATAGTTGTATAATGAATAATGAAGTGACCTTTTTGCAGATGATAATGAATGATGATGAATAGTGATGAAGAGTATGCTACTATGGTTAATTAAGGGTTTTTTTGCCAATGAGGATAATGTTGAAGTTTAGATGATAGAGTTATGATGAAATGGATAATGAAATTTTTTGTTTACAGGTGATGATAATAATGGAGTTATGATAATATGGATAATGAAATTTTTCTTTACAGATGAGGATAATGTTGAAGTTTATGTATTTATGCTATGTAGTTATTTAAGTATTTGTTGCAGTTCGTTTTGACAGTATGTCATATCGCATAGTATGATGACTGAAGGTTTTGGGAAGGACAGCTACAGAACGTATATATTTTATACACATTTCACTACCTGTTAATTCGAAGTTCACTACTTTTCAGCATAATATGCGTTTCTTCTTTCAGTTTAATAATCCATATTTGTATATTTTGCAGGAGAAATTATTCATGAAATTAATGTGCTATAAGCAGTTGTTCATTAAGCCTATGTCATTTATGAATGTGATCACATATACTCTACTTGTTTCATAACCTTGCTACAGCTGACTCATGATGAATGACGTTACACATCTTCGTTTGCAGCAATAACTCAAAAGCAAATATTGTTATTAATTATCGATCCCAACGCAATGTATTGCTAGCACAAAAAAAATGCTTTGTAACTGGCAAATGAATGCCACTGATTACTGTAATAAGACGAACTATGAGGCCAATGTTTACTATAATTAGATTAATTATGTATAAATCCTATGCCATTTATTAACTCATTTTGAATGATGACTTCTGATGGGTTGTAACCGGCCAATGAGTGCCAATGATTAGTATGACCAAATGAATTCTGTTAATACTATGCCATTTATTAGCTCCTGTTTTGAATGATGACTTCTGATGGTTTGTAACTGGGCAATGAGTGCCAATGTGCTTTGTAAACAAACGATTTATGAACATTATTCTGTAATACTATGCCATAATTAGCTCCTGTTTTGAATGATGACTTCTAATGGTTTGTAGCTGGACAATAAGTGCCAATGTTCTCTGTAAAAAAACGATTTATGAACATTATTCTGTAACACTATGCCATTTATTAGCTCCTGTTTTGAATGATGACTTCTGATGGTTTGTAACTGGGCAATGAGTGCCAATGTTCTCTGTAAACAAACGATTTATGAACATTATTCTGTAATACTATGCCATTTATTAGCTCCTGTTTTGAATGATGACTTCTGATGGTTTGTAACTGGGCAATGAGTGCCAATGTTCTCTGTAAACAAATGATTTATGAACATTATTCTGTAATACTACATACATGGTACAGAAATGTTCAGTAACTGGGCGATGAGTGCCACCAATTACTCAAATCAGTTGTTAGACTAGTGTAATTCTCAATGCAGACTACTATGTGACTTAATGTCCTTCACCTTCTGACCTAATTACCAGAAATTACTGTAATATCCGTTTGTCCTGTCTATCCTCATGATCATGGAGCACTATATTTGGTTTTTGCACTAATTCTACGTTGGTGTACTTAACAAGAACGTGGTGTTGACACGACATGCTATCCACCACCTTGAGCGATGGAAATGTTATTATGGTCCCACTGTTTGGTGTACCTAAAGCACTACCAAAATGAGAACATGGAATATTACTACGACATTTCAGTGTCTTGGCTACACTGATTAATACTTCAAGGAAAAGAACTTCAGATTGTCTCACTTGGTGTTGTGATTCTGTAGAAAGATATGGACTTTCAGTGCAGCTGCGTGCAACCTAAAGCGCTACAACCATGATGCACTCCTTCCCTTTTCTATCCTAATTCTTGTAACATAGTAAAGAAAAGTATGGACAGTACATTTACATTTGCGTCATTTGTTAGTATGATTTGTATTCATTGCCTATACATTTTGTGATTTCCTGATATGTTCTGAACTACAGTGTGTGTGCACTTTTGTTATGTGTTAACATAATTTCTACTCATTGCATATACATTTTGTGATTTGCTGATATGTTCTGAACTACAGTGCATGTGCACTTTTGTCATTTGTTAGTAAGATTTGTACTCGTTCCGTATACATTTTGTGATTTCCTGATATGTTCAGTACAACAGTGCTTGTACTCATTGTGTATACATTTTGTCTTTGCTTGATATGTTCTGTACTCAGTGAATGTGCACTATATTTTACTTCATGTTCTGCACTTATATATACGTATATATTCTGTGATTGTAAACTTAGTTTAAAAAAAATTGTTGCTCATGGCAAGTCCAATTGACTTACCATCGCTGCCAAATTTTTGCCCCCCCTCCTCCCCCAGTGGAGGGTTATGAAAGACGTATACATTGCCAGCAATGGGCGAGGCATGACAGAATCTCTGACCAGAGAGTAGTTTATCGTTAGCTGTTGCTCGAAACGCGCTTGACCGCGCGTTTCGACAGTAGTACCGAGTGAGTAGTAGTAGTAGTCAGTCGGTAGTAGTCGTCTGTCCGTGCTTGTCGGCGGGAGTCGGCATGCGTCGGCTGTGTGCTCTGCTCGCGACTCTGGTCAGGACTCTGGAGGATGAGTATTGTTGTAGAAGGTAAAGAAGCAGCCTTGCGCATAATTAATAATGTATGTTAATTGTAATTTAATTTGTTCAAAAAAGTGCCCCAATAATAATTTCTTTATAAAGTAACTCTTTTGAAGAAAAAGCAATCATTTCAATTTAAAGAATATTTCAAATGCATGATCATTCCTTCCAATAAAAAAAAAAAAATATGCCAGCATTGCACGAAGCTGTGTCTATAAATAAGAGCAGAAATAGTTGCAGTTTTTATTGAGGTAAGAATTTTTTGCTTTTGTTATTCAGAATACAGGGCCGAAGGTCAGCGCTGCTGTCCTTATAAGATTCATCAGGTTACAGAAATTTTTTTATTATTTTTGGTGTTTAGGAATTTTTCTATTTCGAACCTGACATTAAACTGAAAAATGAATTTTGTGGGAATATTAAGTGTGAATGCATTGTTTGCACAGAGACTATAAATCGGAGCCAATTTTGTTCAGAGATTACATTTAATTCATTTAAATAATATTTTTTGTGGCGAAGCTACGCTTGGCTCCACTTCGATTTAAAAAAATATTTATTGTGGGGAGTTTATACTTGGCTCACATTTTCACATTTTTATTTTCATTAACATTCTCTGCGGGGAGGTTACATAATGTGAGAGTTTTTTGTAACCTGTAAAGACATCGAAGTGTAAGAAATTTGTTTCAGGCAAGAGAGGGTCTATTCAAGGAAGCAACATCTAAAATGTGATGTGTTTTGAAGGCCACAGAGGTGAGCATAAGATGCCGAATTTTCCCGAAATTTTATGCAAGTGTTAGAAATATTATTGTAAAGGTAAGGTCTTCAGAGGCAAAAGAGGATTGCCTGCCTAAAGGGAAAAAAGAGGTTTTCTATTTGAGATGACTTGAAAGCCACAGAGAGCTGGACTAAATTGTATTTAATATTGTCAGTAATGTATATTTTCTTGGAACATAGTGAATAAGAGATGCTTTGAGAGCCACGGAAGTTGGCTGGAGTTAGCTTCAGTTACGTGTAATGTAGAGCCACACTAATTGGCTAACAGGTTCAGTACTATTCTATAAGGATTTTTTTTATTTCCTTGAATGTTGTGTAGTAGAAGGGCAGAGCCACAGAGGTGGTATGAATTATATTCAAATTTTCTACATGGACTTTTGGTATTCTTTGCCATTAACAGTGTATTCCTTATGTAATATGTGTATAAGGCGAGGACTTCACTGAAGCCACAGAAGCTGGCAAGGATATTATTTAGAGATTTTATGAGAACTTTTCTGTAGAATAGCTGTTCTTTGTAAATAGTATTATGTAAGATGTGTCTCAAAGCTGCAGAAGCGGGCATACGTAAATTTCAGAGATTTTATAGAATTGTTTTTCTCTTCCTGTATGATATATATAGGAGGTGCTGCACGACTGCAGGAGGTGGACTGAATGATTTTCAGTGCTCAATAGTTTTGTATTTCTTTACGTAAGGTGTAATGATGTTCTTTCAGAGCTGCTAATGGAGGCGCAGATAACTTTGCAGGATATTTTATGATGTAGTATTTTGTTCTTTGAGTATAATAGATTATCTGTGGGAAGTCAGGCAATAAATTTTATTTTCTGAAAGAGAGTTAAGAAAGAGTGTTTTTTGGGAATCAGCAGATTTTGTGACAGTAACTTGCTTAAGCGCCAACAGATTTTGAAAGAAAAGTTCAGTGATGGTGACAATTTTGGGGTACTGTTGATTTTTTTTAGGGACAGTTAACTCACTTTTTACTGAGAGGATTAGTATTAAAGGTAACTACTGCGAAGAAAATGTTAAATTGCAATGAAATATGAATTTGCCTGAGAAAGAATTATTTTGTGAATATAAGAAGTAAATTCTGGAGGATGGTAAAGTTTCCGAAAAATTTTTCATGGACTTTTTTGCTGTTGACTTTGAGATCAGCAATTTCTGATTAGGGTATATATGTGCATTAGGGTAGGATGTATAGATTAAGAATGGACTCCTAGATGTGCTGTATATTGCAGATACAAAATATGACAGAACCTGATACGAGATTGAGAGAGAACCCGATCTAAGACAGAGCTGGACGCTGTATCCCAGTGACGAGACCATGATGTGACCTATATGTTAGTGTTGAATAGAAGTGATCCGCACCCATTTTATTCATCGGTGACAGTTATCAGAACCTCAACGTGTTGTCAGAGAAATGCTAGGTAAAGAGACGACCACCATATCGAAGTGAATGTAATCTGCGATAGGAAACGACACCCTCCACAGTGCCGAAATTATATTTATAGTCAATTTTTTTTGACGCTGATTGAGCGAAGTGTTAATTAATTGTTTCTTGCTTAAGTTCATTATGGAAGGATGAGAACCTGTTTGAAGAAAAAAAGAAGTTTGTAGTTTCAAGAACAAATGTAAAATTTTTCCGATGTAAATATTTTGTTAATTCGGTTTCGAAAAAAAAGAGTTCAGGAATAATTTGTAATAAAAACGTGATACGAGAAAAAGATGGAAATTTTCTGTAAATTGATCTGATTGTATGCTATTCAGTTCTAGCCCTTGATATTCGATGTAACTGTATATAATGCTGTTGTGTAATTTAGATATTTGGTTAGTTGAGGAAAACAAAGTGTGATTTACAGTGTCGTGGTAGTTAAAGATAAGAACCATAAAATACGCTCAGGAGAAATTTTAAGTTCTTAGGGGGTGTGTAACCGTGAATACATGCGGGATAACATTCGTTGCTACACAGCCCGCAATACTGGAGCCGGAGGCTGTGAAAGAAACCGCCACTGGTGTCTTAGCCAATGAGTCGTGTACACCTGCTACTACGGCAGCGTGAGAACGGCTCCTGTGTCACTTCTTAGCGACCATGCATTCACCACCTATAAGAACCTAAATAAATGACATTAAATATTATTCAATCATTTTCAAAATCGGTACACTACCTTTTGACATTCAGGAGAAGATTGTGTCCAAATTTCAGCTTTATAAATATAATTGTTTCAGAGATTTAAAAAAAAGTTGCTAAAAAAAGTAAAAAACCGACACTTAGGAAACTAAATTCAGTTAGGAAATTTAATAGTTTATCCGTTGGTATTATCTAAAAACACAAACAGAACTCGTAGGGTGCAGAATTAATTAATTGAGTTTCTCATATTAAAACTTTAATTATTTTTCGTTTTCGTAATATAAAACTCAGACAAAATTATTTTTGGTGTCTAATATTGTTGTGGGAGTATATGTGAGTGAATGAGAGTGTGTACGTGGGACATTCGTCAAATATTAATGTTGCGTTATATACCGTCTTAAGTAACCTGCAAGAGTTACGCAAGTCTGTCGTGGGAAAATGTTCGTAGGGTTTTTTATCCACTTTGCTGATGACGTATGTCTAGGTGAGATTGCCATTGTAACAGAGCAACCAGAAAGTCAGCTGGAGTATTATCCGTATCAAAAGAATATTTAGAGATTTATTGCCTTTTCGTTTTCGTTTATCAAACAATACATTTTTGGCGAGCAATTTCTTTTTTTAAATCCACCAGAAGGACCGAATGTAAGAACTCATGTAAGTGGTGGAATTAATGACTGTGGAAACGTTGTTTAGCTCGGGTCGGATTTGGACAGATTTCTGGCTTCTGTGCGTGCGAAATGAGTGTATGAATTGTGAACTTGACGAAAATAACCAATAGTTTAAATGTGGACTGAATAGTACCGTTTCTTGGGTTATAAGAACAAATAAACATTTTTGTGTGGAAATTTAGTACATTATGTTCCAGAAGCCAGTCCATTATCTTACCGCCCGATAGATTTTTTATTGACAGTTTTTCTATAGAACTTTATTTCATTACTAGAGTTGTGCGGCCTCAGTAATTGTAGATACTAGATGGTGTTTTTTATCAACGCTGCTTTTACATCATCTTGTCAGTATTTACGTTGCCGAGTGAAGAGACATCGAGCAGACGTCATTCTAAGGTAGGTGAACCTGCAAGAGTTACGCAAGCCTGTCGTGGGAAAATTTCATAGGAAATTTACCCACTTTGCTGCTGACGTATGTCTAGGTGTGATTGCTATTGTAAAAGAGCAGCCAAGAGTCAGTTGGAGTATTATCTGTATCTAAAGAATATTTCCATATTTATTGCCTTTTCGTTTTCGTTTATTAAACATTACTTTAAGATTTGTATGACAGATTGACGTAAAGGGTTAGCCATTCAGAATCAAGAAAGGAATCTCACGCCTGCTTTGAACGAGTACGGTCATGTTACTAGTGCGAGTCAAAATAATGTCTAACTTGAAGGAATATTGATTTCCTCGCATTTGATACGTGTCGTGACTAATGCTGATGTAGTTACGGACTGGATTGTGAATTTTTGAAGTTTTAGAACTATATTGTTTGAATGATATTCGCGTGAGAAAATTTGGCCTTCATAGTAACCGCGTGGCATGTTTCAGTACTCAACCACTGATCATTTTTGGCGAGCAATTTCTTTTTTGAAATCCATCAGAAGGACCGAATGTAAGAACTCATGTAAGTGGTGGAATTAATGACTGTGGAAACGTTTAACTCGAGTCGGATTTGGACAGATTTCTGGCTGCTGTGCGTGCAAAATGAGTGTATGAATTTTGGACTTGACGAAAATAACCAATAGTTTAAATGTGGACTGGATAGTACCATTATTGGGTTATAAGAACAAATAAACATTTTTGTGTGGAAATTTCGGACATTATATTCCAGAAGCTAATCCATTATCTTACCGCCCGATAGATTTTTTATTGACAGTTTTTCTACAGAAATTTATTTCATTACTGGAATTGCGCGGCCTCAGTAACTGTAGATATTAAATGGTGTTTTTTTATCAACGCTGCTTTTACATCATCTTGTAAGTATCTACGTTGCCGAGTGAAGGGACATCGAGCAGTCGCCGTTCTGAGTTAGGTGAATTTCTAATTTGCAGCCTGCACAGCACACAGAATTTCAAACCCCGCCACACCGCACAGTGACCACTAACTTTACGAAATTTCAACGTATATAGAACAGTATCGTTCACCGTACCATAGGAAATCTAGAGCAGCTGTCATAAGGTTCCCAGTTGCACAGGGCGGTCGTCCAAAATTGCTGCCTCGATTGCTCGGACATTCTACAGGATTGCACCTGTTACCAGCCGCACAGTGTGTGGCGAATCAGTAAGGTCCACACGGACCCCATGGAAGAATGCACATCCCCTGGAGACATTAATACTGTCCATACAGTAGACCCCATAAACACCAGGCATGTCCCTGTGAATTTCACTCCTTTTATGCACTTTGGCCCACAAATATCGAACTACACTTCGCTGCTCTTCATGTTGACATCAACATACCCGCCCTCTGTAGCGCAAACTTCAAACTATATCGTCGTGAAATTTCAACATTCCCGCTGCAATACCAGGGGAGAAAAAAATTATTGTGGGTTACTTTCCGATCCTCCTCGTGTACATGGTATACTAGTATACAGGGTCGTCCATTGATAGTGACCGGGCCAAATATCTCACGAAATAAGCGTCAAACGAAAAAACTACAAAGAACGAAACTCGTCTAGCTTGAAGGCGGAAACCAAATGGCGCTATGGTTGGCCCGCTAGATGGCGCTGCCAAAGGTCAAACGGATATCAACTTAGTTTTTTAAAGTAGGAACCCTCATTTGTATTTCATATTCCTATAGTACGTAAAGAAATATGAATGTTTTAGTTGGACCACTGTTTTCGCTTTGTGATAGATGGCGCTGTAATAGTCACAAACGTATAAGAACGTGGTATCACGTAACATTCCGCCAGTGCGGACGGTATTTGCTTCGTGATACATTACCCGTGTTAAAATGGACCGTTTACCAATTACGGAAAAGGTCGATATCGTGTTGATGTATGGCTGTTGTGGTCAAAATGCCCAACGGGCGTGAGCTATGTATGCTTCTCTGTATCCTGGACGACATTATCCAAGTGTCCGGACTGTTCGCCGGATAGTTACGTTATTTAAGGAAACAGGAAGTGTTGAGCCACATGTGAAACGTCAACCACGACCTGCAACAAATGATGATGCCCAAGTAGGTGTTTTAGCTACTTTCGCGGCTAATCCGCACATCAGTAGCAGACAAATTGCGCGAGAATCGGGAATGTCAAAACCGTCGGTGTTGAGAATGCTACATCAACATCGATTGCACCCGTACCATATATCTATGCACCAGGAATTGCATGACGACGACTTTGAACGTCATGTACAGTTCTGCCACTGGGCATAAGATTTTTTGCACGCGTTCTATTTAGCGACGAAGCGTCATTCACCGACAGCGGTAACGTAAACCGGTATAATATGCACTATTGGGCAAAGGAAAATCCACGATGGCTGCGACAAGTGGAACATCAGTGACCTTGGCGGGTTAATATATGGTGCGGCATTATGGAAGGAAGGATAATTGGCCCCCATTTTATCGATGGCAATCTAAACGGTGCAGTGTATGCTGATTTCCTACGTAATGTTCTACCGATGTTACTACAAGATGTTTCACTGCATGACAGAATGGCGATGTACTTCCAACATGATGGATGTCCGGCACATAGCTCGCGTGCGGTTGAGGCGGTATTGAATAGCATATTTCATGACAGGTGGATTGGTCGTCGAAGCACCATACCATGGCCCACTCGTTCACCGGATCTGACGTCTCCGGATTTCTAACTGTGGGGGAAGTTGAAGGACATTTGCTATCGTGATCCACCGACAACGCCTGACAACATGCGTCAGCGCATTGTCAATGTATGTGCGAACATTACGGAAGGTGAACCACTCGCTGTTGAGAGGAATGTCGTTACACGTATTGCCAAACGCATTGAGGTCGACGGACATCATTTTGACCATTTATTGCATTAATGTGGTATTTACAGGTAATCACGCTGTAACAGCATGCGTTCTCAGAAATGATAAGTTCACAAAGGTACATCATAACATTGGAACAACCAAAATAAAATGCTCAAACGTACTTATTTCTGTATTTTAATTTAAAAACCCTACCTGTTACCAACTGTTCGTCTAAAATTGTGAGCCATATGTTTGTGACTCTTACAGCGCCATCTATCACAAAGCGAAAACAGTGGTCCAACTAAAACATTAATATTTCTTTACGTAGTACACGAATGTTTAATAAAAATGGGTGTTCCTATTTTTAAAAAACGCAGTTGATATCCGTTTGACCTACGACAGCACCATCTAACGGGCGAACCATAGCGCCATCAGGTTTCCCTCTTCAAGCTAGACAAGTTTCGTTCTTTGTAGTTTTTTCGTTTGACGCTTATTTCCTGTGATATTTGACCCGGTCACGATCAATCGACCACCCTGTATACTGTATACTATTGACACCGGCGATGCTTCACAATTTGCTAAATATGTATGGCAATTGTATATACGTCCTAATCTCCTCCTACCCCTCTCTTTGTCCATCTCCTCCTCTTACCCCCACTGTCCATCTCTTCGTTCCCCCCAATCTCTCTCCATCTTCCCCTCTCCCCTCTCTTTGTCCGTCTCCTCTTTCCACCATTCTCTCCTCTGCCGTCTCCTCTTCCCCTCTCTATCTGTCCTTGGCCTTTGTTTACTGTTACTGCAAACGAAACCTCGATTGGGAAATAAAGCCATTTAAAATGAATGGGTATGTCGGATGGTGTCATTACAAGGGGTGCAGGAGAAACCTCTCCAGCTGCTGTATCTATGGGAATATATGGAAGAAAGCGCATTAGCCTGTGGTTGACTGGTGTCACTAATTGACGTGCAAGTTAGGAGCAGAGTGAAACTCTGATGCATACCACACTTATGATGGTGCGCATCAGTTGCAAGGGGAGATGCGAAAATTAATTTGGCCCCAATGCAACACGCCTTAAAGAAGGCTAAACTTTACATATATTTAATTAAGAGAGTATTATTTCCCTTCCCAAACATTGATGGGTGAGATTGCATGGGAGAAGTGTAGTTCACCAGAGAAAATTCTAACCTAGAACATTATTGACTCAAAAACAAACATGAGCATGCAATTCAAATCTGAGCAGTTATTGACAAAATTTTGAACAAAAGTAGATAGAGTCTCTGACAAAATGCAGTAGGGTGTCTATCTGAGAAAAATTTCTGTGATGCACCTACGTGTAACTGGGGCCGCAATGAGATGCAAATCAATTGTAATTGTAGCCGTGTCAGTGATCGAACACTTTGTCACCCTGTTGCTAATTAAAGGAAAGTGGTGCTAAATGCATCCACTATGAAGACAAGGCTACTGTGTCGGGGCGTGAAATCGACTGACGAATTCCCTGTTTGTCGGAGCAGAGAGCACTATCACAGAGAGCACTATCACAGAGAGCAAATTTCGGCGTGTAGACGACTGTTATGATTCATGGCCACGTGCGATGAGGCTGATGGCGTCAGAGGTAGAGGGCTCCAAACTCGACAGCGAAACTCTTTCTGTCCGGGTGACTGGACAATTACGGTTCTAACAAACTACTCTCCAACAAAGTACGGAAGGGTAAGTAACGACCGACTCCTGCAACGATCGGGATGGCTCTCCATGCGTTTTCTTCGCCACAGCTCCGCCAGAGCTTCTGCACTGTTGCGCTAGTGACTAGGGCTAAAATTCTTTCCTTTTTATACAGTGTATATACATTTATATACAATATATATTAAAAACCTATGCCACCTTTGTCCGTCTGAACGTTTATTAGCGTATTGTGTAAAAATTTGAAGTAAATCGGTCAAGTACTTTTTCGCGAGTTTTGGTAACAACCTTAAACTACAACTTGTTTTTATGCAGTAATATACATGGCTATTACAATGATTGAAGCGATTTCATAAATTCACTGTAGCTCCATTCATTGACATGTGGTCACGACACACTACAGATACGTAGAAAAACTCATAAAGTTTTGTTCGGCTGAAGCCGCACTTCATGTTTCTGCCGCCAGAGCGCTTGAGAGCGTACTGAGACAAAATGGCGACAGCAGCCGAGAAAGCGTATGTCGTGCTTGAAATGCACTCACATCAGTCAGTCATAACAGTGCAACGACACTTCAGGACGAAGTTCAACAAAGATCCACCAACTGCTAACTCCATTCGGTGATGGTATGCGCAGTTTAAAGCTTCTGGATGCCTCTGTAAGGGGAAATCAACGGGTCGGCCTGCAGTGAGCGAAGAAACGGTTGAACGCGTGCGGGCAAGTTTCACGAGTAGCCCGCGGAAGTCGACGAATAAAGCAAGCAGGGAGCTAAACGTACCACAGCCGACGGTTTGGAAAATCTTACGGAAAAGGCTAAAGCAGAAGCCTTTCCGTTTACAATTGCTACAAGCCCTGACACCCGATGACAAAGTCAAACGCTTTGAATTTTCGGCGCGGTTGCAACAGCTCATGGAAGAGGATGCGTTAAGTGCGAAACTTGTTTTCAGTGATGGTTCAAATGGCTCTGAGCACTATGGGACTCAACTGCTGAGGTCATTAGTCCCCTAGAACATAGAACTAGTTAAACCTAACTAACCTAAGGACATCACAAACATCCATGCCCGAGGCAGGATTCGAACCTGCGACCGTAGCGGTCTTACGGTTCCAGACTGCAGCGCCTTTAACCGCACGGCCACTTCGGCCGGCTTTTCAGTGATGGAGCAACATTTTTTCTTAATGGTGAAGTGAACAGACACAATGTGCGAATCTGGGCGGTAGAGAATCCTCACGCATTCGTGCAGCAAATTCGCAATTTACTAAAAGTTAACGTGTTTTGTGCAATCTCACAGTTTAAAGTTTACGGCCCCTTTTTCTTCTGCGAAAAAAACGTTACAGGACACGTGTATCTGGACATGCTGGAAAATTGGCTCATGCCACAACTGGAGACCAACAGCGCCGACTTCATCTTTCAACAGGATGGTGCTCCAGCGCACTTCCATCATGATGTTCGGCATTTCTTAAACAGGAGATTTGAAAACCGATGGATCGGTCGTGGTGGAGATCATGATTAGCAATTCATGTCATGGCCTCCACGCTCTCCCGACTTAACCCCATGTGATTTATTTCTGTGGGGTTATGTGAAAGATTCAGTGTTTAAACCTCCTCTACCAAGAAACGTGCCAGAACTGCGAGCTCGCATCAACGATGCTTTCGAACTCATTGATGGGGACATGCTGCGCCGAGTGTGGGAGGAACTTGATTATCGGCTTGATGTCTGCCGAATCACAAAAGGGGCACATATCGAACATTTGTGAATGCCTAAAAAAAACTTTTTGAGTTTTTGTATGTGTGGGCAAAGCATTGTGAAAATATCTCAAATAATAAAGTTATTGCAGAGCTGTGAAATCGCTTCAATCATTTGTAATAACCCTGCATATCACCCAACTTTCCCTACAGCTTACATTTATTTTCCTGTGCATTTCCCATATTTTGCACCATATTATAATGTGACATTGTTTTTCTAGGTCGACAAGTATTATCAACTTTTCATAAGTCTTGCCTCTGTTATCAAGCGCAACGCCGTAACTGCGTCGGTAGCGCCCTTACCTTCAGAAATCAAACCTGATGGTGCTCAATTTTGTTTTCCTTTGTTCTGCATATCAATGTCGTTAGCCATTTCGACACGTCAGCTGTTAAAATGATTGTGGGATAGTTATGGCACTTAACTGCCCTTGTTATTTTCGGGACTGTGGGGATGATATTTTTCCGAAAGTTTGATGGCATGTCTCCTCACCATACTCACATATTCTATAAACCAGTTTGAATAGCCGTTTGCTTACCATTTCCCTCAATTATTCTAGAAATGCCGACATCAATGTCATATATGCTTTCCATCTTATTTGATCACAATTTTTCCAATGGTAAACTAAATTCTGATTAATACAGCATTCCCTATGTCTTCGTAAGTTCCCATTTTTGCTCCATCACGTCTTGAGACAGTACTCCGCAGAGGTCTTCTTTCCAGCTACCCGCTTTCTCTTCTGCATTTGAAAGTGAAATTCCCCTTGTACTGTTAATGTTTACTTTTAATTTCACCCAAGATTTTTTGACTTTTCTGTATGCTGAATCTGTCCTTCCGACAGCCACTTCTTTTAAGATTTCTTCACATTTTTCCTCCAGCCACTTCGCCTTGACTTTCCTGCACTGCCAATTCTTTTCATTCCGGAATGACTTACAATTCTGCTTTCCTGAACTTTATGAACATTTTTGTATTCAATTCTTTCATTGATCAATTGAAGAATTTCTTCGCAATTATCTCGCTTGCACGTACGTTTGTGTGTGTGTGTTCACTTCTGCTCTTTTTACGATATCAATTCGTCTTCAACTGAACTTCCTACTGTGGTAATCATTATCGTAGTATCTATAGGTTCAGAGAACTTCAAACGGATTCCGTCATTCCTCAGTCAGTACTTCATTATTCCAGTTCTTTGCTCACTGATTCTTAAGGATGAGTAGCTTACACTTCAGCCTACTATTCATCGTTACTAAATGACTGATCCAATTTCGTGCCTGCTCCTTGAACCGTGATTTATTTTCAAAGAATATTCTTAAGAATTTATTTTATTTACTATCGATTCATCAAGAACATTTACACATTTAATCACACTATGTAAGCATAGAAGTAGTTGGCAGGGAGTAACTGATGAAATCATAACCAAATTCCTTTTAACATATGGGAATTTTATTCACTCTAATAGTGCCTAAAAGCATTTTTTTAAAAAAGAAACAGATTTAAAATTATAATCAGAAAGCACCCTCTAAATATCAAAGTTACAATTTATTCAGAGGCCGAAAGAACAAGTTTTGACTGTATGAGCTTTCGGGCAGAGAACTTTCCGCTCCCTTTTGACACGGCCGTAGTTACGACCGGTCACAACAGCCTCTGAAAGACTACACGGTGCAAATCTGCAAAACACCAGATAACTTTAAACTAAGAGTTTTAACAATTTACACAAGCACACAAACTATGCACCCCTGTTAGGAGGTATGGAAATGGTACAAAACACTAACAATTAACATATTAACCTTGCCACCGAAGGTGAAACTTGATTTTAACTTCTAAGAAAAGTCTTACGGTGAAAGGGTGGCAACTTTATATACCAAAATGATCATTTAAATAAAAGCCTATGAAATGCAATCATATATAAAATTCTACAAGGTTGGCCACACAATAGTTAAGATGCCCTACAGTACACAGATACCGCCTCTCAAGATCATAGGCAATAATATAAAAGTTTCCAAAGATCAAAACATATTTCAGGTAAGGCCGTTACACTCCAAGCAATGAATTCGTTAACACACCAAATCCGACAAACATGACAGAGGCAGCTACTAACGTACGGTAGATTGATAGGGATATTACCGAACAACCCGAACTGCAGGTTGCTCTAACCCACCGCTACTCCACAAGGGAAAAACGACCACCGAATTTATAAACAACCACCTTCCCGCGGGTAGGAAAACGGAGAAGAATGATGGGACTCCAAAGCAAAACAGCTGGTGACCTCACCAAGAAAACAAGTAGAATTTAACAAGAGTAAATCAAACAAGATATCACCAATCACTTAACTACTAATAAACTGCGATTTCTCGAGAAGACCTGGCGCACCATCCCCAAATCACTCTCTCGAATCGTCCGCTGCCAGCCGCTTCAACGGACGCAGGAAGGCGCGCCGATCTCCTGTCTCACGGCGTCGCAGCTCGCACCAGCCAGACCGATGTCGTGGGTTGATTCCTGTTGCTCTCGTGTCGACCGCGAAGTCATTACCCCTCGCTATACGCCACGGCCCACTGGACTCACGTGGCGACCTCATATGCGCCGACGCTCAAGACGGACAAGTCATCTTGTGTCTCAGTGCGCGACCGACCAACCGATCGATCCAACCGCCAATGACCATTGCCTGAGCAAACTCGAGCAGACTTGCGGCCTAACGCGCAGACTCAGATGCAGGAACTAAGCCCCGACCGGGCGACCACTCGCTGAGTTCTCTTACTGGCGGAGTGGAAAGACTCTCGTTTTGCCGGCTTTAGAGGTTGATCCGAACGACAGACATACTAGCACTCCAAACGACAGACAGACACTAACTGCCTAACAAACGCGGACGAGAGACAGACTAGCAAGCTGGGGACGAGAGACTGACCCAGACTGACCCCTGGCGAGCTCATAGCGCCCCTTAAATGCACGTGAACAGGCAACCTTTCCCCATTCCCACCAAAGTGAGACACCAATGCTGCGATTGCCACAGTGGTGCCACCGCCAGAAACGGAGGGCGACTGCTTCACACTACACGCTGCGGCGCGCTCTTCAGAACAGTAATTTTACCACGGCTCACTCCTAATTACGCCTCACAATTCAGTATCTGATTTCGAATTCTCTGTCTGATCATGACGTCATCCAACTGGGATCTTCCCGCATCTCGTGATCTTTTCCAAGTATATCTGCTTTTCTTGTGAATTTTTAGTAGTGTATTCGTTACTATTAATTGAAATTTATTAAAAAGTTAAACAGTCTTTCCCCTATCTCATTTATACTGCCGAGTCCATATTCTCGGCTTAACTCTTAATTGGGTAAATACGCCTCCAGCTTTGCGTTAGGTTTTCCGTGATTTCCCTATATCACTTATGGCAAATTCCGGGATGGTTCCTCCGAAAGGGCCGGTCGATTTCCTTCTCCATCCTTTGCTAATCCGATCTTGTGCTCCGTCTCTAACGACCTCGCTGTCGACGGGGCGTTAAATGCTAATCTCCTCCTGAGCAGAAGTCGTGGGTCTTATTTCCATTTTACTTCACAGACTCGCACTACATCTCGACTGAGTCTTTGCATCACATTTTTCAGATTTTCTTGTTTCCCTACCACATTCAGATGTCTGACATTTCACTCTTCGACTCGTAGACTGTTATCTCTTCGCTCGTTATTCTAATCTTTCCTCATGGTCACCTCCCCTTTGGCAGTCCCCTCTCAGATATATGAAGGGGTGACTAATCCGGAATTTTTTGTCAGTGAAGAGATCATCATAATACTTTTTCAATTATCTGTCGCATGTCTCCGTGGATGGCCGTTATGTGTCTTTAATGATGCGTTTCCATTGACTTCTGTATCCTCAAGACGTTGGTCATTGCTGATTCTTTTTCCTTTAATGGGCAGTTTCTCATTCCAAAGGCAAGAGGGTGGCCTGAACTTCTGTCTGCCCCTCCATAGTGTTTAACAAGGCCTTTCACAGGAAGAGGATGACTACCTACACTTGATGTCTTCAGGCGCGATTGCTGATGATTTTTTATTCAGAATTTAAGCAGTGGTTGGGTTCGAAATCTGGACTCAGGAAACCTTTATTTCCTAATGGTTCAAATGGTTCAAATAGCCCTGAGCACTATGGGACTCATCTGCTGTGGTCATCAGTCCCCTAGAACTTAGAACTACTTAAACCTAACTAACCTAAGGACATCACACACACCCATGCCCGAGGCAGGATTCGAACCTGCGACCGTAGGAGCATCGCAGCTCCGGACTGGAGCGCCTAGAGCCGCACGGCCACCGCGGCCGGCGTTTATTTCCTAATCCTTTTTATTACGTTTTTGTTTTTGTTTTATTTTATCGTAACATTTTTTCTGAAAAATGTAATATCCTTATTGACGTAATTATTTCCTTTGGCGTTCTATTAAATTCGTGTTAATTCTAAAGTAAATGGTAAGAATTTTTTTTAATAATATAATAAAATGCCTTTCGATAACTATGTTTCCTTTATTATTATTTATTTAAAGCATTTTCTCTTTCTCCTGAAAGCCTTCATGTCTCTCTTTGTTACAAAACGACTTTTATTCATCTTTATAAATGCAAGTAGCTGTAATACTTTGTCAAAATCCAGTTTTTTGTCACTTGTACAGATTGAACTTCTTGCTTGTCGTTAAAGAAAGAGAAATTAAAATTCTTGTCTTTCAACGCAGTCACTTTTCTTATTACCACGTTTACGTTATTTTAATTGTGTAAATTGCGCTTAAAATACAAATAAGATAGTGGGTAAAACAATTTATTTTAAACACAAAATAAAAACTAGAGGACTTAGCAATATACACACTGGTCTTAATATCTCAGATGCAGGGATGCCACGCTTCTGTATAGTTTAACAAATTGTTTCGATAGTTCGTTTTTTCCTTAGTTCACAGTGTAAAGTTGTTAGTGTACACTTAAATTTCGAAAAACGTGTTTCTGACTTTAGCACATATAGAATAAATTACATTCGATAGCCAGATGTTCCTGGCTGGGATATCGCTTTTGGTCTGTTTTCACAGCTTCCTGTGTCTTGACATATTGCGTTTCCGTCCTCATTAGTGATGGCAGTTTTTGTTGATCTCCTTCCCAGATTCCGTCTGCGTTATCACACAGCAGTCGGTGTTCGAGTGTATCACCTTCATTAAAACTGTCATAGCTGAGCGAATCTGCAAGGCCGGCCGCGGTGGTGTAGCGGTTCTAGGCGCTCAGTCCGGAGCCGCGCGACTGCTACGGTCGCAGGTTCGAATCCTGCCTCGGACATGGATGTGTGTGATGTCCTTAGGTTAGTTAGGTTTAAGTAGTTCTAAGTTCTAGGGGACTGATGACCATAGACGTTAAGTCCCATAGTGCTCAGAGCCATTTGAACCATTTTTTGAATCTGCAAGGCGGATAGAATACAGTTTTGCAAGCGCTCGAATCGTTTCATTCAGGACTCCGTATCACGTCTCCCAACATTCAATATAAGCTGGTTATTGTGGATGTACTTCCACACCTCAGGCCAAGTGACACGAAGGTATTTAGCATCCATTCTGTTATTACCTGACAATTACTTACTAAACATCTTTGCGTCACATATTTTGTCTCCCTGTGTTACGTAGCTGTTCTCGGCTGTGGCGACGAGAAAGCTGACGATGATGATGCTACATGGTGTGTACATTGAAGGTACAGAGGATAGAAAGGAATGGAAAGGTAAGGAACTAATGCTATCTGCTGCATCGGACTTTATGCGGAATCAGCGGCGACGAGTGAAAACGTGTGCGGGACCGAGACTCGAAGCCGGGATCTCTTGCTTATTAGGCGATGGCATTAACTCCTGCGTCATCTGTTTGGTGTCTGTTCTATCGAACATGTCCGAAGGCAAACACCACGCGTTCCTGTAACACATATTGTGTACACGGCTTAGTCCGCATCTCGTGGTCGTACGGTAGCGTTCTCGCTTCCCACGCCAGGGTTCCCGGGTTCGATTCCCGGCGGGATCAGGGATTTTCTCTGCCTCGTGATGGCTGGGTGTTGTGTGCTGTCCTTAGGTTAGTTAGGTTTAAGTAGTTCTAAGTTCTAGGGGACTTATGACCACAGCAGTTGAGTCCCATAGTGCTCAGAGCCATTTGAACCATTTTTTACACGGCTTTCTGGGTGAACTGCTGAAACTGTTTAGGACTGAATTCTGGTATCTTAAAAATATTATGTACCATTTGCATTTTGTACCAATCTCTATTGATCTGACCCCACCTTTTTTCAAAGTATAATGTTAGTTTGCTGCATTTTACTTTGAAAATATTACCAGGACATACGAATTATCCCATTAGCGAAAGTAGACTTTTGGCTATTGACGCTGGTAGTGAGTGAATGGACACTACGTAATGTACTTTCGATGTGATGAATCCATTCACCAGTTTTCATTTCCGGAAAGCATCGCGTCTTCGCTCGGAATATGAACTTAGGCTTGCCTAATTTTGTTCAACATCGAGCATTAGTTGACAGTCTGCATCTTGAGTGGTTCTGACACAGGATTTAGACCTCCTATCCTTGCTACTGTGGGTAACCATTGTTGTTCGTCCAGCTGTAACAATTTCCCTTAGTTCATTACCTATCTTATTATTGTATTTCATCGTGGCTTCTGTTGATTCACTGTAAGTGCTTTGTAAATGTCTTACGTGCGTTGTCTTGGCGTGTGTCGGCACAGAAACGCTCACATCATCTTCAAATGCTAGGCAAACGATTTTCTTTTCTAATACGATCAAGCCCGGTAGCGAGTTGACTCCTAGACCACGGTTACGTGGACTTAGTATTATCCACAAAAAACGTATACAATCTAACTTGCTCAAGATCTTCAATATTAATCATTTAATCAGATACCATGGTGTTATAGTGTTCTTCTCCTTTGTTATAGGCATTATCTCACATTTATCCACCACATTCAGAGAGGGTAGCCAGTCGTCATACAATAGGTGAATTTTGTCCAAGTCTTTCTGTAGTACCTCACGATCGTCCAATGATGATACTTTCCTCTACACAACTATCCAATTGCGGCGATTGCTGTTTAGCTGCAGGGTCATAGCCAGAAAAACAACTTTCATTGTCAAAGGCCAGCTTTGGAAGAAAGTTTTGATTGTCTTGGAGCAATTGATTAAGTTCCCTGCAGACTTCCACTTCAACGTTTGAGTGTTCGTGAAGCGATTTTCCAGATTTAAAAACAAACGTTTACGGTCAGGCGGTTCTTTCAGGTTAGCCATCGCGAAACAGCAAACTCACGTAGACAGGACAATGGAATCATGTTTGCCGCTCGGCATGCAGCTTCCCTGATTCAAGGAGGATGCGTAGAGTGACACCTGCAGATATTAGATTAGTGTATTAGTAACCAATTGCGTGGAAAATTCAGATGTCGGCATCGTATTTGATCTCACTTTTATTCAACTGCTTTATAGCTCTAGCGCGAAATTTCCTATAAATACACTGCCTGACATAAAGAAATGAAGCACCCAGAAGACATGCTCGGACGTCAACGTAAATTCGTACACGTGCACACTATCGACGAGTCAGCAGTTCGTGATTTAGTGGCTAGTGTTGCTGCCTCTGGATCGGGGGTCTCGGGTTCGATTCCCGGCCGGGTTGGGGATTTTCTCTGCCTTGGCACTGGGTATTTGTGTTATCCTCGTCATTTCATCATCATCATTCGTGACAGTGGCTAGAATGGACTGTGGACAAAGACTGGGCTGTGTAAAAATTGGAACTTCGTACGGGCGCTAACGACCGCGCACTTGAGCGCCCATAATCACCATCGGCGAGTACGAAAATGATTAGAGTGGAAATTCTCTGTGACACGTAGAGCAGTCACCAGAGTGCGTTTGAGATGTTCGTTTTTAATGTTTTTGCCAGATCTGGTAAGGTGTGTAAGGGCCGTAGACAGCTTCAGGTCTTGAAACGTCCATGTACAGGTATGAGACAGTGTTATCAGCACTGTGCAGAGTTTGATAAGAGCCTCAGTGTGGATCTCCATTTAACCGGCTGGTCGATCGTTGCGGTATCTAGATCTGTAGGACATTCGACTGCGACAGTGGCCCTATGTTCGACTGCATGGGAACGTGAGGGAGAGCAAACACGTGGTCAAGATTTCGATCGACGACGTCCGACCACTACGAGGGAGGATCGCCATATTGTCTACCATGCACATCGTAGCTCTTTCACATCTGAGCCCACCATCCAGGAACCAGTACTGGACTCCGTGCAAGATTTTGTGTCATGCCACACCATTGGTCGGAGAATAGCAGCAGGAGCACTAACGAATTACCGTCCCAAGCCTAGGCTATCGTTAACACCATTACAAAAATGGCTGCTTTGACGAGGAAGCACGGACTGGTGGTGAATGGCGCCGCATTATGTTCAGCAGTGAGTGTTAGTTCCGGACTGTCCCCTGACTATCGTCGGCGAGTGTGTTGTCGACTTGTGGAGAGGTCCCATTCTTCCAGTACTTTGGAGAGGCACAACGCTGTTACTCCTGGCGTCCTTGTGTGTGGATCCATCAGGTATGACTTCAGATCACCGCTGGTAGTGATTGATGATGATGACGATGTTTGGTTTGTGGGGCGCTCAACTGCGCGGTTATCGGCGCCCATACAAATTCCCAACCTCTGCTCAGTCCAAACTAGCCACTTTCATGAATGATGGTGAAATGATGAGGACAACAAAAACACCCAGTCATCTCGAGGCAGGTGAAAACCCTGACCCCGCCAGGATTCGAACCCAGGACCCCGTGTTCGGGATGGGAGAACGCGACCGCGAAGCGGACGGTGGTAATTAAAGGAAATCCGTCCCCAACATCCTGCGTTCTGCTCTGTTAACTCGCATGCGACAGCACCGTGGGGCCATTTTTCAACAGCACAATGCTCGTCCACACATGGTAAGTGACTCTATGAACAATCTGCGTTGCGTTGGAGGTACTGCTGTGGCCAGCAAGTTCGCCAGATCTGCCACTGCTAGAACATGTGTAGGACCACCTCGGACTTAAACTCTGACCCACTGTCAGTATCCAAGATATCAAGGAACGAGTTACAACAGTTGTGAGCCAGTTTGCTTGAGGAGAGGATTCAACGGCCTTATGACACTTTTCCCAACCGAATCAATCCATGTGTACAGGCCAGACTGAGTACAACATCATACTGATAAGTAGGCCCATACTGCCAAGTTCTTTGCAAAGGTGAGCCGACTTTGCAATCAGTGAGTCGACGAAGTTTCACTTCGTTTCCCCCCACACATCTGAGTGCTTCACTTTTTTGTCAGGCAGTGTAGCTGAGATCTTGAGCTGGTGACATACTCCAGCTAGGATGACGCAACAGTGCGGAAGCGCGCCGCACCGGTGTGACCATCTCCCTGGTCGATCAGCGCCACAGCGCGGCGCCGAGAAGCCGCCGCCCCGGAGAAATCGAGGTCGATGACCCGCTCAGTCGGCAGGCAGAGGAATGCGGACAGCGCTTCAACGCGACCTCGGGCTGTTAAGTTTGTATTAAGTCCATGTGCTGCTGAGTATTACTTCTCAAAAGTATGAGAAACAAACATACACGAAACAAACGCCAGACTTACCTGTAC
Organism: Schistocerca cancellata; assembly: GCF_023864275.1. Taxonomy (NCBI): domain Eukaryota; kingdom Metazoa; phylum Arthropoda; class Insecta; order Orthoptera; family Acrididae; genus Schistocerca; species Schistocerca cancellata. Next base: position 321,629,375 of record NC_064628.1, on the reverse strand, counting down.
AGTAAAAACTACCCTCTTAACTATTTTTATACGAAGGATTCCAAACAAAACTCAATACTTACGTCAAAATATAACCCTTCTTACCAGATCTACCTCACCAATGCTATCCCAGCTCTTACTCCTTTCATTTTCATTCCCTGGTCCAGCTCACACCTCATTCGCTATTGCCGACCGTTGTGACCGAGCGGTTCTAGGCACTTCATTCCGGAACCGCGCTGCTGCTACGGTCGCAGGTTCGAATCCTGCTTCGGGCATGGATGTGTGTGATGTCTTTAGGTTAGTTAGGTTTAAGTAGTTTTAAGTCTGGGGGACTGATTTCCTCAGATGTTAAGTCCCATAGTGCTTACAGCCATTTGAACCATTTCTCGGCCGGCCGGAGTGGCCGAGCGGTTCTAGGCGCTACAGTCTGGAACCGCGCAACCGCTGCGGGCGGAGGTTCGAATCCTGCCTCGGGCATGGGTGTGTGTGATGTTCCTGGGTTAGTTAGGTTTAAGCAGTTCAAAGTTCTAGGGGACTGATGACCTCAGAAGTTAAGTCCCGTAGTGCTCAGAGCCATTTGAACCATTTGAACCATTTCTCATTCACTATTTCATTTCTGCCTCCCAGCACTTTCACCCGCACACCACCACCACCTACCCTCATCTCCTAATCCACATCCCAACAATCTCTCTGTATATATAGAGACGCTCTGCCGCCCCTTTAATTATCATTTACCACTGCATAAGTTTTCAACTTTCGAGTGCTGCTTTTTAACATCTTCACCTCCTTTGAACACGTTTTTAAAATAACTCAGATGATAATTACTATTATAAAGCAAAATGTTGTGTTAATAAAACCATTTTTTAAACAATTTTTAAAAATGTATCTTACCTATTATGTTGAGTTAATAAAACCACTTTTTAAACAATTTTTTAAAAAAGGTCTAAGTATCTTACCTATTCAAATCTACTGTTACACGTACGTTAAACCCGTTTGACTGAAGACTGGGATGCGTCTACTACTAATTGGCTAACCCTTCGTCCTTATGGGACTAGGGGAACGAAACAACGACGAAGAAAAACAATAAAACAAATATTAGAGCTTCGAATATTGATAAACTAGACAGAGAACCATGGTTCAGAAACAAATCCTTGTGAGTGTATTTTCGAAGCACAGGAGCCAAAAAGCAACCCACCGCATGGAGTTATGTACACTACTTTACTTATACTTTTAAACTATATTTTGTTATTTGAAATTGTAAGAGAATATTTTGGCGGACACTGCACAATTGAAAGCATTCTTCACAAAATATATTGAGGAGCTTTCTATATCTGTTGAGTATGTCAAGACAAAAATACAATATTTGATAAGGCGAAAATCCGCAAGTGAGGAACATGTTAATTCGAAGAAGTAATACGTACGAATTTAAAACTTTTACAATAAAATGAACGCTATTAAAATTTTACATCCATGAGTATATGGTACGTGAAACGAAAATGGGACTGAGTTTAACTTTGGGCTTTAGGGTACAAAGACTCTCTAGCAAGTTGACACATCTGCGTGTTATATGTTAGCAAAGGCCGTATTTAATAAGGATTAATTCCATGAAAATGGCAGTTAACTGTGGAAATTTCTTTTCACATAGTCACAAACTATAAAACCAGAGTGTGACGGAACCGGGTTATAGTATTTTGTGACTTTAATTACTTATAAATGATATTTCAGGTAGATCAAAAAATATATAAGACCAGTTACCTATTGGCAGTGTAACAATTCGTTTGATCTCAAAAATGATTATCCCAGCTAATATTTGTCACTCCGCTAAAGAAATATCCACTTGACGTTGTGTAGAAATGTTGTCTGTAAAGTCGTGTGATTGGGACTAAATTGCATATCAATTATCAGATTTTACACAAATGTTACTTAAGATGGAAGCACCTTTCTCTAGCAAAAGGAACTTTTAGCCACAAAATACTACCCGCGCACAACACTGACGTATGTCTCCTATTAAAATATTTCATGTAAAACGTCCGAAATAATTAGGCTTCATACATCGGCAAATAAGAAATTGATATTACGTAATGTGCTGTGAGCACAGTTTTTACAAAATTCTATCTGAGTTGAAGTTTGGCTTTTAAAGTAGATTCGGGACCACCGGTGCACGTTTATTTCCATTCATTTATATCTAACAACATTTATGTTTGTTAAAACTCTCGATTCAAAACTGCCGCGGAGATATTTTTGCTAAGATGGTGGCAGACAGACGATAGTCAATTTGCCTTTTGTTGTCTATTGTTATTTTATATCAAGGTAATGTATTTAGATAAAACTCTTTAAGCTTTTTATCTCTATTCTTTAGCATTTAAAATCATTTTCAATGATTACACCGACATATTTTTTATACCAGCTACTAGTAAACTCCGCTGTAAGTTACTAGCCCTAACGGCTACGCTCCTAATTGCGGAGCTGAAAATTAACACTTAAAAACATTAATTAGATTGGATTACAATTGAAATAAATACAAATCCACGTCTAGACAATAGCGATTCTATTTTTCAAATAATAATTAACAATATACAGTTACAGGTTTTCTCTTTACAGACCTCACACGTCTCACGTCCGAACAGTTCATCGGTTAGCACAAGAAGAACAACTGAACCACAATTATCACAGATAACAAAAAAATTATAATTGTCGTTTTTCATGAGTCTAGTTCTCTGAAAATATTTTTAATTCACACAGAAATGAAATTACTACAGAATTAATGATCGTCATTTTTACACGATAAAGTCCTTTTATACGTAGTATCGATAATATTTGTTGTAGTTTGTTCACTTAGTTAATTTTAACATCTTGTGGCTAGAACATAGTGTCATGGATATTACAAGAGGCACAGACTGGTGCAATAACGCACAAGGAATTGTATATTCATTTGCGTGATATTGTTTAACAACCAGAGGCGTTTGTTTTCCTGATACAGGTCTCACACATATAACTAGTAAGATGTGCTATAAACCTCGGAACTGTTCGACGTTAATATCAGTACGTTTGCCCCCAAAGATCTTTCCATATTCTTCCGTGTTACATACGAGTTCTGCATTGGCTAAATGTACATCTCAAGGTCAGTCAGCCTGACGTTACCGACATCACAGCAATACAAAAATTTTGATGCTTTATCATCCATCCGAGCAAGGGCGCTTTCGTTCTTGTTGCAGTCCTCAAATTAAGGAACAAGTGTTTGTGATACACTATCGAACTGATTAGTGAATGACTGATTACAAAATCCTTTCATTTAATTGTACATCATTTCAGCAGTTTACATAAGCACATCAGCATTAGTTATCTTCAAGGACATCTACTAGGTACTTAGAATTTCATCAGTCTCTTAACCACCGTGCTGTCTGTGAGGTTCGCCCGCGACAATTTCTCTGCTATCGTTATAATCTATTTCCCACGGGTACAGGTACATCTGAATGTCGCAGTCGGTGTCAAGTGCAATGCGTCGTCGGACAGTGTGTGCAGATATGCCGTTGTCAATCTGTTCTTGAACAAGACTGTTTTGCTTAGAAGTAATTGTCGAGTTTTATCTCTTACCTCACAGCTCCTCGGCTATACTTAACTGCAGGTTGCGAAATTTGCCTAGTCTCGGTTCGCTGAAGGCACAGTCTGACGTTCCTACGTCAGCTGTTTCACTTACAATTGAATTTTAACGTACGTCACTGTCGTCGTCGAACAATATTTTGAGCAGTGAGACTCCTGAGTGGTAAAAGTCACCAAGCCGCGATGAGTTGGTGGTGCTAGATTCGGAGTTAGCGATTCTAATCTCACTAACTAAACAAATTTTCTTTGTTAGTATTCTGCAAACAAAATAATTTCTTCACCTTCCGTAAAATTGCAGTGGTACTTAGTTTCAAAGCACAGTACCGCCCGTCACGTGACACACACCCATCGTGTACGATGCAAGGCTTACGATCGGATCGTCCAAGTGATACTTCGTTGGCGTATATCATAGACTCCAGTAGGATTATCTTACTGTTACGATGCTGAAAAACTGTGACTTCGTAGGCTTTTCTGGCGTATTAGGTCTTTAAAGTCTTTTCGGGTTTACTGCCGGATCCTAAAATCAACTCGATTTGTTGATTTTGGGATCCTGCTGAAAAGCTGTGGGCAACCTTTCAGCGTCTGAGAGCATTTGTCAGATTTGGATCGCTCGAGATCAGTTATTTCAGGCAACAAAATGAAACAGCAACGAGTCAAGGTATGCTCTGCGATCACATCTGTATGACCTTGTAACCACCCAACAGAAAAATAAATATTATATTCACATTTAGAGTAACCTCCCAACAGAAAAAATATCGTTTAAGTTCCCAACAGAAAAATTTCTTTTCAATAATAAAATTTCAAGTTTTAATGTGACCTTCCATTACAGACTGACTGCATATCGAGATTAACAAGTTTTGACGTCAGCAGCCCTGCGTCATGGCCCTGTGAAATCATCCTGAATAAACTGAAAAATTCTTACCTCACAATGATGTCGCCGGATAATGCTATCTATATATCTGCTCCTATAAGAAATTTTTTTGGCACAGCCTAGTGCAATGCTGGCCACTAGATTTTCGTTTGTAGGAAAACAACTGATTTTCTTTTGCTTAATCAACATGAGTATGCACAGGAAAAATTCGTAAAATCTTTAAACTCAGATAAAAGACTGGCAAAAGTTTTCTTCGGAACAAAAGTTATTCTTGAAAAATTTCTGCAAAGAATTACATGGTATTTTAATATTACAATTGTGGTTAAATCAGTTGTGGCAATTAACATATGCCCGCGGCAACAGAGAACAATAATATTTTTTTTTTACGTTATACCACATCGCTCAGGCACTGCCATCGTTCTGCACGACCGGCCCAACACAAGTCAACCACTACACTGCCCTGTCCGAACTCCAGAACTTAAGTGCTCAATGCGAGCTACAAAACACGTCTGCTCTCTGCGAGCTACTAAACCCGACTTACTGCCAACACTTCTCTGACCTGAGATTCTATTGTAGCATAGATATTCCATATCACAGGCAGCGCGTGAGGAATCCATCTAAATTACATCTGCTCAAGTGCGCTAGCGAATAGTAATGAACCCCTTACAATATGTTTCAGATTTTAGGTCTGCAATATCTCGATAAGGACTTATTATGAAATGTATTCGTATCCACTTCTTATCTTTAAAGATTCGAGAAAGACAAAGCATGTTCTGGCACCCATTATTTCCAGCGTGTTATTACTTCATTTTTTTCCTTTTTAAGTATAGTTTGTGAGTGCTTTGTTCATAAGTTGTTCAAATTTATTCCCCAGTTGCATCATTGTTGCACTTTCTGCTTAACAAAATACATCCAACGAAGAGCGGCGCATTTCGTCACCGGTTTGTTGAGTCGGCAGGACAGCGTTAGCGTGATGCTCAACAAACGGCAGGCGTTACAAGAGAGGCGTTGTTCATCACGGAGAGATTCACTATTGAAATTTTGAGAGAGCACTCTCCAGGAAGAGTCGGAAAACATCTTACTTTCTCCCACACACATCTTGAGTAATGACCACGACGTGAAAATTCGAGAAATTAGATTGAATATAGAGCCTTACCGACGATCAATCTTCCCACGCGGCATTCGCAGATGGAGCGGGGTAGGAGGGATCAGTTAGTGGTAACAGAAGTCCCTCCACCACCAACTGTTAGGTGGCTTGCGGAGTATGATTTAGATGCAGTTGCTTCTCCCTCTGCCCTACAGCCTATGGTTACGTTCGCCGTCGTTGGTACGCAAGCCCTATGAGCTTACTATTTTGTCTTTATTAACTCGTTATCTATTCCATCGTGCCATTGTTAAGTAATAGTGTATCTTCATTACTCTAATATTATCAAATGGAAAGTTTCTTTTTTAAAACTTGAATACTCTCAGGTAACCCAGTTCTTAACAGGATAAAAAAAGAAAAGATGTCGATAAATTAAAATATCGCTCGAAGTTTATCTTGGAGAGTTCATTGTAATCAAAAATGGAAATAAAACGTTACCGCGGCCGAATCTCATTGACTGGGGTAGAATTGTCTTCAGTGAAGAGTCCTTCTTCCATCTGAGCTCCGAACCAGCGAAGACATGTCTGCTGACGCCCCAGGCAGCGGTGGGATACCAACCGGACTGTCGCTTGTCACGCAGCCAGCCAGACAGCTACGTGTGGTGGTCAGAGTTGCCCTGTCATTTCATAGCAGGAACTGATTGGTTCTCATTCACGGCACCCTTCCAGCATAGCGGCACGTTAAGGATATTCTACGCCCCGTTTTGTTGCCCTTCATGGCAAACTATTCTGGGGCTACATTTTCGCAAGATAATGCCCGCCCTCACAGGCGAGAGTTTCTACTGCTTGACTTCGAGTTTGCGAAACCCCACCTTGACCAGAAAAGTCACCGAATCTCCACCCCCCCCCCTCCACTTGAGAACGTTTGGAGCAATTTGGGTAGAACTCTCCAGCCAGCTCGGGATTTGGAAGATCTAACACGCCAATTGGACAGAATCTGGCACGTTATCGCTCAGGAGCACATTCGACAAGCATATCAGTCTATGCCAAGCCGAGTAGATTGCATCAAGGCCAGATGTGGACCAACGCGTTATTGACTTGCTCTAGTTGTAAAACTCTTTCTCTTGAATAATTCTTCTAATTTTTCTGAACATGTAATCGTCTGTTTGTCCGTAAATGTACATCACATCTACCAATTTCTGGTCTATTCTGATAACTCCTTCGCGGTCCTTCTTTCTTTTTCGTTCTTTCTTTCTTTTTCTCTTAGAGTGTGAACCAAGCTCATTCTTTGTGTTGAGGATCACACTGACATTGTCGGCGTATGCGTGACAGACTAACACTTAACGCTATCAAGCCTGATAAGGATATCTGAAGCTTTCGAAAAAGTACTTCTTCGCTACTGCTTACAAGCACATTGATAGACCATCTTTGTCATATTTTTTGTTTGATGGGGTCGAGGGAAGGAGGAGGGGATTGACCTTCCTTTGACCCCACCGACCTTACAAAGGCCTACACATATTACTTTCTTTAAAACTTACGATAGTATGGTGTTAATTCTTTTTGTCAATGTTTTAAAGTCTGCGTTCAGAAGCGTACTAGGGCGAAAATACTACAGTATGTTCCTTGTCGCATTTTTAAGTACGAAGAGTATCTTTCCTTCGGTAAACAGTACTCGATCACATTTCGTTATACATTTGGGTGAGCCCTTCTCCTAGAAAGTCCCAAAAATCAGTTTAAAATTTGCACGGTAGCTCGCCTGGCCCAGCAGTTTTCTCTTTTGGCAGGCTCTCCAACATATCGTCAGTTTTCGATAGTGTTATGTAGGTGACGAGCTGCTCATTAACTCGCTGGGCGACTTTTGCAGGGACACTAGACAGAAGATCGTCTCCAAGCCGTACCTGTATCTCTGGGTCTGTATGCAATCCCGTGTTGCGTGTTGCGAAGCCGTTACGTGACAGATTCTTGCGCGTCATAAACTCTGCCATCGCCACCTTGATGTTACGAAATCCCTTTCTGTTTCCCATATTTAGCTTTCCTTACAATATGGTAGACTGAGGTAGTGTCCTGTGAAATACTATCTTGAATTCTTCCGCAGGTAAGTTTTGGATGTTTACGCCAGTGCTTGCGTGTCGAAACCTCGATCAATAATAACGCGTTCATCTGTCATATGCTGCGCTCAGGAAAGGTGTTCTACTTTGAATGGTTTATCTACATCTATGTCTACATTCATACTTCGCAAAGCACCGTACGCTACGTGGCGGAGGGTACCCTGTATCACTACAAGTCGTAGGGGAAATATGCCCCGTATCAGCTCTAATCTCTCCGATATTTTCTTCGTGGTTCTTACGCGAAGTGAACTTCGGAGGCAATAGAATCTCTCTACAGTGAGCCTCAAACGCCGGTTCTCCGAATTTTCTCAATAGTGCTCCTCGGAACGAACGTCGCCTTCCCTGCAGTGATTCCCATTTTGAGTTCCGGACGTTGGTACTTAATATTTGCATGTTTTTCGAACCTACGGGTAACGAACCTGTCAGTGCGCCTCTGAATAGCTCAATGTCTTCCTTTAATCCTACCTGGTGGAGATTACAAACACTCGAGCCGTACTCAAGAATAGGTAGTACGAAAAAAATGTTCAAATGTGTGTGAAATCTTATGGGACTTAACTGCTAAGGTCATCAGTCCCTAAGCTTACACACTACTTAACCTAAATTATCCTAAGGACAAACGCACACACCCATGCCCGATGGAGGACTCGAACCTCCGCCAGGATCAGCTGCTCAGTCCATGACTGCAGCGCCTTAGACCGCTCGGCTAATCCCGCGCGGCAGGTAGTACTTAAGTCCTATATATGGTTTCCTTTACAGATGAACTGCGCTTTCCTAAAATTCTCCCAATAAGCCGAAGTCGATCATTCGCCTCCCCTACTACAATCCTGACATGCTCGTTCCATTTCATATCGCCTTGCAACGTCACGCCTAGATATTTAACCGATGTGAATGTGTCAAGCAGCATATTGCTAATGTAGTATTCGACCATTGCGGATTTGTTTTTCCTATTTGTCTGCATTAACTTACGTTTTTCTACATTTAGAGCCAGCTGCCATTCATCATTCCAGTTAGAATTTTTATCTAAATCAACTTGTATCCTCCTTTATATTGTAAAAGATATGTTCTGAGAATCTTAAAGACCACAGTTCACAATCAGTACCTCTGGATAGGAGATCATTCGAAATATTTATGCGATATAATCTACTTGAGGAAGTAGCTGCTTTCACGTGTCGATTTAATTCAACCGTGCCTTTAAAGTTTGTATTTTTTTAGTGAAATTAAAACTGGAACATGGATCCTCCACATGTAACATGCAATTAAAATCTCCGCCTTAGATTATTTCAGCATGAGCACGTGTTATTAAATTTTCAAGATGTTCGCTCTTTGCCATTTGTGCATTTTATAGCATATATATTCGCGACAACCAAATCTTAGATATGGCCTGCAATACCCCACCCTGTTTCTAGGGTAGCTTTGGTTGTTTGTTGTATACCTACTTTACCCAAAATGGCGGTGTTGTTATCGTCACCAGTATTAATTACTGCTTCGTAGCCAGTAATGTTGTAAGGTGGTCATGTCATTTTGGTTTTTGTGTGTTATCGATGTGCACGTCAGAGAGAGAAAGAATTACGTTACTGTTAAACAACCTTTGGTCTTGTCGTGGCACAGTATTTGTCGCACGCAATCTGATACGTTCTTAATTGAAGTGTGATGGATGATGGACTTATTTAGTAGTGCTGTGTGGACTTGTAATTGAATTTGTTAGATGAAAGAAGACCGATTATAAAGGACAGCAAGGATGAATATGGTGTGCATACTGAAAGGTGAAAGGAATACAAATTATGAATAATGTTATTACTCTTTTGAAGAGAAGAAGTTTGAGGTAAGACTGCAGCACTGTTCACCAAATTTGTAGGAATAACTATTGTCAGCTAGTTAATTTACTCAGGCCACCCACTTTCCTGAGTCATGTATTAACATATTAATTGATTAAGCTCAGTTGGTACAGCACTTGCCCGCGAAAGGCAAAGGTCCTGAGTTCGAGTCTCGGCCCAGCACACAGTTTTAATCTGCCAGTAAGGTTCATATCAGCGCACACTCCGCTGCAGAGTGAAAATCTCATTCTGGAATTGATTAAGATGTTTGATTTTTATAGAAATTCTCTGTTACCTTTCTACCCTCTTTAAATCATTGTTCACTTTGTTAAGCATAGTATTGTTCAAACCAATGCTATGTGTGAAGATCACGCGAAGTTTTACTCTGTGTTTTTGAATACGTACTTTGAAACTTCCCCTCCGAAAATGACTGTGCTGGTAAACTTCTACGTTATTTGATTTTCAAACAGCTGAGCAAAACTGAACGTGCTCAGATATTTCTCTATTTACTTATTCTGATCATCAATAAACTGACACACAATATTTTTAGCGCAACGCAATCTGACTTTCAATAATCCCTGCAAAAGAATGGCCCTGACTAACAATAACCTATACCTTTCACAAATCACTTACCTCACAAAAATCTTCGTTACTCGAACTACTGCAATACAGCGAGCCCCAATACTGCCAGCTAAATAAAAGATTCTAACCGCTGAAGGCACTGACTTCAGATAGGCACAGTTAGCAAATGAAAGATTTTGATACAGAACAATGTATTTACCTTAATAGTGTTCAAAAGTCATTATATATATATATATATATATATATATATATATATATATATATATATATATATATAAGTCCATGACATTCAGTCTTACAAATTTTATATATATATATATATATATATATATATATATATATATATATATATATATCAGTCCATGACATTCAGTCTTACAAATTACCTTTTTCTGACGGACACACGTTCCGATCGTCCGCTCTGAAAACTCTGGCATCTCTCTCCCCACATCCACCACTGCTCACGGCTCACCTCCAACTGCACAACGCTAAGCGCTGTTCACATGCAACAGCCCAACACTACACAAGCGAATATTCCAACAATGAGTTCAACCAGCCACAGACTGCACACAGTGCAGTCAGCGATTTTCATACAGAGCACTATGTGGCGTTACCAACATAAAAGCCTAAACAGCCTACTTAGAACTTCAGTCTAAAATTGTCCTGAAATATTATTTCATAGGAGCAGTTATTCTCCCTACCCCACTGTTGATCATTATGCATTACCACATGCAATAGTTTAAGTATGTATTTAGAAACAAAAATCTAGCTTAGCAGGTGCTTGCTTGCTGTTTGCTGTTGTGCTTTCGAGAAATCTGCAACAATTTTGGCAAGGTGCGAGGTAAGTGGAAATTTTGATTGGGGCCAGATAAATGTTTTATTTCAGTTGCATTATGATCAATTACAATTCAGTTCAAATTACCTCCTGTTTGGTCAAAGGTTACACACGAGTTTCCCTTGGATAACAATTTCTGGGGACACAGTTTTGGTGATACGTAGATTTTTTTTTTTAGAGTGGGAGGTAAAGTTTGGCAAAATTTCAGCCATAAACAAATATAGTGGAATGGTTACAATGTATTCAACTTTGGTTGTAGTTAGTTCTTCGATCAATGTTAAGTCGATGCCTGCGGCATGTAAATACTCCACGAGATTCATTAATTTAACATATGACTGGATCCTGTTCACTGTTGCAATCTCATAGGCCAGCATGAAAACTAGGAGCCGCAATTATTTCTGCTTCATCGTCAGTCCGCGCAATGATTTTCCCTAAAGGATATGATTGTGTGGTATCCATGTGTTCGACTTCCTGTCAACTACACTCATCTTGACAATTTGATCGCGTTCTGTGTGGGTTGTCTTCCCTCTGCCCACCCACCCCTTCTGTCTTCCCTCTGCCCACCCACCCCTTCTGTCTTCTCCTCGCCACCCACCTCTACCATTTGGCTCAGGTACACTTGCTGCCGCGTCTATCCACTTTCCCGTCAATCCCATCCTCCTCCGTTTCAGTATCTGTTAGTTTAGCGTTCTGGTTCTCCGCAGGTGTGTGACCACTGATTGGAAGTGATTATCTGGACTTGACATTTCTGTTTCATTTCGTTCCTACTGGTATTTGGAAGCTTGAGTAGGCTCCTCTAATTTGCTTGTACTTTGACGATGTTCCAAATCTGAAAGCTTTCGGGCGCTAGCCATTGTATATTTGTTTCTTGATTATTTATAATTACTGAGTCTAGACCGCCATCTTACTTTTCTACATCGCGGGGCATGTTTTCTGTTACGGTCAGCTTCTCAGCTTCTCTGGAGCCGCCGCCATTATTCTCGCTTGAGCTTCGTTCACTAGTGACATCTTGTATCGACTGCGCTTGCACTTAGCGTACTTGGCCTCAGTATTTACCTCAAAATTCTCTTTTCTCTGTTAGCGTTGCTTTCTTACGCGGACGACAGTGCAATATTAACTTTTTTTCTTGGCTAGTTTGTGGCGGAGAGTGTGTATCACTGCCATTTCCCTCTTTTACTGTTCCAGTCGCCAATGCTTCACGGGATGAAGAATCTCATTTTTACCACCACAGTCTTTTCGCGAGATACATCTACATAGATACTCCGCTAGCCTTGTACCACTACTAGTAATTTCTTTTCCTGTTACACTCACAAATACAGCGAGGGAAAAACGACTGTCTATATGCCTCTGTACGAACCCTAATTTCTAGTATTTTATCTTCGTGGTCCTTATGAGCAATATATGTTGGCGGCAGTAGAATCGTATGGCAGTCACCTTGAAGTGCCGGTTTTCTAAATTTTCACATTAGTGTTTCTAGAAAAAAAAAAGTTGCCTTCCCCCCAGGGATTCCCATTTGAGTTCCCGAAGCATACCCCAAATATTTATGTGTCGTTCGAACCTGCCGGTAACAACTCTAGCAGCCCGCTTCTGAATTACTTCGATATCTTCCTTTACTCCGAAACTGGTACGGATCTAAACACTGGACCAGCACTCAAGGATATATCGCACTTGAATCCTATATGAGACTTCACATGTTAACCAGAATTTCCTAAAATTCTCGCAATAAACCGAAGTCTACCATTCGTTCCCTACTACAGTCCTTAAATACTCATTCCATTAGATATTGATTTGCAACGTTACGCCTAAATATTTAATCTACGTGACGGTGTCAACCAGCACACTCGAATGTTATGGATTTGTTTTCCGTACCCATCCGCATTAACTTACATTTTCCTACATTTAGAGCTATCTCACATTCATCACACCCTCTAGAAATTTTGTCTAAGTCGTCTTGTATCTACCTACAGCCACTCTCACCTTCGACACCTTACCGTACACTACAGCATCATCAGTAAACAACCGCAGATTGCTTTCCACCATGTCCACCAAATTATTTATATATATAGACTACAACAGCGGTCGAATCACACTTCCCTAGGGCACTCCTGACAATACCATTGTCTTTAATGAACAGTCGCCGTAGAAGACAACATACTGGTTTCTATTACCTCAGAAGTCTTCGAGCCACTCTCATATCTGTGAACCTATTCCATATGCTCACACCTTCTTTAACAGCCTGCAGTGTGGTGGGGCTTCGTGTCAAACGCTTGCCGGAAATCTAGAAATATGCAATCTTTCTGTTAGCCTTCATCTATAGTTCACAATATATCATGTGAAAAAAGGGCAAGCTGAGTTTCACACGAGCGATGCTTTCTAAAACCACTCTCATTCGTGGAAATAAGCTTCTCCGTCTCAAGAAAGTTTCATACATTCGAACTCAGAATATGTTCAAGGATTCTGCAGACAACCGAAGTTAGCGTTACTGGTCTGTAATTTTGCGGGCCCGTTCTGGAATACTTTCACTCAAATTCTATAGGTGGCAGCGGTAAAACACAGGGAGTGGATGGCTATTTGTAATTTGTACAGAAACCAGATGACAGTTACAAGAGTCGAAAGGCAGGAAATGGGAAGCAGTGCTTGATAAGGAATGAGACAGGGTTGTAGCCTATCCCCGATGTTATTCAAACTGTATATTGAGAAAGCAGTAAAGGAAACAAAAGAAAAATCTGGAGCAGGAATTAAAGTCCAGGGAGAAGAAATAAAAATTTTTGAGGTTTGCCGATGACACTGTCATTATGTCAGAGACAGCAAAGGACTTCGAAGAGCAGTTGAACGGAATGAACAGTGTCTTGTAAGGAAGATATAAGACGAACGATAACAAAAGCAAAACGAGAATTAAATCAGGCGATGCTGAGGGAATTAGATTAGGAAATGAGACACTTGAAGTAGTAGATGAATTCTATTTGGGAAGCAAGCCGGCCGCTTTGGCCGAGCGGTTCTAGGGGCCTCAGTCCGGAACGGCGCTGCTGCTACGGTCGCAGGTTCGAATTCTACCTCGGACATGGATGTGTGTGATGTCCTTAGGTTAGTTAGGTTTAAGTGGTTCTAATTCTAGGGGACTGATGACCTCAGATGTTAAGTCCCATAGTGCTTAGAGCCAGTTGAACCATTTTTGGGAAGCAAAATAAGAGATGATGGTCGAAATAGAGAGGATATAAAATTTAGACTGGCAATGGCAAGAAAAGCGTTTCTGAAGAAGAGAAATTTGTTAACATTGAATATAGATTTAAGTGTCAGGAATTCCATTGTAAAAGTATTTGTATGGAATGAAGCCATGTATGGAAGTGAAAGTTGGACGATAAATAGTTTAGACAAGAAAACAATGGAAGCTTTCGAAATGTGGTGCTACAGAAGAATGCTGAAGATTAGATGGGTAGATCACGTAAGTATTGATGAGGTACTGAACAGAACTGCGGAGAGGAGAAATTTATGGTACAACCTGACTAGAAGGAGGGATCGGTTGGTAGGACATAGTCTAAAGCATCAAGGGGTCATAAATTTAGTACTGGATTGAAGCATTGGGGGTAAAAATCGTAGAGGGAGACCAAGTATTAGGGGGAAAATCGTAGAGGGAGACCAAGAGATGAATACAGTAAACAGATTCAGAAGGATGTAGGTTGCAGTAGTTACTCGGAGATCAAGAGACTTGCACAGGATAGAGTAGTATGGAGAGCTGCATCAAACCAGTCTTTGGACTGAAGAACTCAACAACAACATATTCTGCAGTAACTTTCTCTTTTTTCTAGTCACTTGGGACTTTGCACTGGGCAAGAGACTCACGATAAATGCAGACTAGGTAAGGGGCCAGTACCATAAAGTAATCCCTGTAAAACCGAACTGGGATTCCATCTTTTGGACCTGGTGGTCTATTTGCTTTCAAATCTTTCAGTTGTTTCCTTACACCAGGGGTGCTTATTACTGTGTCGTCTATACGGGAGACTGTCAGATGGTCAAATGCCGATATATTTGTACGATTCTCCTGTGTGAACGATTTCTTGAACGTGAAATTTAAAGCATCGGCTTTCTTTTTGCTATTTTCAACTGGCACATTAGACTGGTCAACAAGGGACTGAATGTAAACCTTAGGCCCACTTAGCGACTTTACATAGGACCAGAATTTTCTCGCGTTTTCTGCCAGATATTTTGCTAAGTGGCAGTAGAATTTCGCTTCGCGAATAGATCTCTTCACAAATGCACAGTCTCTATTAACCTTCACTTTTCGTCATTTGTGAGCTCTCTTTTCAACTGTGAGCGCAACAGCTTCTGCTTCTTCACGATCTTCATAATTTCATTATTAAATAGTGGTGGGTCTTTTCCAACCTTTATCCACTTAGTAGGCACAAACTCTCAGACCAGTATTTACAATCTGCTTAAACTTTGGCCATAATTCCTCTACATCCATCTTAGTGGATCTGAATGATGTCAATGCACTGCCTAAGGTTCAAAATGGTTCAAATGGCTCTGAGCACTATGGGACTTAACATCGGAGGTCATCAGTCCCCTAGAACTTAGAACTACTTAAACCTAACTAACCTAAGGACATCACACACATCCATGCCCGAGGCAGGATTCGAACCTCCGACCGTAGCAGTCGCGCGGTTCCAGACTGAAGCGCCTAGAACCGCTCGGCAACCACGGCCGGCACTGCCTAAGGCTTATCTGCTCTATCTAGCAGAAACACTTTCCTTCCCTCCTTGACTGATTTATTAACTTTCGTAATCATAGTTGCTATAATGACTTCATGATCGCTAATATCCGTTTCTGTACTGATATTTTCGATAATGTCCGGCCTATTTGTAGCTACAAGGTCTAAGATATTTACATAGCGTGTGGGCTACCGGGCTACCCGCTCAAGACAGTTTTCAGAACACGTGTTTAAAAGTATTTCGCATGACTGTCTGTTGCTCCCTCCGCAATGAATCCATAGACATCCCAGTCTATACACGTTAGGTTAAAGTAGCGTCCAGCTGTTATTGTATGATCTGTTTATTTATGAACTGCTGACCGTAGATTTTCTTCGAATGACTATAGACCTGTCACAGCGGAGTCGGGTTGCCGGTAAAAACGTCCACATATTAACTTGGTTTTACCTACGTCTGTTATACGCGACCAGATGACTTCACTGTCGCGCTTAATGTCAATAGAGACAATATTCTCGTCAACCGTAGCCTCCCCCCTCACCTCCTATGGCCTCTAATCTGTTTTTTCGATGTACAATCCCTGAATCGCTAAATATCTTACAGCTTTCCACCTCGGGTTTCAGCCAGATGTCAGTCCCAAGAATAATATGAGCACGAGAACTTTCCTGGAGAGCTGTAAATTCGGGGACTTTATTACGAATACTTCGACAATTTTCTGATAAAAGTTTGACAGTCGAAGTGCCTTTATTCTGAATGCCCTGTAACTTCCCCTGCTGCGTATCGACTGACGAGTGTTCACCAGAGCACCTCAGACTATCGTCTAACCTAAAATACTCTCGTATGTACTCCAGAAGTACTGTGCTAGCCAAGTAGCTGCTTTCTTTGTGTAGTGCACCCTGACCTATCAAGGGGAGTCCTACAAATCCCCAGGCGATGTACAGTAAGCAAGAGGAGGCAATGCAGTATAGTGGTTGACTAAGGTGAAAAGAAACTGAAATAAACCCGGAATTTTCCACATGTCTCGGTTGTTACCTCATCAAGATTTTTGAAATCGGTTGAAAAATTTCATACACACAAGAGTAAAATGTAGAAAATAATCCTTAAATAAAAATCAGTTTTGATACATAATGTTTTTAAATCGGACTAAAAAGTATAAAAATTTGTCCTAGCCCCGTGCAGATTCATACCGCCATGCAGCTAGGTCTGAAATTTGTGATTCTAAACGTTTAATAACTGTGAAAATATTAGTTACTTTTGAAACTAAAAATGCGGGGCGCATGAAGCACATAATTGATGTATGAACAGTACATCTCTTTACCA
Source organism: Schistocerca cancellata (assembly GCF_023864275.1). NCBI lineage: Eukaryota > Metazoa > Arthropoda > Insecta > Orthoptera > Acrididae > Schistocerca > Schistocerca cancellata. The sequence continues at coordinate 321,612,483 of NC_064628.1, read as the reverse complement.
TTATCTATTGCGTGCACCCCTATTTGTCGTTTCAAACTTACAAGTATTTTCGTAGATATCAAAAATTCAAAACCGCACATTTTTAGGAGTGTATGGGTTAGGAATTTCTATGGGGCTAGGACACATTGCTGTATATGTTTTAGTCTGATTTAAAATCGTGGTATATTGAAAACTGTTTTTATCTGAATATTTATTGAGATATATTTTTCTCTTTTTTCACCACTATCGACGTTAAAATATCTGTTACTGGGCTATTTTTCGTCGGTAACTTGTAATACCGTTCCGTATTTCGGAATAACTTGTCGAATACTTTCGGGTCCGAGCTCAAATAGAACGTTGTAAACTCGCCATTCGAATATGTGAAATTCACTGTGTTTCCAGTTCCTGTCGCTAAACGCAAACATGTTTCGTCGTCACTATTCTTTGCGTATACTGCGTTTGCTAGGATGTCGTACTGGAAACCTGTGTGTGTCGAAGACTCAGTCTACTAATAACCAATCGTCCATTTCTTAAACTTTCGCACGCTCGCATCACTTTCCGATACAAACTGCAAGAACTGGTCGTGAGTCTTACCGAGGTAGCTCAGTCGGGTTAAAGCATTTCCCACAAATAGGCTAAGTTCCGGGTTCGAGTCTTGGTCTGGTACAAAGCTATAATAGGCTAGGCTGTTTCAAAGCAGCGTCAACACCGATACAGAGTGATAAATTCGTTCTGGAAGTTATATCCAAGCATATCTGTCAAAATGTTCACTTCTGCAGCCTTTGACGTTTCTCCTGTCGGGAAGTGTATCGTCAACAGTGTAGCGTTCTACCTATAGTGCGGTGATTTAAGATTGCAACTGTCTATTTGCCCACACATTCCCGATTCCGGACGCTCAAAGAATATTAAATTTCGGTATGAGTGAGAGCACCAGCAATAGGGGCCTGATATTAAGTCCACAAAGTCACACGCAACAGTTTATTGAATTGGTGGCCCTAAATAAAATGATCTGATTGCGTTGTAGTTAAAGTTCTTCCTTGCACGTAAAATCCAAAAGGTTCAAATCTCTCAGGATATTTGTAACTTCCAAAAAATTAATAGCTTTGTAGGCAAAAAATTAGACCCACATATAAAGTTACGTAGGATATTTTATTTTTCTAACTCAGAACAGAATACACAATGGAATGTGGTCAGAGAATAAAAACTTAACGTTTTAACGTCCGCGGCACTTGCACTGAGTAAACATAGCACACGTGACTAGTTACTTCCGCGTTCCCGCAGAGCCTCACCCCTGCCCCTCTTTAAAGTGCGGAGCATCCGGGATGAACGGTAGTTAAATCTGACTAGTCTTTCTGCTCTCGTACGGACGACTTGTTGCTGCAAAGATGTGGGAACGGATGTGGACTGCTGCGCTGTGGTTCTATGCCGACTCGACATGGATTTTTCTGCTATGTTATGGGTACTGCGCTCCAAGCATTGGTCCTTTTCCGGTTGAGTGTCGTTGTACTCTGGTTCCGGTAAGACCCATGCTGGCTTTGTCCTCTCTAATGCTTTTGTTGTTCTGCAAGATATCCGTAGTATGGGTGTTGCGTCGTACTACTCAAAAAGGTCCAGTGTACGGAGGTTGTAGTGGTGCTCTGCATCTGACGAAGCATGACATGTGTACAGTCGACCAACGCCTTATAAACGAAAATTAGGCGTTCGCCGTACCTAGAAACAGTTTATCTTCTCATTGTTTCCACTTGATCACCGATTTCATGTGCCAGCGACGAGAGGTTTGTTGACATTTGTGGTCCGGCAGCCGTTACATAATCGCCGTGGATTCTCAATGGTTCCCCACAAACCAATTCCGTCACCGAAGCACAGATGTCCCCGTTGTACGCGGTTCGTAATCAAAGCAGAATTAGTGGTAATACTTCTGTGTAGCTTCTCTGATGATACATGAGAGCTGCCTTAAACGTCCCGTGCCATGTCTCCACCTTACAATTGTACGCCTGGTGGTAGGTGGCTGTATGGTGGTGCTGGAATCCGCATAAGTTAGCTAACTCGTTGAAAAGGCTAGAACCGATTTGGCGGCCTTGATTTGTTGTCATATGACGGGGGCACTCAAAATGAGCCAACCCCTGACAGACAAAGGCCTGAGTACAGTTGCCGCTACGACAGTGATCGGAAAGGCCTCCGTCCATCTCGTGCATCTGTCCAACGCAGTTAACAAGTATTTATAGCAGTCAGAAACTGGAGGTATACCCACTAAGTCAAGGTACACACGGGCAAATCTTGCTGGTGAGCCTGCGAAATCCCGTTTCCGCGGGGACGCGTCGTCCTACCTTGCAGCGCTGACAGTGGCGGCATACGCGAGTCCATTCCTTGGCGTCCTTTCTAATTAATGGCTACACAAAACTTGCTGTCAGTAACCTGATGATGGCATCTGCTCCAGCTGACGTGGCAAAGACGTCGGTGATCACACCATCTGGGCTATTCGAATTTCTGTGTATGCTATTGGGATTCAAAAATGCGGCCCAATCCTGGCAAAGATTTATTGATGATGTGCTCCAGGATCTATCTTTTCTGTTAATTATACCTGGATGCTATTTTGATAGTCTCAGAGGATGCGCAGTTCAAATGGTTCAAATGGCTCTGAGCACTATGGGACTCAACATCCCCTATAACTTAGAAATACTTAAACCTAACCAACCTAAGGTCATCACACACACCCATGCCCGAGGCAGGATTCGAACCTGCGACCGTAGCGGTCGCGCGGTTCCAGACTGAAGCGCCCAGAACCGCTCGGCCACCCCGGCCGGCGGATCGCAGTCACATGACAAATATAGTCAGGAAGTGCGACAGAGGCTGGATACATACGGGGTGGTTTTAAATGAACACGAGTGCGCCTCGCGCAAAATTCAACTAACATTATTGGCTATATAGCATCAGCCGACGGTACGCATCCATTTCCGGAGAAGACTGATATGGTGCGAAAAATCCAAAAACATACAAACTAGAAATAACGTAGGTGTTTCCTGTATATGTTAAACTTTTGCCGTCGTCATTTGCCGCAACACAGGCACCGCTTACGAACGTCCCGGCTGGCAAGAATGTCAAAGGAAAGCGAAAGCCGCAATGGACACGAGAAATGAATAAAATGATAATTAAATCAAGACCCCAAGCTGTCGACAGGCGTTGTTATACATCAACGGGGACAGTTGAAAATGTGTGGCCCGACAGGGACTCGAACCCGGAACTCCTGCTTACATGACAGACGCTCTACCATCCGAGCCACCGAGGGCACAGAGTATAGTGCGAATGCAGGGATTTATAAAATCCGGGTTCGAGTCCCGGTCGGGGCACACATTTTCAATTATCTCCGTTGATGTATATCAACGCCTGTCGACAGTTATCTTGATTTAATTGTCATTTCATTCTAGAGAGCTGCATGGTCACCGACGGTATCTGTTCTTTCGGACATGTCCGAAAGAATAGGTTGGTTGGTTGTTTCGGGGAAGGAGACCAGACAGCGAGGTCATCGGTCTCATCGGATTAGGGAAGGACGGGGAAGGAAGTCGGCCGTGCCCTTTGAAAGGAACCATCCCGGCATTTGCCTGGAGCGATTTAGGGAAATCACGGAAAACCTAAATCAGGATGGCCGGACGCGGGATTGAACCGTCGTCCTCCCGAATGCGAGTCCAGTGTCTAACCACTGCGCCACCTCGCTCGGTCCGAAAGAATAGATACCATCTTCATATATACTCCTGGAAATGGAAAAAAGAACACATTGACACCGGTGTGTCAGACCCACCATACTTGCTCCGGACACTGCGAGAGGGCTGTACAAGCAATGATCACACGCACGGCACAGCGGACACACCAGGACCCGCGGTGTTGGCCGTCGAATGGCGCTAGCTGTGCAGCATTTGTGCACCGCCGCCGTCAGTGTCAGCCAGTTTGCCGTGGCATACGGAGCTCCATCGCAGTCTTTAACACTGGTAGCATGCCGCGACAGCGTGGACGTGAACCGTATGTGCAGTTGACGGACTTTGAGCGAGGGCGTATAGTGGGCATGCGGGAGGCCGGGTGGACGTACCGCCGAATTGCTCAACACGTGGGGCGTGAGGTCTCCACAGTACATCGATGTTGTCGCCAGTGGTCGGCGGAAGGTGCACGTGCCCGTCGACCTGGGACCGGACCGCAGCGACGCACGGATGGACGCCAAGACCGTAGGATCCTACGCAGTGCCGTAGGGGACCGCACCGCCACTTCCCAGCAAATTAGGGACACTGTTGCTCCTGGGGTATCGGCGAGGACCATTCGCAACCGTCTCCATGAAGCTGGGCTACGGTCCCGCACACCGTTAGGCCGTCTTCCGCTCACGCCCCAACATCGTGCAGCCCGCCTCCAGTGGTGTCGCGACAGGCGTGAATGGAGGGACGAATGGAGACGTGTCGTCTTCAGCGATGAGAGTCGCTTCTGCCTTGGTGCCAATGATGGTCGTATGCGTGTTTGGCGCCGTGCAGGTGAGCGCCACAATCAGGACTGCATACGACCGAGGCACACAGGGCCAACACCCGGCATCATGGTGTGGGGAGCGATCTCCTACACTGGCCGTACACCACTGGTGATCGTCGAGGGGACACTGAATAGTGCACGGTACATCCAAACCGTCATCGAACCCATCGTTCTACCATTCCTAGACCGGCAAGGGAACTTGCTGTTCCAACAGGACAATGCACGTCCGCATGTATCCCGTGCCACCCAACGTGCTCTAGAAGGTGTAAGTCAACTACCCTGGCCAGCAAGATCTCCGGATCTGTCCCTCATTGAGCATGTTTGGGACTGGATGAAGCGTCGTCTCACGCGGTCTGCACGTCCAGCACGAACGCTGGTCCAACTGAGGCGCCAGGTGGAAATGGCATGGCAAGCCGTTCCACAGGACTACATCCAGCATCTCTACGATCGTCTCCATGGGAGAATAGCAGCCTGCATTGCTGCGAAAGGTGGATATACACTGTACTAGTGCCGACATTGTGCATGCTCTGTTGCCTGTGTCTATGTGCCTGTGGTTCTGTCAGTGTGATCATGTGATGTATCTGACCCCAGGAATGTGTCAATAAAGTTTCCCCTTCCTGGGACAATGAATTCACGGTGTTCTTATTTCAATTTCCAGGAGTGTAGGTAAAGCTAACCGGCCATTGGCCTTCTTCTTTAGTGCGGATGCACACACATTGCCCGAACTCTTACGGGACTCGGTAAGACTGTTTACCGCGAGTAATGAGTATAGTGGGCAGGGGCATTACGAATGTTTGGGTCTCACGGGGAGCGTGCAATGAATAAATCCCTGCAGTCGCGCTATCCTCTGTGCCCTCGGTGGCTCAGATAGAAGCTGGCACGGTAGCTCAACGTTTCGCTCAGAGGGCTGCTCGCCCTCTGCAATAAAAAAACTAAAGGAATCCACGATCAACTTGAAGGGAAGTCTTGTGACGTCCGTCTAGACCAAACGCGACGATCAATACCGAACAAAATATAAAAGAAAAAGAAAAAAAAGAAGATGGATGGAGCGTCTGCTATGTAAGAAGGAGATCCCGGATTCGAGTCCCGGTTGGGGCATACATTTTCAACTGTCCCCGTTGATATACAGGGTGAGTCACCTAACATTACCGCTGGATATATTTCGTAAACCACATCAAATACTGACAAATCGATTCCACAGACCGAAGGTGAGGAGAGGGGCTAGTATAATTGGTTAATACAAACCATAAAAAAATGCACGGAAGTATGTTTTTTAAAACAAACCTACGTTTTTTTAAATGAAACCCCGTTAGTTTTGTTAGCACATCTGAACATATAAACAAATACGTAATCAGTGCCGTTTGTTGCATTGTAAAATGTTAATTACATCCGGAGATATTGTAACCTAAAGTTGACGCTTGAGTACCACTCCTCCGCTGTTCGATAGTGTGTATCGAAGAGCACCGAATTACGTAGGGATCCAAAGAGAACGGTGATGGACCTTAGGTACAGAAGAGACTGG